>NC_134854.1:153410223-153772723 GCF_049852395.1 Peromyscus maniculatus bairdii | reverse complement strand
ATGGACTTCTGTATATTGCATACAAATTATGTATATTGATACAAATTTGAGATTGATTTTGTTAGAAAGTACTGTACATATTATTCAAGGTATTGTACCTATACAGTTCATTTAACAATATAATGCAATTTTCTAGTCCTTGAAAATTATTATTATCAACTAATTAGGATATAAAGAAATGAAAGTTAATAGTTAATCATTACAATAGAACTTATAGTCATATTAGGTATATTTTCAAGGTCAAGCAGAGATATATTTTAGATAGGTCCTCATCAAACACTTCAGAGATCTATAGAATATGGCATTTAAAATGTTTTAATAACATAGATTATTTTTCTTTCTTTATGACAATGAGACATGTTTGCTCCTAGCAGCACCACTCTACTTCAGAGATGATGATGGACACCAAAGAAACTCTTTATGAAGTTTACTTTCATTGTTGCAAAAGTTAGCCACTGGGCAAGAAAATGCCCTTGCCTCAACTGCTGACAGTATGCTGTCCAAAATGGACAAGCAGGACACAAAGAAAAGACTGCTGATCCTTGCCAAGTCAAGGTAGGAAATCCCTTTAGAAAATCCTGCTTCACAAATGAGTCTGTCAGAAATGCTAGGCCTGTAGGCCGAAGATGGATGCCCCAACATTGCAGAGAAACATCAGGTAACTGTCTAGGCAGCCAGCTGTTTCTGTCATTCCTCACATTTTTTTGGAAGTCATTTGTTTGCACTTCCTGTTTAACTAGTTAATATTGTTTCCTTCTTGGGTCTCTGAGGGGGTTGAAAATTAGATAGTTATAGTTTTCCTTGTTTACAAATTCAGGAAAAACTCACTAAAATGGTGCAAAGTATATAAATTTGAAAGACATTAAAATCTTGTTTTTGGTTGGTAATACAAGTTAGGATAGAAAGTGAATTCAGTACATTTTGGACTCACCAAAATAGAATAGATAATGGAATATTTTTCACTGAATTTGTCAAATGCAAATGGACTAGAATATTTATTATCTGTATATATTATATACAGTTTTTCTTATATTAGTGATAAATCTTTTGATTTTAGACAAAAATGGTGAAATGTGGTGATATTTAATTTGTACTATAACAAATAAAGCTTGCCTGAGGATCAGATGACAAAGCCAGTCACTGTATTAGGCATAGAGGTCAGGTAGTGGTAGCATACGCCTTTAATCCTAGCATTCAGGAGGCAGAGATTCATCTGATCTCCATGAGTTCAAGGCCACACTGGGAACAGAGCCAGGCATGATGGCACATGCCTTTAATCCCAGCACTAGTTAACCATAGAGGTCTGGAGGTCTGTACAGATAGACAGGAAGTGACAGAGCTGAGCATAAAGAGAAAGTGATGTAGCTAGATGGAGAGAGGAACTGAGATGGCAGGGTACAGAAAGGTTTATAAAGGTGAGAGTACACAGGAAGTAGCTCTCTTGGGCTGAGGATTTCCCAGTGCTAAGAACTTGTGACTGGATTGTTCTATTTCTGTTATCTCTTAGCTTACACCCCAATATCTGGCTCCAAGTTTTTTTTTTAACTAATAAGTCTGTTTAGCAATTCATATTACAGAAGGGAAATAAGATTATGAATCTTATTCAAGGACTCACATCTGGGGAGTAAAAAATCTAGAAACATTAGAACACGGATGCAGTTGTACCCAGCTTTATCATGGTCATGAAGCCTCATGCTCATGACCTGTAAGAACTGGATTCACTTCTCTCTGTACACATAAGCACTTGTGAATGCTTCAGTGACTTGGATTGAGTTTGCATATAGTCATATTTCTGGATATGTATAATACCTATTACAATAGGATGTTATACAAATATTCATTACTTGTACTGTATAGAAATATAAACACAAAATTATAATGTTCATTAGGGACAAAACTCAAAACTTATTTCTATTATCTTCAGTCTGCAGTAGCTTGAATCAGCAGGCATAGAAACCACAGATATTAAGAACTAACTCTTAACTACAAATGAAGGAACTAATGACACAAAACTATCTTTTCTCTCTTTACACACACACACACACACACACACACACACACACACACACATGGGTTGATGGGGTTGAGGTAAAAAAAAATCAAAGGATTCTACATAAAATTTAAAAACCAAGAGAAACAAATATAGTTACTATTAGAAATAAATAATTGACACTAAAAAATAAATTATGTAAGGACATGTTTGCAACTGAAAATGGAAAGATAGGTCAATCAAAATATTTTAGCCTTTAGACAGGCTCCATGGCAGCTTCTCTATGCAAATTTCTTGAGGAACCACAGCTCCATGCTGCTAGTGTCTTCTAAGTCCTCAAATAGACTTATACACAATGGATTTATATCTCTTGGAAGACTTTTGGGGTAGGTAGGATTTTTGTTTGTATCACATCTTAGGTATATATGCTGTTATTTTGTCCCAATGGATATGTTTACAAAATACTACCACACCTAAGGCTCAGGAAACATTGTTAAAAAGTGGGCAGAAAGACTGTAAGAGCTGGAATCTCAGAGAATTGACTGTGAGATTGTGTCTTCTGATAATGTCAGAACCTACAGCCATAAGTCTGACCAACATGACTGCCCAAATACGAGCTGAATAAGGATACCAATGGACATGACAAAGTAGATGAGGAAAACCCCATGAGGCCTCAAGTCTACACAAAGAACTACAGGCAACTGAGGAGAACTGGGAACAGAGGAGGTGGTCTTCCCTAGAGAAGAGTACACTAAATGGTTTTCTAGTACCAAATGGTCAGGCCTGAAAACATCCTTATAAGCAACATTGCATGGATCGAGTAGGTTATACTTAAGAATATATATGTATGGAAATGAGTGCAACAGTCATGTCATGTCCAGAAGGCAGCAGTTCAGAGCACTTTTCCATAGCCTCAGCTCTTACAGGCTTTCTGCCTTCTCTTCCAGAATGTTCCCTAAGCATTGGTCTGGAAAATTCAATAAAGATGTCAAATTTATGGCTAAGTCTTCTATTATTAGCACCTCAAACACTTATATAAATCTCTATTAATTGCTGTCCAATTGTGAAAAGAAGCTTCTCTGATCAAGGTTAAGAGCAACTAGGTTTCTAGATGTAAACATAAACACTCAGAAGACAATTTGACATCATGACCATTTATCAAAAGAAAAATAGTAGGCTCTACCTTAGGACTATGATCTCCCAAGACAGAGTTGTTTTTACCAAAATTACAATACCAGGCATCAGAGTCCATCCCATGGACTAGGGATTTACATTAGTGGTTTTATTCATAAGATAATAGACTCATAAAATCAACTTCTGATGAACAAGAAGATTATTAAATGTAGCTAGGCTTGTTGGAACATTCCTATAATGTCAGCACTTGAGAGCCTGAGGTAAAAAGATCAAGAATTAGAGGACCACCTGGACAACATTGTAAGATATATGATGTGTGGGCTACATAGCAAAGCCCTGTTTCAACAAATTTGACTGTCAATATTCCTTATAAACAAACTTATAATGCATTATTGGCATACTGAATCCAGAAATGCTATAAAGCGTTATACATCATAGCCAACAAAGTTTTTTTCCAACATTGAAAGTTCTATTTACTGTAAGAATATTATTAAGATTTGAAGTAACTTAGTGGTGTATCAAGAAAAAATTAAAGTATAACTGAGGAGACCCTTAATTCATAAAAGGGTCCACTAACAATCTACAGAAAATATCTTATTCTGCTGTGATATACATCATTCTTATTGAAGGGTAATGTTAGATGCATTGTCTGTAGGGGCAATAGTGTAGTAATGCTACTGCTGACACATTTTTAAATTAAAATATAATTACATTACTTCTCCCTTGTCTTTCCTCCCTCCACCACTTATATACCCCCGTGTCCACTTTACATTACATTTTACATAGTCTTCGATTTTTATTTTTACAAATACACACATACACACTCACAGATATATTGATATGTCTATTATTATTTCATGGACTTGTTTGTCAGTGCAAGAAAATTATTCTCTGTGTATAATTTGCACACAAAATCTTAGGAAATACACTAAAATTTACCAGGGTGTTAAGTAAATCTTAAGTGAATGAGAGTAAGAAAATCAAAGCACTTGTCATACATCCTCAATCCAAGGAAAAGAAAGAGTTGGAAATACTCAAAATTTTCATACAACCCCATTCGTATCATTGTCTTCTTTATTGTCATTCAGATATTGAGAAAAGTTTCTGTGTACTTCCATGTTTATAGGAAACCACTCTCATTGTTTTGGTTTATCCTCCCAAAGTTTTTATTTAACAGAATCCTTCTGGGACCATGAACAATGTGTAGCTCAAACTGTAACACAGCCTCTCATCCCTTAACTCATAGCACTCATTATGCCACAAACTCTAGCGTCAGTGGTATTTCCTAATATGTATAGTCTGTGCTGTCCCTTAGGTGACTATTGTGTACAGATTCTGAGTGCCATTAAGCTCTAGGGAATATCACTATTTTTTTCTACTTATAATAGAAAACTCTCATTTGCTCCTAGAACCAAAAGATATAAAATAGTTATTTTCAGGTCTATGAGAATAAAATTAAAAGCTCCAATATTTAATTATTCAGAAGTTATAAATATATAATGCTAAAAAAATTTAGTGTAGAACATTTATTTTTACCTGAGTGGATATAGAACTATCATGAGAAGAGTCTTGGGTTGAGAAGAGAGATGGAAAGGGGATACCTCAGACACCATTATGGGAGCATGAATATTAATATGACAGCATTCTCTGGCTGGAGTGGCACAGGTGGTTGATCCAGACTTTACAAGTGGTACTGGTAGGTGGTTACACTATGTGCCTCTCATGCGCTTACAAGATTGTGGCTTTCTTTAAGGAAAGATCCTAATTTAAAGAGGAACTCCCACTTTACAACCTAAAGGAAATCGCTCTAATAAAACAGGGAAGACATGACACAGCTGAAGATGAGATTGGGAAATGGGAAAAATAATTGTCCCCTCAATGAGATACATGTTGCTTTTTAGGCTGGGATGCCATCGTAGGCTAGTGACATAATTAAGGAAATAATCCTTACAACTACCACAAGTTTTTCTTTTAGCTCTTGTTAACTGTATATAAAAGACACAACTAGTTGAATTCCTTGTCTTCAGTTTGTTTGTTAGGTTTTTGGGACAGTTTAGGGCCATGAATTCTTGTTCCATCCTGTTTGGATTAAGCACTTACAAGCATTTTGAGAATTGCTTTCTGAAGTGTTAGCACCTGACATTTGCAAATATCTTTGAGAATCCCAGTTACTTCACTCATGGCCTAGATTCTTTTCTGAAGCCTTCTCTTCCCATCCCCCTGCTCCTCATGGCTGCTGATATCTGAAGCTCACCTACTCAGCTAGTTGGGCAACCACTTTCTGCTCTCCAATCCCATCATTCCCTTTTGTATCGGACTTTCAACTTCCATGATAATGATATATAAGAATGCAGAAAAGGGACTTTGTCCCCTGGCATTGGAAACAACATAACTACGTTAAATTATAAATCAAATTTAAAAATTAATTATAAATGTCCAAGTGTTTTGTATGCCACCTGACAAAATTTGAGTGATTAATAAAATCCAAAGCTTATCAATTCATAAATTGATAATTTATTAAATGAAAAATTTTCCCATCAGGTGAAATAATGATATATCAGTCAAGGTTAAAACAGTATTTAAAGTATTTTATTAACATGACTTTGGTCCGTATTTTTGAATTCTGCTTTCCGCTTTTCTTCTGAGGCAGAGAGAGTCATTTACTATTTACAACAAATTCCTCTTTCTTTATTTAAAGCCAGATTCCACCCTCAGTGTGGTAAAACTGGGGCCTGAGCTCCAATGGAAATTGAAGTTTTGTGGAAAAACACAGACCTATCACCACATGACTTTTAAGTCTTCAGTTGCTCAAAATACTCTTGAGCATAAAACCATTCTTTAACTTCATATTTGTTGAATCAGAATTTTGTAACATTTGTACTTCAGAACTCAAGTTGGCACAACCAAATTTCCTAAATCGGAAAAGGGTCAGAGATGCAAAAGAGTGGGAAAGAATCTTTCTTGATTTGCACATCAGGAAATGTGAGCTGTCCTTGGTTACTAGGTCATCTGGTGAATATTTCAGCCCATGGCAAACATATAAAACTTTAGCTAGGACTCAGCAGAGAACTTCAGAAAAATATTTCACAAGAATGTGTGCAAATAAAATGTCAAATGGGACATGATTGTCATGCCTTAAAAATCAGAGGTTGGAGAAGGAGCAGGACAGAGAGGAGAAAGAATTTAGCTCCACATTGGACCATACACCAGGCATTTAACCCGCATATGAGGAGCAGTGCTAGTAGACTTTGAGTTTTCTCTGTTTGAACATGGGGCCTGTCCTCCACAGCATCTCCACCACTGCAGTAGTTGCAGAGTTCATTCTGGGGAATCTGAGCAATGGATTGATAGTGCTGAACAACTGCATTGACTGGATCAACAAGAGAGAGCTTTCCCCAGTTAATCAAATCCTCATTATCTTGGCAATTTCCAGAGTTACTTTCCTCTGGGAAACAATATTTATTTGGGTTAAAACCCAATCAATTTCATTTATTACCAGAGAAGAATTAAAAATACTTGCGTTCTGCTGGATACTATCTAGCCACTTCAGTCTCTGGCTTGCCACAGCCCTCAGCATCTTTTATTTACTCAGGATAGCTAGCTTCTCCTGGCGGATCTTTCTCTACTTGAAATGGCGACCTAACCAACTGATTGTGGGGGTGCTGCTGGGAAGCTTGGCCTTCTTGCTTGCAAATCTGATGCAAATGAGCATCTCTCTTGAAGAGAAGTTGAACCAATATGGAAGAAACACAACTGTGAATTCCATGGAGAAAGATTTCACATTATTTTCAGAGTTGATCTTATTCAACATGACTATGTTCTCTGTAATACCATTTTCTTTGGCTTTGGTCTCATTTCTCCTGCTAATATGCTCTTTGTGGAAACATCTCCAGAAGATGCAGCTCAATTACAGAGGACATGGAGACCCCAGTACCAAGGCCCACAGGAATGCCATGAAAATCATATTCTCCTTTCTCCTGCTTTATGCTACTTACGTTCTGTCCCTTCTGATAGCATGGATTACTGAGAAACATCACAGTGAACTGGTTCAAATTATTTGTATGATAACTGGACTCATGTATCCTTCAATACATTCATTAATCTTGGTTCTTGGAAACTCTAAATTAAAGCAGACTTTTCTTTTGATGCTGAGGCATTTGGGATGTAGGCTGAAAGGACAGAATATCCCAACTACTTAAAGCATCCAAACAACATGCTTTGCTGTAAAGAACAAACAAATCTATGAGGCAATAGTTCAAGAACTTTTTTCTTTTGCCATAAACAGTTTATTATTAGTTAGTCTATATCACTGACTAAGGCTCACAGAATTATTTGCATAATATTTGAGAAATTGTTAGTCAAGATTCACTGGAAGTTTATGCAAGTCAGAACAGAGTTCCTCTATAACCATCCTGCCTAGAGACAAATCTCCTAAAAAGGAGTAAATGATAATGGAAGAAAACTAAATCAGTCTGACAGAAGTGCTGGGAAACAGGTATCTGCTTACAAATCTACATTATGGAATCTTGCTTCTGGTTGCTAGGAATACATCTTATTTTAAAGCATATAGCCCCTACCTAGCAAGTATATAGGCTGTAATAGTATATATGCTGTACTCAAAGTAGTAGAATTTGCTTACTTACCTGTTTTACCTACTGTTGTTGTAACAAAATGTCCTAAGTAAAGAAATTTTAGGAAGAAAGTTTTATTTCAGCCCACAAATCAAGGGCATTTTACTCCATTTTCTTGCATCATAACCGCAGTTTTTTTCAAAGTATATATACAATTTTGTCTTACTTAAAAACATTAAAAATTTATGATGAATATTTCTGTATTATCAACAATTTGAAACCTTTTTGAGGAAGTCATTGATTAATAGCCTTATCATTTAGAAACAGCTACAATTACTTATTTATATGGTACTTGTGGACATCAAACCTTTTGGCTGTAAGTGACCAATTTTATATTACACATTGTGGAGTGCACTTGATGTAATTATTTTATTAGATTATGAAGCTGTGTTTAGTTGAATTGAGGACATTGAGTGCAGTTATTTAGAACTGAAATAGAGAAGTTTTGATTTGTTACTTTTACTGATAATTATAGTGTATAAAATGATTAAAAAGTATGGATGTACTGCAATAAAGTTAAAAGATCTTCCTCTATGGATAATTTAAACCAAGAGCAATGTAAATTTGAATTCTCTACTTCTTTCCTATTGAATTCTGTCTAACTCTCTTTGTTTGGTATCTGTCCCTAACAAATGGTCACATTAAATATGTCATGGGGAAGGCATGAGAAACTTTCTCATTGGCAATCTTATCTTAGAGTTTGCAATGATAGTAGTTATTTTACTGACCTCTATTGATTCAGAATAGCCCTGCAAACTACAATCATTTCAATCATGGAGCCTGCATGGGTCTTTGCTAGGTCCTCTGCACATATGTTATGGTTGTTAGCTTGGTGTTTTTGTAGAACTCCTGATAGTGGAACTGGGGTATCTCAGAATCTTTTCTCTGCTCTTGGGACTCTTCCTCCTACTGGGTTGCCTTACCCAGACCTGATATGAGGGTTTGTGGCAAGTCTTATTGTAACTTGTTATGGTGTGTTCAGCTGATATCCCTGGGAGTCTTGCTTTTTTCTGAAGGGCAACAGAGGAGGAGAAGATGCAGGGTAGAGGGGACGTGTGCAGTAAAGAGGAGGTGTGTTGTAGAGAGGAGGTGTGTGTATGGGGTACTGGAAGGAGTGGAGGGAGAGGAAACTGTAGTCAGGATGTATTGTATAAGAGAAGAATTAAAAAAAAAAAAACATACCCATGTGTTACTTCCAACATTTATGTTTGTTTTTTTCACAGTTGCTTTCAATCTGTTGGCTGCTTTCAACAAATAAAAAAGGTTAATATAATTAATTTAAAACTATGGCCTTTCTATTTAATTATGTTGTGCATCTGCATAAATGCAAAATTTACAACAAGCATTTTTAAAATGAACACTATTAGCATATAATGAATATAGCAAAATAAATTTTTTTCTCTGATTATATTGTTGTTGCTGTTCCTGGGTTGTACTGGTAAGTGGTATTCCACAACTGTAATAAATAGTACATTGAAAATAAGTCACTTTACCTTCTGATGACCTATGAATGGTTTTCAACCATTGGCCATTATAAATAAAACTTATTAGTATTCACTATCCTCGACCAGAGATTCTTCAGGTCTGATCTTCATTTTAATTTACTTAAATGCATATAAAGGAACTAACTTTGCTGGCATTTTATTTTCCCTGAAGTGTCAGTCCTTAAGAAGTGCAGTATGTTCATTTGATTCCTTTTAGCTTTGTGTGAGAGCAGGCAACTCACTATCCTTGATATTGGCTACAACCACTTATAGCTGAATATTTATCTAAATGTAATCCAGTTATTCTCAATATGAGATTGCCAGCCACATTATAGAGATGATGGTATCCAGTTTTTACTTATCTTTGATAATCAAACACTATTTGATTTTGAGAAAGAAATTAGCTCTTCCAAAACCAAATGAAATCCATGCTTCTGAAATCCCTGAAATTTTTCCTAATCACAAAATATTCATTTTTTTCTGAGCTTAATTAAAAATAAATGAAGTAGAATGTACTGCTAATATCATCCAAATAAAATGTTTTACTATGGTGTGAGAAAATCCTCAAATATATGGTATCATGTGTTAGTTTAATAACTGTTAACTCTCATTTTGTTTATAAGCAGTTAACTATTATTTTTCTTGGTTACTGTTAAGGAAGAATTCAAATATTAATTCAATGTTTCATTAATTATTATTTATTAATATATTATAGTTATCTTATGATTATTATGTCATAATTATTTATTATAATTATTATTTATTTTAGCTATAATTACTATAATTTATCAATTATTACTAATTTAATATTCCAGCATCACACATAGAAAAACCTGAACAAAATGATGATCAAATTAGTATATTGCATATTTGCTTCAATAACAAGACCTCACATTCCCATTTTGGTTAAATGAAGCATTGTGTTATTTCTGCTTATGTGGTTTGTCTGATAGTCTTGTGACCACAGAAGGGTGTAAGGTGACACATAGTTTTTCCTTGGAACTTGTTTTAGTTCAAGGCAAACTGGGAATTCCCTAAGGGCTTCAGCTTATTTGGAAGCAACATGATATGCCCACAGCATATAATTGATGTAAAATTTCACAGAACAATGTGTAAATTTAAGAGGGATAGCAGAATTCTCAGAAATGCTTTTCTCATAACCCTACAGTAACTAGAATGCTAGTATTCAGTCTCAACTCTTTACTCTTTTTTTATTTGTTTGTTTTTGCTTTTTGGTTTTTCTACACAGGATTTATCTGTGTAACAGCCCTAGCTGTCCTGGAACTTGATTTTGTAGATGCTGCTGGCCTTGAACTCACAAAGACCTGCCCACTTCTGCCTCCCAAGTGCTGACATTAAAGGCTTGTACCACCATGCCGCACAGACTCAAGTTTTTATCATAACTTTTATGCTGCTTACAAGCCACATCTCATCCCCTAATAATCCTAGTTCTTTCCTAAGACTTAAAAGAATATAAACAGGAGAAACATCCATAAATATAAAAATAAAGTAGTTACTTTGAGTTCATAGAAGGTCTTATTCTATGAAGAACAAGTACAATGAATGTAAAAAACAGAAGTTTAAACAAAAAACATTCATACCCAGTCCAAATCCCCTTCCCAAAATTTCAAAGACATAAGATGATAAACATTAAAGCTTGACATAATAAGTGCAAGAAATGTGAAAAAGTGTTCACTGGTCCATGTTGCATTCAAATATATAAAATCTACACAGTGCATAGAAAAATCTATGATTGTAAATAATATGTTAAAATCTTAAGTAATTCAGTTTATTTCAAACACAATTTATATATACATACACACACATCAGGGGCTGGAGTAGGGTTTCAGCAGTTAAAAGTACTTGCTGCTCTTACAGGGGACCCAGTTTCAATTCCCAGTGTCATATTGTGGTGTATAACCACTTGTAGCTCCAATTCCAGAGGATACAATGCTCTCTTTTGACTGCTTCAGGCAACAGTCATGCATGTGGTATACATACAGACACTCAGCCAAAACATTTAAACCTATAGAAGAAAATAAGTAAATCTAAACAATTTTTAAATACATATCACTATACAATATATAAACCAATTTTTATAGATTTTTTTACTTTATTATAATTTTATTTGTTTATTTAAAACCTTTTTACTCTTTGAAAGTATCATACATTTATACTGTGTATACTGATCATATTGATGCATCACTACCTCCCATCAACTTCCCCTAGTGCACTCCACAATATTTCCTTCCCAACTTCATATTTTACTTATACATTTTTGTTATTAATAATTCCCAACATCCAGTTAGTGGTACCCATACACACATAAATAAATTGTAGTCTGATAATGCATAGAAAACCTTCTAATGCCCATGTCTCCAAAGGAAGCTGACTCTACCTACTTTGATGGACATCAACTTACAAAACTCTTCTAATATAAATGGGAATTCAGATTCTCTACCCCACCTGTGCTAGAGTTTTGACTAGCTTGATCTTGTGGAGATCTTGTGCAGGCAACTGCAACTTCTGTGAGTTGATGCATACAACATCCATATTATATCTAGGTATTGGCATCTCACAGCTCTCTCTTCATCCATCCCTCTTTTATGAAGTTTCCTGAGCTTTGAGAGGTTGGAGGTTGATAAACAAGACCCACTTACTGATGAACACTCTCCTACCCTATTACTTAGACTATCTCTTCTACCTCCCCAATCCCAAATAACTAACCTTCCTGCACCTGGATTTTAACTTCCTTGATGTATATGACTAAGACTATGGAAAAGGGATAGTAAAGATGATGTAATTATATTAATGGTAAATATCTTAATGCTCTGTAAATCACCTGATCAAATGTATATGACTAATAAAACATAGAGCTTTTAAAATCATGAGTCATGTATTTATGAAATGAAGTATTTTCCTCATAAAGCAATGAAGCTACACATTTTCTATAGTCAAGATAAAATAGTATTGCAAGTATTTTGTTAAAATGAATATCAAATTAGCCATTTTTATTAAGGCTATATATTTCCAGATTTTTGCTGATTCTCTTGAGAGAGAGCGAGAGCGAGAGCGAGAGCGAGAGCGAGAGCGAGAGCGAGAGAGAGAGAGAGAGAGAGAGAGAGAGAGAGAGAGAGAGAGAGAGAGAGAGAGAAATTGACTCTTCACATGAATATCTATTTCTTTGGTTGCCATCTTCCACTTTGTGATAAAACCATGAAGCCTGAGCTCCAGGGAAAACTGTCTTATGAAAGAACACAAACCAGTCTCTGCATTTTCCCTAAGTCCTCATTAGCAAGGCTGTAGAGCAGAAGACTTCATTAAGCTTCATATTGTAACACTGTAACCCATGAACTTAGATTAGAACTCAGGGAGCCCAACCAAATTCCCTTAAGCCAGAACAAGGTGAAAGTGCAAAACAGTGTAAAAGAATATATCTTGATTTGCATATCAGCAAATATGAGTTTGCCTTCTTTTCTGAATAGAACTTTAAAAAAATAACAAGAACAATGTGCAGATTAAATACCAAACAGGAAATGTTCAGCTTCCTGTATAGCCAGAGATTTCAGAAGGAGCAGGACAAAGGGAAGAAAGAATTTAACTGAACATTGGACCACAAATGGGGCACTTGGTTAGCACATGGTGAGTAGTGCTGTTACATAACCAGCTTTCTCTGAACATGGAACCTGTCCTGCATAGCTTTGCCACTATAGTAATAGTGGCAGAGTTCATTTTTGGGAATCTGAGCAATGGGTTCATTGTGCTATCAAACTTCTTGGTCTGTGTCACTAAACAAAAGCTTTCCTCAATGGATAAAATACTTCTTACATTGGCAATTTCAAGAATTACTGTTATCTGGGAAATATATATTTGGTTTAACATTATATGTGATCCATCTTTATTTATGATTGGAATAGAATTACAAATTCTTTATTATAGCTGGATGCTTTCCAGCCACTTCAGCCTCTGGCTTGCCACAGCCCTCAGCATTTTTTATTTACTCAGAATAGCTAACTTCTCCTGGCGGATCTTTCTCTACTTGAAATGGAGACTTAATCAACTGATTGTGGGGGTGCTGCTGGGAAGCTTGGCCTTCTTGCTTGTAAATCTGATGAAAGCTGGCATCATTCTTGAAGAGAGTTTCCATCATTATGGAGGAAATGCAACTGTGAATTCCTTGGGATTTCCTCTGTTTTCAGAGCTGACCTTATTCAACATGACTATGTTCTCTGTAATACCATTTTCTTTGGCTTTGGTATCCTTTCTCCTGCTAATATTCTCCTTGTGGAAACATCTCCAGAAGATGCAGCTCAATTCCAGAGGACATGGAGACCCCAGTACCAAAGCCCACAGGAATGCCATGAAAATTATAGTTTCCTTTCTCCTGCTTTATGCTACTTACTTTCTATCCCTTCTGATAGCATGGATTACTGAGAAACATCACAGTGAACTGGTTCCCATTATTTGTATGATTACTGCACTCATGTATCCTTCAATACATTCATTAATCTTAATTCTAGGAAACTCTAAATTAAAGCAGACTTTTCTTTTGATGCTGAGGCATTTGGGATATAGGCTGAAAGGACAGAATACCCCAACTACATAAGGTATTGAGACAACATACTAGCATGTGTTCTAGATAATAAAGAAATCTATGAGGAGGCAGTCTGAGGACATTTTATTCCTATCTTCAAAATGAAAGTATTCAGTTAAGGAATCTGAAGACCATTGGACAAATGAGACATCTGAGGAAAAAGGATGAATCGTCTGGAGAAAATGTCCCAAGAAATGGAGTAAATTGCCCTATTGGTATATCACATTTCCAACAGGATAAGATTTTATAAATCTTCCCAAATGTTGATTTCTGCTATGCTCTACAGACACATAACACAAATGGTCTTTTTATAGTCCCAGTTCAATTAAAAATTAAAGCTGGTTTTGGAATTAGGGTGTGGCTCTCTCCTTCTCTAAATCCAAGCATGCTTGTTGAAAAGAAAGTCCAAAATCTCTGTCTTATGACAGAAGAACTACACGACATAGAACCAAAATTAAGGGACTATTCTATTGCTACTAATATCATGATCCTTTGGTTTTATTTGGACTTTTAAAAACTTTTCTTTTTCTTTTTTTTCCAGTTTTAAACCATTTTTTATTTTAGAACCTAAGGAATATTAACCACATATCTTTAAGCAGAAAACCCCTCTATCTTCTTATAGTATTTTTCTTATAGTATCTTTAGTGAAAAAAAAAAAACAAAGAATACTTCTGGTGTAGAAATGATACTGAGTCTTTATGAAAAAAAGAAGACTGTATTTTTTTTAATCTATGGAACTCAGAAGTCTAAAAGCAAAGGACAGTTATCAGAAGAGCAATTTCACCCATTTATGGTAATATTTGCAATATTAGAATATAATTAGGTCATGTATAGTCAGACTACAAAAGAAACTGATCTTCAGGAAAGCACAGCACACCATGGAAATTTTATGAAAGAACACACTTGAACAAAAAGAACACCGTGCAAACTTCAAATTTAAGATTATGTGTTGCTGGAGGGCTTCTCTCCAGGTTCCACTAAGCCCCGCAGTCCCACAATCCACGTATAAAGTAATCACTCAGACACTTATATTACTTATAAACTGTATGGCCGTGGCAGGCTTCTTGTTAACTGTTCTTTTATCTTAAATTAAACCATTTTTATAAATCTATACCTTGCCACGTGGCTGGTGGCTTACCGGCGTCTTTACATGTTGCTTGTCCTGGCAGTGGCTGCAGTGTCTCCTCCTCCTTTTTTCTGTTTCCCCAATTCTCCTTTCTCCTTGTCCCACCTATACTTCTTGTCTGGTCACTGGCCATCAGTGTTTTATTTATATAGAGCGATATCCACAACAATTATGGGATGAATGTCTCTCAAGGACTTTAAACGCATGCTCTGTTCAAATACAGCTTTTTCTTACATGTAACAAGATGCATCTGTGTCTGCTGTATGAAGCAGTTAAACCTGCACAGACATATGATTTCAGACATGTGCTAATTTAAATATGCACTCTACATATCATTTTTCTTCATCTTTGCAGCAGAAGGAAGGGGAGAAAACAGGCATTAAATACATCACAGTACTTAAGAGCTAAATAGGACAAATGAATCTTTTATCATACGTAAACAATTTAAACTCTTCAAAATATAAAGATGTATACTTCAACATGAACTCTAAATTCGCAATTGTTTCTCAATTTCATAAGCATACCTAAAACCAAAGTGAATCCCTCCTTCCAATGTCTTTTGATATGATAGGAGTTCATAAGTGTAGAATTTTAATATTTAAACAAGCAACCCCATGTCCAAGTACAATACCACAGCTGTTACAGGTATGACCTTACAATTACCATATGTACCACATATGAAATTAAACTAGCAATAAATATGCTTCCACAATTACACTGTGAATAATAGAACTGATGATGTTAGTGAAAAAACACTATCATAGCTCAAGAAGATTAAGAGAAGGACAAGCGGACGGGTATTCTCTAATAGGAAAGGTCATTTTTGGCAGAAGCACAGAAAGCACTCTTTTTCCTCGATGTGGGAATGCTATGGAACATTTATTTGAAACAATGACAATGGCAGAACTAGATATTCTAACTTCACTGTAACACTTAAAATATTACAAACAAAGATCGCTGCTGCAGCACAGTATAAGATTTCAATGGAGCTTACACAAGGTCAAATGAAACCTAGGACTTGATGCTGCTCTGTCCAACACTTCAGTCCTATCCAAGTCAGATTCAAATATTGGTGGTCCCAAGAGATTCACTGAAATAGATCATTTTGAAATAAAACATTAAAAAAAGACAAATCAAGATGCTTCAGTAACCATATGTCCAACTCACATATGTCAACTTAAATGGGTTCTATTTGCTTCCCACTAACTAATCTTTATTTCCATTCATGAGAGCAGTAAGTCGACCATATTCAGCTTCCTTGCCCAGTAATTCAAAAGAAAAACCCAAAAAGATTAGTAAAGAAAAATGTAGGAATTAACACCCCCTAAATTTTTTAAAAATATGTTTAAGGTTGAAAAGTGTTTCAGGTTTGTACTTCCTAGTAGGAAAACATTATCTGAATGAAGACCCTAATGGCAAACCACTGTAAAATGCTTCAGCTGCAGTTGATGCAGACGGGTAGGGATAATCTTCGAAGCACCCTAGCTCTCCCGATGAGGTCAGAGGTACACTGGTTTGTATTATTGCAACATCCAGTAAGTGAGCTAAGCAGCTCTTCATTCAGCAAGGGCTCTGTTTAACATTACGCTTGACCTCCAAACTTGGCTGACAATTTACTGATGAGATTCATAACCTTTGGGTTGCTCTGATATTTTGACATATTCGCTGGGTTCTGGGCCACATCCTGGAAAGCCACCATGACTTCTGGATCCTGCATGGCTGCAAGAACCTCTGGATCACTGAGGATTTCATTGAGTCCAGGCATTCCTGCCATTCCAGGTATGCCAGCGCCCATTCCAGGCATTCCTCCAGGGAAATTACCAGGCATACCCCCAGGAAAACCACCTGGAAAAGAGCCATATTGAGCTCCGGACTGTCTTCTGGCTGCTTCTTCCCTCTGGGCTCTCTGATGCTCTTCTCGAGCCTTCTTCACCCTTTCTATCCTTTCTTTTATCTCTTGCTCTTCACGCTTTCGCTCGTATTTTCTCCGATGTTCAGCAATTTTTTGAGCCCCAAGTTGAATCTCTTTCAGCATTGCACTGGCATCCTCATCATAATCCAGTTTACAGGCAAGGGCAAGATCCTGAGCTGCTTCTTCCCAGTGACCTAGAAGTCTGTGTGCTTTCCCTCGCCATTTGTACGGCTGAGCTGAATCAGGGTTTATTTCAATGGCTCTGTCACAGTCTCGGATGGCAGCGTTTGGCTTCTGTAACTTGATGAACACACTGACTCCCTTGGCATATAGGATTTCCCAGCTAGGATTTAGCTTGATGGCATCAGTTGGCAGCCCCCTTCTTTTCATTTGCTTGATCCATCATCTCCTCAGTGATCTCTGCATTATCATCTCCCATCTCTTGAGGGGCATCAGTGTCTGGCTCAATTACACCCTCACAGTCAATTTCTAGATCACTCTCCTCACTTGACAGTTCATCTGTCTTTATGTTTTCCTCTGTCTTAGTGTCTCTTTTTTCTTCCTTGGTATTTTCTTCTGACTTAGTTGTATGAGTAGCAGGTGGTACTTTACCCCCCATGCTCTCCACCCACTCCCTCAGGAAATGCATTTCTTCGGTGTGCAGGATACTCGGATCCTGCTTACACATCTTCACGAGCAGGGATCCATGGTCAGGAGGCAGGAGGCAGTGGGCAGCAGTGGAGACCCGAGGCCAGGCCGGGGCGGCTCAACGTGACCAAGTAGAAGGGGACACGAGGCAGAACAGACTAGAACCTCCCCGGCCACTGGCTCCTCCCCACAACAGCCTCGTGACCCCGGTCCTTAGCTCGCTAATTCCTACTCCCTCTGCCTCTGGACTTGTACACCACCTAGAACCTTCTAGAAGTGTAGCTGTCCATGATATTGCCCGCTTCTAGACCTGAACATTCTTACTCATATTCTTTCCTCTGATCTAGCTCCTGGGAATAGATGAAGGACCTCGTGTGTGTGCTTCCGAGAGGGAGACAGGGAGGCACTTTTAAAAACTTTTCTTAAGGAATAATATTATATCAAAATTTATAAGATATATATATATAAATAAAACTTTCTGCCATGATATTAATGGTCATATAGGGTACTGACTAATTCTAGAAAAAAGCTTCATCTAGCTTCCTATACATGATTTTAGGTTTGACTCTCTCTCAGGTAAGTAGGAATTAATTTTTTGTACTAATGATGCATATAATAAATTATGGTCCCTTTTTAACCTCTCCCAGATCTGCTGCATATGACATTTAAAATGTTTGTTTTCTGCAGTGAACCATGTCCATGCCTAACATTGACTTTTGAAGTCTCCAAAAGGAGGATGGGGCCCCCACAATGACAATTCCATCTGGACTTAGTAAAGTCACTAAACTGACAAACATCACCTAAAGATCGACTTTGTGCTACACAAACTGTCCAGGACAATTTCAAGGTGGCTAGCTTAGATGGTCCAGCCTAACAGACTACTGTAGCCAGGACTTGAGACAAATCCTGAACTTTCCTATTACACAGAGACATAACAAATGATACAGCTAAGTCTCCCAGGACTTGACAATTATTCCAGTTTTTTCAGGGTCCTCTAAAGATGCCATCACCCCCAGACAGCAGGAAGTAATTTTAAGAATTTGACACTCATATCCCCAAGAGATAGGATTGTGATTATTGGTTGTTCTGTGGGTTATGGATATTTGTCATCACTTAGTAGGCTTGGTTACAAGTTGTTATTGGTAGTGATCAGGAAAAAAGCTGAACAAAGGAGATTAGACTCAGAGATCTTGTTCTAAAAAGAAAAAGGGGAGATAAAGAAATAAGATAAAACGGTAGATTACTGAATCTACTTTTAAACCAAAAACACAACTACTAGCCTTAAATATTTTACATTGGCATGGCTTTTTTATATTGATACAAATTTGAGGTTATTTTTGTTATACTGTATATATGTTATAGAAATGATAGGACAAAAAGGTAGATTATTGAATCTATTTTTAATTCAAAAAAGCAACTACTAGTTTTAAATATTTTACATTGATATGGATTTTTATATACTGATACAAATTTAAGGTTATTTTTGTTAGAACATTGTAGTGGGTAGCCATTCCAGCTTGGATCTGGAAGTTCCAACCCCCATTGAGACTCTGGCAACTGTCACGCCTATGAGGCGGGGCGAGGGGAGGTGCTGGAAACCCGAGAGCTGGATGGGCGAGCACTCTCTCTGGGTGCTCTCTCTGCGCCTGGACCCTGGACGGTGGAGATTGACTGTGCAGAGCTCCAGAGAACACTGCTGGATTGCGATACACCTTCCCCAGACCCCCACAACCTATCCATTCCTTCATTTGTAAGTCATCCACTAAATAAATCTTCCTTTTAACTATGTGGAGTGGCCTTTATAATTCCACCAATAGAACATACTATATATACATTCGTATTCTTGTTCAAGGTCTTGTATCAATACAGCTCATCTAACAAGGTAATGTAAATTTCTAGCCCTTGAAAGTTATTATTAAAAACTATTTAGGATAATAAGGAAATGCAGCTTAGTAATTAGTTACTTATCACAATCAAACTTGTAGTCAGGTTAGGTATGTTTTCAAGGTCAAACAAAGATATAATTTAGATATGCAAGTGATCTTCAAACACTTCAGAGATCTACAGAATAAGAACTTTAAAAAGTTTTGCCGGGCGGTGGTGGCGCACGCCTTTAATCCCAGCACTCGGGAGGCAGAGCCAGGTGGATCTCTGTGAGTTGGAGGCCAGCCTGGGCTACCAAGTGAGCTCCAGGAAAGGTGCAAAGCTACACTGAGAAACCCTGTCTCGAAAAAAAAAAAGTTTTAATATAATAAGGTTTTTTTTTATGACAATGAGACATGTCTACCCCAGGCAGCACCAATCCACTTCAGAGAAAATGATGGGCATAGAAAAATCTCCATGTGGAGTTTACTTTCTTTGTGGCAAAAGTTATCTATTTTGTAAGAAAGTGTCCTTGCCTCAGGTGCTGACAGTATGCTGTCCAAATTGAACGAGCAAGATATAAAAAAAATGACTCCCAATCCTTGCCAAGACAAGGCAGGACAGTCCTTGAAAAATACTGCTTCACAGAGAAGTCCATCAGATATTCTAGGCTGAAGATGGATACCCCAACATTGCGGAGAAATTTGGGGTGACTGTCCAGGCAGCCAGTTGTTTCTGTCATTTCTTAATTTTGGAAGTGGTTTGCTCTGTACTTCCTGTTTACTCTGGTAATATTATATCATTCTCATGTCTCTGATGGATTTGAAGACTAGATAGTTATAGTTTTCCTTGTTACCAGACTCAGAAAATAAACTCATAAAATAGGTATAAAGTATATAAGGTTGAGAGACATAAAGTGAAAGTTTTGGGTTGGTAATGAAAGTTAGGATAGCAAGTAAATTAGGCACAATACTTTGTACTCACCACGATAGGATAGATAATGCAATATTTTCTTTGAATTTGTCACATGCTAATAGATTAGACATTGTTAATGTAATTATTTCCTTTATATATTTGTGTATAACTATTGTACTTATTGTGTATAATTTTTCTATGTTAGTTAAAAACTTCACTGTTTATTTAGACAAGAGGGGGAAATGTGTGAATGTGTGATTTTTTTGTGTGTGTGTTCTGACAAATAAAGCTTGCCTGGATATCAGAGGGCAGAGCTAGCCACTAGTTAACCATGGAAGCTGGAAAGTTGTGGCTCACACCTTTAATCTCAGCAGTTGGGAGGCTCAAGCCTAAAATTCCAGCACCCAGGAGGTGGAGAGAAGTGACAAGGTGGGGCAGAGACAGGATTTCTGCCCTTTTGGTCAGAGGATCTTGAGAGGTAAGAAGTCATTTGCCTCCTTTGATCCTTTCAGGTTATTAGTCCGATATCTGATTCCTGGTATTTATTGATAAGACTAATTGGGTTCATGCTTTGACACCAAAATGCCACCCCAGCAGTTCTTCACAGCACTCTCCCCCTCTCTCCTGAAAGCTGATCACTCATATTCTCATCCCCATCTGCCCTCCATTCACTCAGAAAATTTTATAGTGCACATACTATACTTGGATGAAGTATAGTTTGGCTATGAGAAAAACTGCATGAATTTCATGAAGAATCCTAACAAGGAAATCTTTAGCAAATAACATGTTTACTAGTATTAAATCATCTTTGTGAGTTTTTCACAAAAATAATTGAGTCTTCATGAATCAGATAAACATAAGGCTTTTTTTGTTGTTTTTTTTGAGGGAGGGTCTCACGGGTCCTAGAATGGCCTTGAATTTGTTTATACTTGAGGATGATATTAAAATTATGAATTATCTGCTGCCTCCTTCCAACTTCTGTTAATAGAGGCATGTGCCACTGTGCCCAGTTTTTGTGGCCTTGGTTCAAACCCCAGACTCCATACATTGCAAACAAGTACTTTAGCAACTGAGCCATATATCCAGTCCCCAAACACAGTTTTATAGATGAATATATAAAATAACTGTTTTGGGACATTATCTTACAGATACTGGATGTTTTGCAGAGCATATTTGCAACCTTTTTCATAGTGGAATTTGTAATGGGAAATTTAGGAAATGGATTCATAGCCCTGGTGAACTGCATGTAGAGAAGGAAGTTCTCTACATTGAGTCTAATCCTCACTGCTCTGGCCATCTCCAGGACTAGTTTACTCTGGTTGGTATTGCTAAATTGGTTTGTGTCAGTGCTCTACCCAGATTTATTGGCAATTGAAAAAGTCCTGAGAATTATTTACATCACCTGGATGGTGAGCAATCTTTTCAGCACTTGGCTTGCCACATGCCTCAGCATCTTTTCTTTTCTCAAAGTAGCCAATCTTTCAAACTCCCTTGTTCTTTGCCTAAAGTGGGGAGTTAAAGAAATGATTTTAGTGACTTTGCTGATATCTCTGCCCCTCTTGTTTTTAAATATTATCATTTTGAACACACGTGTTGATATCTGGATTGGTAGATCTAAAAGAAACACTTCTAATGTAAAGAACCATCCACAATTTTCCAAACTCTTTTTAGTTCCCAACTTCATTCTCATCCCCTTCACTGTGACCCTGGTCACTTTCCTTATCCTCATCTTCTCCCTGTGGAGACATCAGAAGAACATGCAGATCAAGGCCCATGGATTCAGAGATGTCAGCACCATAGCCCATGTCAAGGCCCTGCAAATGTTGATTGTCTTTCTCTTCCTGTACATCGTTTTCTTTCTGTCAATTCTGACACAACTTTGGAAGTTTGGATCTCTGATCATTCATTTTGGACAGGCCTGTATGCTAGCTTTTCCTTCTGTGCACTTGTGTATGCTGATTTTGGAGGACAAGAGGCTGTGGCAGGTCGTTCTTGTGGCAGAGGTACTGCCAACCCAATGATGTGGATCCTGGAGATTCCCAGAACATTATGTGGATCATTTTGAATATTTTAAGTGGAGCTGACTTCAGAAGATATTCTTATATTTATGAATTTGTAATTTTAAAACTATTCTGCTTTTATAAACTTCGTGAGTTTTAAGAAGTATGCTTGCAATAAAAATGGTGCTAAACATGGGAAACCCTTAGGTTTCTGTGTTTGGAAACTTCTGCTGAAAAAGACATCAATGCAGACTACCGGGATGTGCGACAGCTTCATCATAGCTAATAGTGGGAATTTGTGTCAATTTTTAGCCTATTGCAAGTTTTAAAATGGGAAATCTAAAATGTGTAAGAATGTGTGTTTATAATCATGTGAGGCATAGTGAAGAAAATAATACCTTATAATTTATAATATTCTAAATGTAGAAGATGTACATATATATTAGATGAGAAACAAGAAAAATATAGACTCTATGCCAAATTGATCACATTAAAAATGAGACCCAATACTAATTATGAAATCCTCATGCATGAACCTAAATTATTTTCATATTATTATTTATACTTACTCATGCTTCTCACTTGAATGTTCATTTTATTATCCAATGTAGTTCTCAAATGTATACCAGCATCCATTTACTTTAATGTAAAAGAGCACAAAGCCATTCCTTTAACAGTATTTTAATTGTGTATAACAATGGGATGTTGTTTCATCATATTAATGTTAGTATAAAGCTGTATGGGCAAATGTAGGGCAGAAAACAACTAGATCATCATATGAAAAACTTTTCATAAAAGCTGATTTATGAGCTCAAACAAAGCATTAACATGGACATTTGTCAGGCTTAAGTTAAAATGATTGTGCCAATTCTCACAGCATAAAACAAAATTAACCTTCCCTGCTCATACTAATTTGTGTCAGACATTTGGAAAGAGCAGAGACAAAACAACCTAATGCAGCTAGGTAATGAAATAACTCTAAATTAAAAGCATTAGTTTTTTGAGTAAATTTCATCTCTGTAAGTGGAAGGCTTCCTGTTGTCCTATCAATAATGGCAAGACAGACTTATGTTAGAGACAACATTAAAATACTTTTAAAATTTATGTTCACAGATAATTTAGTTGTACTATGCTTATCTTTTCTGAGAAAAGTTATGATAAAAACTGTCAAATATATATTATTTATTTAGAAGGTTACATGGTTCTGTCTCCTCTGACCAATTAAAATGACAATACACCTCCCATCCCACCCCATTTACCTTCTACTCCCTCTCCACATCCACTCATCCTCTTTCCCCATTCAGAAAGGGTGAGGCCTCCTATGGTAGGCAACAAAGCATGGCATATCAAATTGAGGCAGGATCAAGCTCCTCCCCCCTGCCCTGCATCAAAACTGAGTAAGGCATCCCACCATAGAGAATAGGTTCCAAAAAGCCAACTCATGTAGTAGGGACAGGTCCAGAGGATGGAGGGGAAACTGTGGTTGATATGTAAAATAAATAAAATATTAGTAAAAAACTGAAATAAAAATAGAAAGAAATGTTGAAGAAAGTTTACAGCTTAAAAGGCAGCATCAACTTAGATTTTGATTCATAGTAATATACCTTTTGTGTTTTGGGGTTATTGATTATAAATGAAAACTTTCCTTTATCAAAGAAAAAATTAAAATGCTAAAAATGACAATAAACATTAAGAGTTGTGTAGTTAAAATGACAAAAGATATTCTATATTATTTGAAGTTCTTATGAAGGTGTTGTTTCCTTGATTTTTTCCTCAGTCTATTTATCATCTATATATAGAAAAGCGGTACTGATTTTTGTGAGTTAATGTTGTATCCAGCTACTTTGCTGAAAGTGTTTATCAGCTGTAGGAGTTTCCCAATAAAAATTTTAGCATCACTTATATATACTATCATATCTTTTGATATAAAGATACTTTCATTTCTTCCTTTCCTATTTGTTTCCCATTGGCCTCCTTCAGTTGTCTTATTGTTCTAGCTGAGACTTCATGTACTATATTGAATAAGTATGGGGGGAGTGGACAACATTTTCTTGTTTCTGATTTGACTGGAATTTCTTTGAGTTTCTATTGATTTCAGTTGATGTTGGCTATGGGCTTACTGTAAGCTATCTTTATTATGTTGAGCAATGTCCTGTATGTCCCTAATTTCTCTAGGACTTTTTAATTTTTTTTCAAGACAGGGCTTCTCTGTGTAGTTTTGGTGCCTGTCCTGGATCTCGCTCTGTAGACCAGGCTGGCCTTGAACTCACAGAGATTCACCTGGCTCTACCTCCCAAGTACTGGGATTAAAGCAGTGTACCACCACTGCCCAGCCTCTCCAGGACTTTTATGATTATAGTATGTTGGATTTTGCAAAAGTCCTTTACTTCATCTAATGAGATGAACATGTGTTTTTGTCTTTTAGTCTTTTTATATGGTATATTACATTTATTGATTTACATATGATGAACCATCCCTTAATCTCTGGGATAAAGCCTGCTTGATCATGGTGAATGATCCTTCTGATGTGTTCTTGGATTCAGTTTGCAAGTATTTTATTGAGAAGCTTTTATCTATGTTCTGGCACAGACATATCTAATGGGAATGGTAGAAGTCATAAGGCCAGCACAGCTGCTTGACCAAGATCCAGCAAAGCTGAGTCACATGATCACTGCTGTGCCACTGTTGGTTATCAAATTTACCTGTTGTATACTTTGGGGACTTTTAATATTTGTACAATTTGGGGATATTGAATTGATGGGAAATTTCTTATGAATCATTTATGACTTCTCCCAGGAGTAATGCTTTTAAGCTTCCTTGGGAAAGTTCTGAACATAACACCCACCACTTGTTTTAGGGAGATACCCTTATCTACTTGAAGGTCTTCCTTATGCCTTGGAGGTTGTGATACACATAAAGGGTTTCTTTATGAGGTTATGAGATATTCTTGAAATATCTGTCCCTGTACTTAGTCAGGAACAAGATAATCTAAACAAAGTAAGCACAGTTCAGCTGAGATTCATTCTGGATGAGGACACAGAAGCTTCCAGTCTGAGGAGACAAGACCAGCTGAGGATCAAGCGAGGTGAGATAGCTGTGGCTTGTTCTGTCTCTCTGATCTACCAGCATGGACCCCAATAACTCGCCTCGGGTTTGATTTTATTAATAAGAACTTTTAAGATTCCTGCTACAGCCAAGTTCTGTCATCACCTCAGAATGGAACCAACCCCCATGGACCAGAGTTGCAGAATGCTTTGAGTGTTGGCTTTCTAAGCATAGAGAACCTTTCACCTGAGTTTTAGGCTCTCTCCTTTCTGATTAATTTACATTTTCACAAGTTATCTCCAGCCTTTGATGGGTGGGATCTTTCCCTCAAGGCTTCTTCCCTATTGTTCCAATACAAAGAAGGAGGTTTGTCTTACCCAATTCTACTTGTTTTATAACACAAACAGGCATGATTTTAGTCCTTTCCAAGGTTTTTCCTCAACAAACTGCACATTTCTTTTGTTTCTGCCCCATGTACTGCTCTTTTTACTGTAGTCTTGAATACAAATTATCCCTATAACCATGCTGCAGTTACTGTAATCTAGACTCAAAATTTCCTCTGCCAAATGCATTAGTCCACTACTTCTAAACTCAGTTTAACTCAAGTTCTAAGGACACGGGCAGAATGCAGATGAATTCTTAGCCAGAATATTGCCTGAATGGAGTGTAAACCCAGTTCTCAGGAGGGTTCTTATTTTCCTCCTCTTATAAACCAGATCTCCTCAAACAGCATTCTTCTTTCTCTTCTTTTTCCAAAATTCGCCCAGAATAGCCCATGAAGATCTGCTTACAGCATAGGGCTTTCCCAACACAAAGTTTCAAAATCTTGCACAATCATCATCAAAATTAGTTCCAAAGAGACTACAAATCACATGAATATATTTCTTCCAGCAAGGGCCTCCCTTTTCCTTTTTGAGTTTATAGTTTAGTTACTTTTCCAATTGCTGCGATAAAATATCATGACAAAAAGAATGTTAAGAAACAAGTACTTATTCTAGATTATAGTTCGAGTGGATCATTCTATCATACATTAAAAGGCATGGCAATAGACAAGGAACACATGGTGTCACACATGAGAGGTAGGCCTGTGACATTGCATACACGCTCAAGAAGTAGAATGAAGAAGAAGGAGGGAAGGCTATAAAAGTTTGCACTCACTGACTAGCTTCTTCCAGCAAGACGTTTTGTAAAGGTTCCACCACCTTCCCAAATAGCTCCACCAATAGAGAACCAAGTATTTAAACACAGGAGGCCTGGCTCCATGTGACACTTTACCACATTGTTGAAAGCCATCATTGACTGTGATGGATGCATATGTCTTTATTGGCTGCAATGTTCACCCTATGGATGGCAAGCATTCCTTATCTGAAGTTCTAGGTTGTGGTGATATTTTATTTGTGCTGAAATGTGGTGATATTTTATTTGTGCTTTAATAAAGCTTGCCTGGAGATCAAGGGGGGAAAGGGACAGCCAATTTAAGTAAACAAGAAGTCAGGCAGCACACACCCTTAATTCTATCACTTAGCAGGCAGGGTCTCTGTGTGTGCAAGGCCACACTAGGGAACAGAGTCAAGTGTGGTGACATACACCTTTAATCCCAGTACCAAGAATAGAGGCCTGGAGGTCTGTATAGACAGACAGAAAGCCACAGAGCTGTGTAGGAAGAGGAAGTGAGGTATCTGGGCTAAGAGAGCAAATGAGAGGGCAGAACAGCAAGGCAATAAAGGTGTGGGTAGACAGGAAGTAACTTGCATTTGGAAGCTGCAGAGTTGATGAGGTAAGGTTGGTGCCTTTCCCTGTTTCCCTGATCTATGGTTTTCACCCCTATATTTGGCTCCATGTTTTTTTATTTAAGACCATTTAGAAATTCATCTACACTAGGTCTTTGATCTGCTGAGAACCATCGTTGGTGGTGAGCAGGTCCCAGCAGAAATGTAAAGACTTGGTTGGGGAAGGACTGAGACAGGTTATTGTGCTGGTAAGAACCTTGCGCCTGACTGACTAGCAGCCAGAGTACTTCTTTATTTATACAGAATTGAGTAAGCAGAGATACATTCATGATGTTCCAAAACATAGATCATATCATTTTTGTTTTTGGACATGTGTTTCACTTCCTTTTGCTTATCTTTTAGTCATCGTTGATAAACTACGACAGCACAGATTTATCACTTCCAATCACTTTCCCTCTAGTTTTGACATCACTAATAAACATAGTTATCATTTTTACTCATAAACCCCATAATCTAATTTTTAAGAATCTAGGGGCATATGATAGCCTGTTCTCAGGCTGGTAGCTCTGGTAGTTATAAGGATGCAAAACCAAAACAAAATTTCCAAGCCAGCCTGAGCATATTGCCAAGTCCCAAGCAGTCTATTATTAAGTCTTAATGGTCAGAGTGCCCCAGAAAGATCCTCAGGCCAAAGTTACTGCAGTTATTATTCAAATTCTGGCATAATACAATGTCTGCATTTTATATCTTTATAGAATTTGTCTATATGTCTAATCCTGGCATTCTGCTGTTCCTTGGTCATATAATACCATAGTGGCTCTGCATGTGCTAACCTTTGTAAGAAAGGGAGGTCCTGACATCGCATTCTTTTATAATTTTTCCACACCATTCTTTTTTTTAATCAATATAGGTCTCTGTGTAGAGCAGAGATATATGCCACATAATTGTCTGAGTGTATAGTGGGAAGAGGCTTGCAATCTGAACCATGGCCAACTCCTGTAGCCCACCAAATCTTATTGATCTTTTTGAGTTTACTTTGTTCATTGTATCTTGTTCCTGAATAAGTACAGGGACAGATGCTTCAAGAATGTCTCATAGCCTCATTAAGGGACCTCTGGCTTTATGAGTGTCACAACCTCCAAGGTGTAAGGATGACCTTCAAGTAGATAAGGATATCTCCCTAGAAGTGGGGGGAATAGTGTGTTCAAGACTCTTCTGGGGAAGCTTAGAAGCAACATTCCTGGGAGAAGGCATAAATGATTTATAAGAAAATTTTCAACAATCCAATGTCCTCAAATTGTAAAAATATTAAAATTCCCCCAAATATGCAACAGGTGGAGATGAAAACCAAAGGTGGCATGGCGGCCATAATGTGGCCACCTTTGCTGGATCTTTGTCAAGCAACTGTGCTGGCTTTATGACTTTTGCCATTCCCATCAGATATGGCTATGGCAACTAACCATTAACAGATGTTGAATCATTATAGAACTAAAAGGAATTGAAAATAACACAATAAAAAGTTGTGCTAAATAAATATGTTAACAATCTGATCTATTCTGAAACCAATAACTTATGGGTGATGTTTCCAGAAATACTAGAAGGCTTGTATTATAATTGTCAGATATGAAAATTATGAAAGATGTGAATAAATCTTATCTTATAAAACCTTGAACAGAAATAGTAAATATTTAATTTTATGATGGAGTCTGCAAAGATACACAATAATGACAGCTGATATTTATAAGGCCAACCTACCAGAGAAATACATGTCTGATGGAGGAAACTCATAGGCAGGGCCTATGAGAAATATTGTCTATAATTACTGACTGTTTGGGGCTGTAATTCTCTTGTGTGATTCCATAGTTTCCTTCTAAGACATCTGTGGGACTTGTCTCACAAACCTTAGCAGTGTATTCCTCATTTATGGGGCACAGTCATTCCTGGGTTCTAATAGATGGGTGATTTCTCTCTACACTGTGTAATTCTGCTAGGTTTTGCTTTGCTGTAGTTTTTTTTCTTTAAACCCTGGATGTAGCCTTGAGAGCAGGTCTTTCAGGACACAAAATTTTTCTTATGCAAATATTTGTATAGATAATCTAATGTTATCTAGATAGAAACAATTAGTACCATAATAAATGGAATGATAATGTTTAGGAAAATCTCTAATTGTGATTCTAAATTTGGTGTAATCTAGTAATAAATACATACTAAGGATAAGTAATATACACTAGTTTATTTGTACTGAATAAACTAAGAAAAAGTGTGTGTGTGTGTGTGTGTGTGTGTGTGTGTGTGTGTTCTTGAGCATATGGAACAAACTTATTAAAATAGATAATATAGCCAAAACTTTCTCTCTAATACAATTCTAAGGAAATGCTATGGTGGATTTCAGAATATCTACAATTATCCTGAATATTTTAATTAAAGAAAAGTTTTAAATATCACTAAAAAGGATGATTTTGTAAAAAATATGAGAAATATTTTTCTGTATATATTATAGAATAAGATGTAAGAGTGTCAGTCCTAAATGGGATGTCTTCAACAAATCTCTCTCCTCAGCATTCAAGGAACTACATGGAAGAGGAGGCAGAAAGATTGTAAGAGCTGGTGGGGATGGAGGACACCAACGAAGCAGTGGCTTCCAGACACAAATGAAGTCACAGAGACTATGAGCATAGCTGCATGTGCAGATCCTGCGGATGGGGTTCCAGTGCTGAGGGGAAGTGGACACAAGCCTCCATTTCTTACCCAGAAATTATCTACAATTGATAACTGCTAACAAAGAAAAATCAAGTTTCCTAAATGGAGTCCCGCTGGCGATACAAGCCACTATTAAGAGCAGGCTCTGTGTCCAGCAGTAGATGGCCAGCACAAAACAAATGCAATGTCACCTTTGGAAATTCTTTCTCTCTTAATTCTTTGTTTGGACATTTTTTTGCTTATCTTTTGCTTGTCTATTATGGTTTAGGATTTTGTGTTTCTATGGTGCATGTGTGTGTGTATGCACAATGTATTTATGTATGTATTTCTCAAGCTTTTCTATAATTTTTCATTTCCTCTGTGCTTTGTTTTATTCTAGTTTTTTTGTTTGCTTGTTTATTGGCCTGTTTGTTTTCTAAAGAGAGAAAGAAAGTATAGAAAGTTGAATGGGAGAGGAGATGGGGAGGATCTGTTAGAAGACGAGAGGACACCTTGATCAGAATATACTATATGAAAAAATTATTTCCCATTAAAAAAAGAAATCAGAATGTAAAATATTGGGTTTTAAATTTGATATATTCCCTAAGGCTTAGTATTTTTATGGATTTTGTGGGTTGATTGGTTGGTTGGTTTTTTATTGTGTTTTGTTTGTTTGTTTGTTTTGTTTCAGAAATTACAGGATAATGTTTCTTTTTCTTTTATTGAAAATAGATTTTTTTCATTCAGTATATTCTGATTATAGTTTCCCTTCCTCTACTCTTCCTAGTTCCTCTCTACCTCCTTTCCTATCCAGATTCATATCCATCTTGTCTTTCATTAGAAAACAAACAGGCATATCAGGAATAATAATAAAGTAAAATACAATACACCAAAACAAAAACAAATAGGAATAGGACAAAACAAACAGAAGAAAAAAGGCTGAAGAAAAAGTATAAGACACACATACAGATGCAGAAATACACATTGCACACAAAGGAATCACATAAAAGCACAAAACTGGAAGCCATAATGTATTTACAAAGAATCTATAAGTTTAAAAATAAAATGCCGTGACAGATCATTATGAGACAAAAGCTTCCAAAGTTTTCAGTTCATTTTCTGTTGGCCATCTTCTGCTGGGTATGGGGCTTTTCCTTGAGAGTGGTTTTGTTTCCTCAGTGAGACTCCTTTGGAGAAAATGTGTTTTTCATTTGCAACTGTTATCAATTGAAGACATCTTCTACTTTAGGGAAGGGGATGTGTGTCCACTTATATTTTCAGCCCTGGCACCCCGTCTGGTGCAGACCCATGCAGGCCCTGTGCATGCTGCCCATCTCTATGAGTTCATATGTGCATCCATTCTGTTGTATTTGGGAAGACTTGTTTTCTTGGTGTCCTCTATCCTCCTATGTCTTACATTCTTTTGGCCTTCTCTTCTGGAGAGTTCCCTGAGTGCTGAGGGCAGAGATTTGATAGAGATATTCAGGGTAATATTTCATATTATATTCTTGTTAGATATTTTCCAGAAACAAAACAAAACACTAGTGAGGTGGCAGTGAGTGTGTGACTATGTTAATTAATTATAAGGAACAAAGTTACAATTACATATTAGGTATCAGCTCCCATTTTACAGAAAAGATTATGTTTTCCTGGGTTCATAGAGAAAGTGAAGGCCTTGAAAAAAACTGAGTCAAATCTAGAAATAATTTTTTAAAACATAATAATTTCTCCAATGTTTTTGTTAAGATGGAGTCTCAGTGATAAAAAAGCATACATGCCATCTGCACACAATTTCGTGCAATCTATTATTGATTTAGATATTTCCTGAAAGGTTTAATGTTTGTAGTTTAAGGAGAACATTGACATAGATTGTCCTTTTTACAGCAAATTAACTGGAAGAAATAGTAATGCCATAGACATACATGCAGAAAATAGCATGGGGTCTGTGAGACGAGATCAGGTGCGAGTGTCTTCCTACAGGTGTTAGAGGAAAGGGAGTGGGAAGGATATTGGAAAATTTCCCTTTTTGTAACACAGCTGGCTGTTGCTAAGAGTAACCAGTGAGTGCTCATTTAAAGAATGTCAGTTGGTCATCTCTGACCTCTCTTCTGGCAGGCTATTACTGGGAGTTGATGAGGTTGAAAAGGCAAAACTCTAGAAAAACAGTTTACTTTAATTTCTGGAATTATAGTTCAACCAAAATGGAAGATCTTTATATGATGGTATGGCTTTGGTTATCATTTCCCACAAATGATTGTATTACATTTAAACATTTTACCAGCTGTCATGCAAACTTTATAAAACCAAATCCTATAGACCATAAACAATTCAAAAACTTGTAAAATCATGCAAGAGAATAAATCTTCATTTACATACTAACAAATAAGGATCTAGCATTACTTTGATTTACTGCTGAAGTATTCCTTCCCTTGAAAGACAATACACTATATATTATGACTTATTTTGTGCTGTTGAGGAAATAACAGTATTTTTTCAAAGAAAGCACTACTGAAGTCCTCCTTTAGTAGACAGTATTGCAGTTTTGGTTAGCAGTGGTCACAGGAAGTATAAGAAAGAGAGAACTTCAGTGTACATCAGCTCATCTAAAAACTAGACTGTGGTAAAAGCTTGTCACAAAATATGTCACAACCAAGTAGATTTGCTTGAATCCTTTTCTTTCTGTCTAAATTAACTCATTACTGTCATCCTAGTAGTGCAGAAATTACTTCTGGAAATTTGAAAGTGAGTTCATGGTGTTTGGTGAACTACATTTAGTAGCAAGAAAAAAAAATGATTCCTTGTCAGATTTTCTTTGCATGAATTTCTCCAGATTTTTCTTATAGTATAGAAAAGTTAATAAACTCACAGAAAAGTGTGATTAATGCAGGGTTTTATGGAGGAAAATAAGCCATTGCTCTTGTTACGTGGGCAGTGATTAACTGTATTGGTGCATGCCTTCTGATTATTCTCAGCAATGTTTGCTCAAGATAGATTCACCAACTGTACTTTTCTCTATGGAGAGATAAGAGAGTCATTTACCATTCTGATAGGGTTGAGAATCTTGGGAATGGCCATTTATTTATTTGATCTTATGGCAATAAATATGGAAGAGACTAATAAAGTGAAAAAGCATGTGGTAAAGATGACGTGGTTATTTAATTGAAGGACACTATAAACCCTTCAAAGAGGCATGGGTATAGATATATCTATTCTAGTGATATGTGAAACTTCATTATATTCTTGATTGGTGTTCTGCTCTTCATTACTGCTAATGTAAGCATCCTGAGGAGATGTAGCTATGTAACAAAAGTTCCTACGATCACCACTACACTCTTTATAAATCACAAAATATGCAAACAGCTCCTTTTCTCTTGTTAGATATCACATACTCTCTGTATGTCATCATATCAGTTTGGGGGAATAAAATGTCATTGACTATCTCCTCTTTTCATTTTCAACAATCCTCATGGTTTCCCCCCATAAAATAACTATCTGTTCTTGTTAAGGTAAGCAAGAAGCTAAAACAAGCTCTACTTCCAATTCTTTGGTAGTTGATATATTGGCTAAGAATGCAAACCTTTAATTCTAAAGACCTATAAACAGGATATGGTGTATCTTATGTTAGAAATGAAACTGACTGAGTGCTAATTTATTCTCTTAATATTTTCTTCAAATTTGTCATAGCAATAGGGTGAAAAATTAGCATATAAAACATACAAAACAACTCCTACACCTACAGAAAGGGATTTTTGTGGAAGTGGAGGCAGGAAAATTGTAAAAGTCACAGGATAAGAGAATTGTCTATGAGATTGTGTCTCTAGGTAATGTCAGAAGCTGCACCTAAAAGTGTCATCATCATGACAGCCCAGACATGAGCTGGACAATGACATCAAACATCCAAAAGTTGACTGATGAAAGATCACAAGGCATCAACTATGGGCAAGGAATGCTGACACTGTGAGAAATAGTGTGCTCTAGGGAAGAGCACATCAATTGATTATCCAATACCAAATGGTCAGCCCTGGAGATATACACACTTATGGTTATATTTTATTTGTACTAAAATACGATTTGTATGTTAATAAATAAAGTTGCCTGGGGTTCAAAGTTAATAGCAAGCCTTAGCAGAAGCTGGGTGGTAGTGGTGCAGACCTTTAATCCCAGCTCTTGGGAGGCAGAGCTAAGCGGATCTCTGTGTGTTCAAGGATACAGCCAGCATGGAGACACATGCCTTTAATCTCAAAACCAACGAAAGAAGAACTGGAGGTCTGTACAGACAGGCAGTGACTAGGAGGTCATGTGGTTGGGTTCACAACCAATGAGAAGGCAGAACAGAAACACTATAAAAAGACAGACACACGGGAAGTAGGTCTCTTTTGGAGAGGTAGTGCAACAGGGACAGTGAAGGGTAAAGTTTTTAGCCCTTAGCTATTGCTCTGACCTCTTGGCTTTCATCTCTGTATTGGCTCTGTGTTTCTTATTTAATAAGAGGGTTTGCTACACATACACACACTAGTAACATTATGAAGACAGAGTAGGTTGCATTTACATATTTAGAAATATATATGTATATGTATGCATATGTATGCATGTATATATGTATGTATGTATATAACAATTGATGGATAGTCTATGAATTTGAAAGAGAACAACAAAAAGTATGTGAGACGTTTTGGATGGAGAAAAGGTATGGGGAAATAGTGTAATGATACTATAATCTGAAAATATTAAATCATAATTTTTAAATAAGTAAGTTTTCTTATATCAATAACAAAAATCACTGAGAACAAAATCAGGAATATTCTTAAAATTTAATACATCTAAGAATAAAACTAGCCAAAATTAGGAAAGAACTCTACAATAAAATGAGAAAGCATTGAATCAAAAAGTAGAAGAAAATGTCAGAAGATCAAAAGTTTCCATGGAACTAGACATAAAAAAATCATATAATTAATATTAAAGCACAAAGTACTATAAATATCTAGAGAAATTCTGTGCAAAAAATACCAATGCTTCAGGCATTTTTAATATTTTAATAATCTAAAGTAACGAAAGAAATAAATGTATTTATATACAAATTGAATGTAAATGAGTGTATTATAATTATATCATAATGGGAATGTAGTATAATTATTTTATATTATAATGTAATTGTAACATAATATAGTTCAACTATTAAGACATGAAGTAATGCTCACCACATTCATGACAAAGGTCCCAAAAATGCATACTGATGATGTTACAGCCTTGATTCGGGAACCTTGATTTTCCTTAGTATTTTGTAAGGTAATTAAATACAAGTTAAAAAATAAAGCATTAGAAAGGAGGTATCCTGCATGGCTGGATAATATAAACCTTAGAAGCCATTATTTGCCATACAAAAATCCCAATGCCAGATATGGGATACAGCTTTAAGAGCCCAGAGATCCTCCACACAACACAGACTCTTGCCGTTCTTCTTGATTACTCACCAGAACTAGAAGATAAACCTTATTGCTGAAAACACCACACAGGTTGGCAATAAGACATAACTAAGTCAAGATGTAGTTGACATAGAGGCTTACTTATTGATGAATAGTTTTTATAAGGTTGGAAGGTACAATTCAGGTATCAATGTTTTTATGCTATGAACCCTTTGAACTACAATGCAAACCTGCCAAGCAAGATATGCTCACCGGTGGCAAAGTTTCAATACATACTTCATTCACTCTTTTGTTGTGGGAATTCACTCCGTTAGTGACCTTGGGGTATCTGGCCCGATGGAGGCATAGGTTTTCTGGGTAAGTGACTGATGAAATCTGAGGAGGGGATGTTTGGTTCCATTCAGCCCCAGGAAGAACAGAGAACGATGACGACCGTAGTTTACTTTGTTCTGTATCGGTGCATGCATTTCTCCCCATTTTATATCTTAATAAATCCTAGGTACCCTTTTAAAAAGGGGAACTGGAGGGATAGCTCAGCTGTTAAAGGCTAGGCTCACAGCCATCTCTAATGGGATCTGATTCCCTCTCCTGGTGTGCTGAAGACAGGTCACTCACATACATTACTCTTTGGTTAGCATTGCTTTGGGTGACTGAAGCTGGTTTAGTGCTTCAAAGAATTGATTGTCTATGCATAGCTCTCTGAAGCATGTGACTCATGTAGCTCAGCCTGATGAGACTGGTATTGGTGTTTTCTTTTTACCTGTTTTTTGCTTACTCTTTGGCTATCAAAGAGGATAGGTTGTATATTACATTACAATGTAGCTCCCATCCTGAGCAGACAGCATACTCGTCTACACATTCCTTGCTGTCTATTGTGGGAGTCCTGGGACAGACACTGCTGGGAAGAGAAGCGTACAATCTGAACATGTTTATGCTGGGCTAGGAGGAGACAGAGAAGGACAAAGACTCTTGCAGTGTTGATGAGCTGATCCATTTAAGTGTCTGTTTCATGTGACAGTAGCATTGTCTTCCTGCTTTCACCGTTTCAAATGACAAAGTTCAAGCTGACTAAATGCCAGCATATAATATCCTATGATATCAACATGAAACCAAGGTTAAACAATTTCTTGACCACTAACATAACTTTTATCATGAGATAGATGCACAATACAAGTTGAATAAGAGACTAACCTGAATTATTAAAGTGAAAAAAGAAGCAATTTTTATTCAAATAAATATTTATTGGTGGGTATGTTTGTAAGAGTATGAATATATACATACCTACATACATACATACATATTCCTATTTACAGGGCATATGACAAATAAGGTAAAATATTAGACAATGTAAATGGAGGAAGAACATTGAGTAACATGTGCATATTAGATGTTAAAGACCTAATTTTCAAGCATTCAAAGAAATTCCATGCACTAAAATATCAGACAGAGGCATCATATTTATGAGGATTTTTTAAGTGCCAAATACCAAAGCTAAAGGGGAAAAATACAAAAATTATAAATGAACTCATTTTTTATTTGCATTTCAGTGAAGTAGAAGTCAGCGTGCCCTTCAGTATCTGACAAGAGGATTGTGGTTTGTAGCGTGTTAGGCATAAAAGATCTGGATGGACCTCAGCTGGTCTCTGAGAAAATATGCAAGATTTTCTTGACTAAATTAAGAAGTGAATAACTAGAAAACATTAATTTTTGACTGGTTTGATAATGTGTATGTTGGTTTTAACAAAGAAGAAATGACTTTTTTTTATCAAATATATGAAATGATTTAGACAAATTAGTAAAGGTTAAGCAGTGATAGATGACATTCGGGCATTGTTCTAAGGAGAATGGGTGTGGGCATGCTGAGCATACTAACAATCATTTTAATTATGGAATTCATTGTTGATGTTTGAGGAATGGATTCATAGCTCTGGTGAGCATCACAGACTGGGTCAAGAGAAGAAGGATCTCTTCAGTGGATCATATCCTCACAGCCTCAGGTTTCTCCAGCACCACTCTCGCGAGTGTTGCCGCTAGATTGTTTGCTATGTATCATTTGCCCTGATGTATTGATGGCTGAAAAGACATTACAAACAACTTTTGTTTTCTGGACGCTGACCAATCAGGTTAGTAACAGACTAGACTGGCTACCAGCCTCAGCACCTTTTATTTTCTCAAGATAGACACTACTTTTTAAGTCTCTTTTTTTCTAGGAAAATTAGAGGTTTAAAGAGGTTGTATTCATGGGCATCACTGCTGCCCAGTGTGCTCTTAGTTTTAAATATAATAGTGTTAGGCATCATATTGATGCCTAGTTTGATAGACCAGAAGGCTGTGTTTCCTGTAACTTTACTGTAAATGACTTTCTAAAATTCCTCATGTCTGTTTATTCACCATCTTTATCTTCAACCTCATTGCCTTCAATGTGTCCCTGGCCACGTTTTTCCTGCTCATCTTCTCCCTGTGGAGACATCTGAAGAACACGCAGCACAGTTCCAAAGAATGCAGAGCGCTTTCTCACAGTACTCAACAGAGATAACATCACCCCCTAAACGGCAGGAAGCAATTCTAAGAAAACGACGCCCCTTCTCCCTTAGGTTTCATAATTCTCAGGGTTATGGATGACGGTTGTAGGGTTGGGGGTGGAAGAAAATATTAACTCAGTATTGTAAAAAAAAAAGGGGGGGGCGGAAGAAATGGATCGGATAGGTATAAGATATGATGGTAAATCATTCTATATACTAGTAAACAAACTTGGTAAAATAGCAACCTTAGACAATTTGCACTGTAATTTGTACTGTTATAGATTCTTATATGTTGATACAAATGTAAACTATTTTTATACTCCTGTTTAAGATAATTTGTATATTGATACAAATACAGAACTATATTTGTTATAATGTACACATATTTCTACTCTTATTTGAAACATTTTTATATTGATACAAATGTAAATTTATATCTGTCATACTTTATATATGTTCTACTTCTGTTAGGATATTTGGTATATTGATATATATTTAAGATTATTGTCATGTTGCATATCGCACTATATATTCCTACCTCTGTTATAAATATCTTGTGTATTGTCACAATTTTGAAGTCATCGTTCTTCACCATACATTTGCTTATAGACTGTTTACCTTATTTACGTGAAGCCTTAGTCCTTAGGTTATTTCGGTAGATAAGATTTATAGATTTATGGTCGCCTATGCCTGTCGTCTCTATAGTTACGTTAGTTAGGTTATCCAGATTTACAGATACATAGGTCAGATGGACAGGTAATCTTCAAACACTTCATAGACCTAGAGAATATGGCATTTAAATAACTTAGAATTCTGTTGACGTGAGGCACAATTGCTCCTGGCTGCACCAATTGATCCCGAGAGAATGTTGGGCTTCTAAGACATTTCCATTTGGAAGTTTGTCTTTTTGGCACAAAATGGCCTACGGGGCAAAGAACTGCCCTTGCCTTGATGGCTGACAGTACAAATACAATGCTGTCCTTTCTGGACAAGCGGGACACAAGGAAAGCGACCACTATACTCTGCCAAGACAGGGTAAGATGGTCTTTCAGAAATCCTGCTTCTGAAAATGGTCTGTCAGATACTCTAGGCCTGTAGCCAATTTGAATGCACCAACAATGCTGAGAAACATTAGGTGACTGTCCAGGCTGCCAGCTGTCTTGGTCTACTCTTGCAAGATTCCCGAAGTTGCTTGCATCCGTCTACCATTTCTCAGGTACCATTATGTTCCTTCTCAGGTCTTTGATGTGGTTGAAAACTAGATAGTTGTAATTTCCTCAGTTATGATAAAAGATAAGTTAGATATAAAACCTTAAACTCACAAATATAAGATAGATAGGACATCTTCTTTAATATTGTAACTATAATTCTTGCTCGATAATTGTTTTGTTATATGTAATTTTACCATGTTAAAGTTAAAACCTTCCTTTTTAAAAAAAAGAAGAAAGGGGAAGTGCTGTGGATATTGTTCTATATAAATAAAACACTGGTGGCCAGTGACGAGGCAGGAAGTAGGTGGGACAAGGAGAGAGGAGAATTCTGGGAAGCGGAAGGCTGGGGGGAGAGACACTGCAGCCACCGCCAGGAGAAGCAGCATATAGAGACTCTGGTAAGCCACCAGCCACGTGGCAAGGTATAGATTTATAGAAATGGGTTAATTTAAGATAAAAGAACAGTTAGCAAGAAGCCTGCCACGGCCATACAGTTTATAAGTGATATAAGCGTCTGAGTGATTATTTTATAAGTGGATTGTGGGACTGCGGGGCTTGGGGAACCTGGAGAGAAGACTTCCAGCTACAGCAGCCCACATCAAAGCCTTGTCATCCATCACCAGCTTCTTCCTCCTTTATGGTATTTTCCTTCTCTTTCTTTCTTTTTTTTTTTTTTTTGAAATTTTTTACCAATTTATTTTTTTTTCTTTTTTTTATTATTATTTTACAACACCATTCAGTTCAACATAATATCCACAGATTTCCCCTGTTCTCCCTCTCTCGCCCACCCCTCCCCCCAGCTCACCCCCCATTCCCACCTCCTCCAGATCAAGGTCTCCCCCGAGGACCGGGGTTGACCTGGTAGACTCAGTCCAGGCAGGTCCATTCCCCCCTCCCAGACCGAGCCAAGTGTCCCTGCATAAGTCCCAGGATTCAAACAGCCAACTCATGCAACGAGCCCAGGACCTGGCACCAATGCACACCTGCCTCCCAAACAGATCAAGCCAAATAACTGTTTAACCAAGCAAGTGAAGGACCTATATGACAAGAACTTTAAGTCCCTGAAAAAAGAAATTGAAGAAGATCTCAGAAAATGGAAAGATCTCCCATGCTCATGGATAGGCAGGGTTAACATAGTAAAAATGGCAATCTTACCAAAAGCAATTTACAGATTCAATGCAATCCCCATCAAAATACCAACACAATTCTTCACAGATCTGGAAAGAACAATACTCAACTTCATATGGAAAAACAAAAAACCCAGGATAGCTAAAAGAAACCTGTACAATAAAACAACTTCTGGAGGCATCACAATCCCCGACTTCAAGCTCTACTATAGAGCTACAGTAATAAAAACAGCCTGGTATTGGCATAAAAACCGACATGTGGACCAATGGAATCGAATTGAAGACCCTGACATTAACCCACACACCTATGGACATATAATTTTTGACAAAGAAGCCAAAAGTGTACAATGGAAAAAAGAAAGCATCTTCAACAAATGGTGCTGGCATAACTGGATATCAGCGTGTAGAAGGCTGCAAATAGATCCATATCTGTCACCGTGCACAAAACTTAAGTCCAAGTGGATCAAAGACCTCAACATAAATCCAGCTACTCTGAACCTGCTAGAAGAGAAAGTAGGAAATAGTCTTGAACGCCTTGACATAGGAGATCACTTCCTAAATATAACACCAGTAGCGCAGACACTGAGACAAACAATCAATCAATGGGACCTCTTGAAACTGAGAAGTTTTGTAGAGCAAAGGATACGGTCAACAAGGCAAAGCGACAGTCTACAGAATGGGAAAAGATCTTCACCAACCCCACATGTGACAGAGGACTGATATCCAGAATATATAAGGAACTCAAGAAATTAGACATCAAAAGGACCAACAGTCCAATTGAGAAATGGGCTTTAGAACTAAATAGAGAATTCTCAACAGAGGAATCCCAAATGGCTGAAAGACATTTAAGGAATTGCTCAACTTCCCTAATCATCAGGGAAATGCAAATCAAGACAACTCTGAGATACCACCTTACGCCTGTCAGAGTGGCTAAGATCAAAAACACTGAAGACACTTTATGCTGGAGAGGATGTGGAACTAGGGGAACTCTCCTCCATTGCTGGTGGGAATGCAAGCTTGTACAACCACTTTGGAAATCAATATGGCGCTTTCTTAGAAAATTGGGAATCAATCTCCCCCAAGATCCAGCTATACCACTCCTGGGCATATACCCAAGAAATGCTCAATCATAACACAAGAGCACTTGCTCAGCTATGTTCATATCAGCATTGTTTGTAATAGCCAAAACCTGGAAACAACCTAGATGCCCTTCAACTGAAGAATGGATAAATAAATTGTGGCACATATACACAATGGAATACTACTCAGCAGAGAAAAACAATGACATCATGAGGTTTGCAGGCAAATGGATGGACCTAGAAAAAATCATCCTGAGTGAGGTAACCCAGACTCAGAAAGACAAATATGGTATGTACTCACTCATAGGAAGATGCTAGATGTGGAACAAGGATGACTAGACTGCTACTCACATCACCAGTGAGGCTACCTGGAAAACGGGACCCCAAAAAAAGACACGGAGAAATGAATGAGATCTACATGAATAGCCTGGTCATGAGTGGGAACAATGAAGGGCGACAGTCGAGGGAAAGAGTGGGAGATCCTAGCTGGATCAAGAAAAGAGAGGGAGAACAAGGAATAGGAGACCATGGTAAATGAAGACCACATGAGAAGGTGAGAAGAGGAGGAAGCAGAGAGCTAGGGAGGCCCACGGAGATCCACAAAGATACCCCCTCAAAAGACTGCTGGCAATGGTCGCGAGACGGCAGGAACTGACCTACTCTGGTGATGAGATGGCCAGACACCCAGATAGTGGTGCCATAAACCCCATCCAAGGACTGAGGAATCTGAAGGCAGACATCCACGGCTGGGCCCCTGGTGGAGCACTGGGAGTCTAATTAGTGAGTAAGAAGAGGGTTTATATGAGCGAGAATTGTTGAAGCCAAGGTTGGATAAAGCACCGGGACAAATAACCAAATGAATGGAAGCACAGGATCTATGAACCAAAGGCTGAGGGGCCCCCAACTGGATCAGGCCCCCTGAACAGGTGAGACAGTCATTTGGCTTCCTTCTCTTTCTAACTCTATGCACTTCAACATTTGAAATGGATAACAATCTGATGATTTCCTTTGTGAAAGCTACTATCATAACATTTCGTGCTGTCCAGTCATGTATCCTAATTCTGGGAAATAATAAATTGAGTCAAGACTTACTACTTATGCAATGGTGGCTAGGTTGCAGGTCCAAAGATGCAGAACCCCCAGTTTCATAAAGAAAAAAAAAAACCTCCAGTAATCCTTTTGTACAACATAAAGAAAAGTCACATAAAATTCTAGTACTTATAAAGTTGAGCTTTTGATATATTTGCTTGTATTTTACTTTGTGATTTTGTAAAAGTATGCTTAGAGTAAGGAATAACTATTTTTGTTCCTTTGTAGTCTAGTTAGAAGTCAGCTGCTTTACTCAACTGTCTACTTTATTTTAATCATTTTCTCGTCATTTGCAGCTATAAAAATCCATTACCTCTAACAGGCTTTTTCTTTTGGGCCACCAACCAGCTCTGAAATTCTGACACAGAGACTTATTAGTTATGAGTGTTTAGCTTTAGCTTAGCTCTTATTTTAATCTATTTCTTTATGTTTTGCCTCAGGGCTTTTTACCTTTTTTTCTGTATATCTTACTTTCCTGCTGTCTCCATGTCTGACTGGGGGCCGCCTGGCTTCTGACCCTGGGTGTGTCCCTCTCTTTCTTCCTCATTCTCTTCTCCTTTTTCTCTCTTCCTATTTATTCTCTCTGCCCACCAGCGCCACCAATCCCATTCCTGCCTAGCTATTGGCTATTCAGTTTTTTATAAGACCAACCAGATGATTTAGGCAGACAAGGTGAAACAAATTCAACACATCTTTACATAATTAAACAAATACAGCACAGACAAATGTAACACATCTTTACATCATTTACAAAGGCAGCAGAAATAAATGTAGCACACCTTGACACAGCTAAAGTAATACTTCTCAGTGTAGACAAATGTAACACATCTTTACATAGTTAAAATACTATTCTAAACAATTACCTACATATAAAAATTTATAGCATTTATTTCTTGTACCTATTTATCATCTTTCCTGTTTTACTGACTACATCATTAAATGTCTATCTCTCACACATACACATGCAATTACTAATTGTTATGGTAATTGTTTATCTGTTTATAAATACGTTGTCCTTGCATCTTCTAGATGTGAGATTCACTTCAGCTTTGATATAAATATTTTTTAAACTTATATTTGGGGATAATTTTTTATGTTGATTTTTGCTGAAAAATCTGGGTTTTTTTAAATCTGTTGATAATTTCCATACAAGTGATTTTATTTAATCAGAAAAATGCAACTTCCTCTGTCCTCTGGCCAATTAGTAGAATGGTACATGTTATTAGTAAAAATGGAACAAGGGTAATTTTCACAGTATATGCAGTCTATATCAATCAATGTCACTTAAATTCTCTCATTTGTATGTTAAAAGAAATATAAAAATATCAAACATAAATTGAAATTTGTAAAATATCTTTTTTGTTTTTTTGTTTTGTTTTGTTTTGTTTTTCGAGATAGAGTTTTTCTGTGTAGCTTTGTGCCTTTCCTGGAACTCACTTGGTAGCCCAGGCTGGCCTAGAACTCACAGAGATCTGCCTGGCTCTGCTGCCCAAGTGCTGGGATTAAAGGCATGTGCCACCACTGCCAAGCTGTAAAATATCTATAATGTAATGTGGTGATATTTTATTTGTACTGAAATGTTATTTTAATTTTATGTTAATAAATAAAGTTGCCCTGGGGTCAGAGCTATTAGAGCCATAGTACGAGCGTGGTGGTTAGAAGAGCTAGGTAGATTTCTGTGTGTTCAGGGATACAGCCAGTATTGGAGACATACGCCTTTAAGACCTGGAGGGCGGTACTTACAGGCAGTGATGAGGCAGTCATGTGGTTGGGTTTACAACCAATGAGAAGGCAGAACAGAAAGATTATTTAAACAGGGACACAGGAAGTACCTCTCTCTCTCGGGGAAGCTAGGAGCACTGCAGGAGGTAAGATTTTATCTCTGAGCTCTGACCTCTCGGCTTTTCTCTTTTACCTTGGCTCTGTGTTTCTTATTTTAATAATACGATTGGTTACATCTACATCTGGCGCCCAACGTGACAAGAATCCATTAAAAACTGCTTGGGGCCGGCTCCCTAGCCGGAACAGCCGGCTCCCTAGCCCCGGCCCAGGTCTGGGCTCAGGCTGGACTGTGAGCTGCTTGCTTAAAGCCAGTGCTACAAACAGCTCAGGCCTGCCCTGCTAAACAGGGCCCCTGGCTGTAAAGCCAAGCCTTGACTGGGCTCAAGAGGGAACAAGTGGCTGGCTTTAAGCTTTAGCCGGCTACCCCTTCGCTTTCACTTTCACTTTCACTTTCGCTTTTGCTTTCTCTCTTGCTTTCTCTCTGTCTCTCTGTTTCTCTCTCTCTCTCTCTCTCTCTCTCTCTCTCTCTCTCTCTCTCTCTGGATTTACACCTAGGACTCTAGGTGGCTGTTTTGAAATTCGCTCGGATTTCTACTGTTCTACGCAGATTTGGTAAGTCATAAAGGAAAATATTTAAAAGACAAATTTTTTCCACATTTAAAAAAAATGGGTTTCCTGTGTACATTGGAAGAAAATTGGGTTTTGTTTGAAATTTTAGGCAGTCTGACAATGGAACAACTATATGAAAAGATTAGTATTATGGGAATTATGCAGTTAATCACCATGCTTATTCTCATTTTACTATTTAAAAAGATAGTCGATTTAAGTGCCAGGATAACAGCTTTAGAAAAACCTGTTAATTTTAACAGTGAAGTTGGTTCAAGTTTGGATCATAAGGTTACAGAAAGAAAGCCTGTTTTCACACAGTCATCCTTAATTTATCCTGTAACCGTACAGCAGATGCCTGATCAAATGGCTACACAAAATATCTGGGCTCCAATTGAACTGATGGATTTTAAAAGGTTTAAGGAGGCAATAGTATCTTATGGCATGCATTCCCCATATGTAAAGCAAATGTTAAACTCTTGGTCAACATATAATAGGATTATACCACAGGACTGGCGGGACCTTGCACAAGCTGTTCTGGAACCCAGCCAGAGAATTCAAATTCTAACGTGGTTTAAGGAGGAAGCTAGAAACGTAGAAACACAATGGAGGGATAAAGGAATACAAGTTTGTCAGGATCAGCTTATTGGAGAAGGCCAATATGCTTCAATACAAACACAATGTTTATATGATGTTCAAACTGTAATTTTATGTCGAATGGCAGCCTTGAATGCATGGGACAGAGTTGATGAACCAGGAAAAAAACCTGAGTCATTCACAAAGGTTATGCAAGGCCCAAAAGAATCTTTCACAGATTTTTTAGAAAGACTGGCTTCAGCAGTAAACAGAATGGTTTCAGGATCAGAAGCTAGTAAGGCAATAATTGAAGCTTTGGCATTTGAGAATGCGAATGCAGCATGCAAAAGAATAATCAGGCCGTTAAGGGCAAGATCTGCACCTTTGGAAGATTGGATTAGAGAAACAATTAATGTTGAGGTTGATGAGCATGATACGTGGGTAGGAGAAGTAATTTCAAAAGGTTTGAGGAGTGTTAGATGTTTTGGGTGTGGAAAGCAAGGACATTTTAAAAGGGACTGTAAACAGGTCATTCCTAGAAGCAATGTTTCTTCAAGGAACAATGGCAACAGAATGCCCCTTCCTTCTGGAGTATGCAGAATGTGTGGTAAGGGAAAACACTGGACCAACGAATGTAGATCAACAAAGGACAGACAGGGTAATCCTTTGCCTCAGTTTTCGGGAAACTCCCGGAGGGGCCTCATGCAGGTACCCATAGCAAAACCAGTTCAAACCTTTCCTGCAGCTGTAGAAGAAATCCCTGCTCTGAGCGATTAAATAACCAAATGACTATTGGAATAAATCATGCTGGTCAGGATGATGAAAAAGAGAGAATAGAAAATTCAGGAGAAAACATAAAGAAAAATTTTTGGCAAACTTCTATTAATGAACAGAGACCAAAATTAACGATAAAAATAAATGGTGTTTTGTTGTCTGGTCTGGTAGACACAGGTGTGGACATTACCATAATTGCACCAGAATTTTGGCATCCAGCTTGGCCTCTTCAAGAGGTAAACGTTCAACTGTTAGGAATTGGGACATTATCTGGAGTGAAACAGAGTGCAAGATGGCTGGAATGTATAGGTCCAGAAGGACAGAGAGGAAAATTAAAACCATATGTCGCTAACATAGCTATGAACCTGTGGGGTCGAGACTTGTTGCAACAATGGAATACTCAGATTAAAATCCCTCCAATCTCAGAAACAAATCATAAACTAGCACATGTTTCTGAGAGAAATATTAGAAGGCATTATTTTGAGTGGTCACCAGCCATCCATATTATACAGGAACAGGGCACAACAACTGATAATCCTCCAAAAATACCAACAGCTCTACCTTTAAAATGGTTAACAGACAAGCCTGTATGGGTTCAGCAATGGCCTTTAACAACAGAGAAACTCCAGGCTTTAGAAGAGCTGGTAGAAGAACAGTTAAATGCTCAGCATATTGAACAGTCAACCAGCCCTTGGAATTCTCCTGTATTTGTTATTAAAAAGAAATCTGGTAAATGGAGAATGGTAACAGACCTTAGAGCAATTAACAAAGTAATTCAGCCGATGGGCTCTCTACAATCTGGAATTCCTTTGCCTACTCTGTTACCAAAAGGATGGCCTCTCATAGTTATTGATTTAAAAGACTGTTTCTTTTCAATACCCTTACAAGAAAAGGACAAAGAAAGATTTGCTTTCACAGTGCCTACTTATAATAATTCTCAACCGGTTAAAAGATTTCAATGGAGGGTCCTCCCACAGGGAATGTTAAATAGCCCAACTCTGTGCCAATATTTTGTACAACAGCCATTGGAAGTGATACGTAAAAAATTTCCTAAATCTATAATTTATCATTATATGGATGATATTTTACTAGCTGACTCAAATGCAGATACTTTAGAAAGAATGTTTGAAGAAGTAAAGAAAATTTTGCCTTGCTGGGGATTACAAATTGCTCCTGAAAAAATACAAAGAGGAGATTCTATTAATTATTTAGGATATAAAATAGAGCTACAAAAAATTAGACCCCAAAAGGTGCAAATTCGGAGAGATAGACTACAGACTCTTAATGACTTTCAAAGATTATTTGGAGATATTTCTCATCTACGAACTATTGTTGGGGTAAAAAATGATGAACTGACTAATTTGTTCAAAACCTTAGAAGGTGACAAGGACTTAAATAGTCCAAGAGAATTATCACCTGAAGCTGAGAAAGAATTGGCCTTGGTAGAAAAGAAAGTACATGAAGGGCACGTGGATCGTATTGATCCAAAGCTGGATTGCATTTTGGTTATTTTACCTTCTAGGCATTCCCCTACTGGAATATTAATGCAGAGGGAAGATATTATATTGGAATGGATATTTTTACCAAATAAACCAAATAAAAAATTAAAAACTTATGGGGAAAAAATCTCTGACTTGATTTGGAAAGGAAAATTGAGACTTCGTCAATTAGCAGGAATAGACCCAGCAGAAATTGTCGTACCTTTAACTAAGGAGGACATTGAAAAATTATGGACAGAAAGTGAACCTTGGCAAAGAGCTTGCAGTAATTTTTTCGGAGAAATTAACAGCAAATATCCCAAAAGCAACAGAATTGATTTTATAAAGAGAGCTGATTGGATCTTGCCTCGAATTGTACGGCAAAAACCCATATCTGGAGTTCGTACATTTTATACAGATGCCAACAAACAAGGAAAGGCAGGTTACAAATCAGAAAATTTAAGTAAAGTGGTTCAAAGTCCTTATAATTCAGTGCAAAAATCAGAATTGTATGCTATTCTGTTGGTATTAATGGATTTTTCAGAACCTCTCAACATAGTAACTGACTCTCAGTATGCTGAAAGAGTGGTATTACATATTGAGACTGCAGAATTTATCCCTGATGCTTCAGAATTAACTTCACTATTTATTCAATTACAAGATACAATCAGGAAAAGGAGTCATCCTTTATATATAACTCACATCCGATCTCATACTGGTCTGCCAGGCCCTTTAGCACAAGGCAATGATGAGATTGATAAATTATTGATAGGAAATGTGCTGGAGGCCTCAGAATTTCATAAAAAACATCATGTCAATAGTAAAGGTTTAAAAAAGGATTTTTCCATAACCTGGCAACAAGCCAAAGAAATAGTAAAGAAATGTCCTACTTGTTCTTTCTATAATCAAACGCCATTACCAGCAGGATGTAACCCAAAGGGTACTCAGAGAAATGAAATCTGGCAGATGGATGTGTTTCACTTTGCAGAATTTGGAAAACTGAAATATGTACACCACACTATCGATACTTATTCAGGATTTCAATGGGCAACTGCTCTGAGTTCTGAAAAAGCTGATTCTGTAATCACTCATTTGCTAGAAGTTATGGCCATTATGGGTATACCTGCACAAATCAAAACTGACAATGCTCCATCATATGTCTCTGTTAAAATGAAACAGCTTTTTGCTTATTACAATATAAAGCATATTACAGGTATACCACATAATCCTACAGGTCAAGCAGTTATAGAAAGGTCAAACAGAACTCTAAAGGATATGCTAAATAAACAGAAAGGAGTAACAAAAACCCCCAGAAATAGACTGCATAATGCTCTATTAACTTTGAATTTTCTGAATGCCAATGAGAAAGGAACAACAGCTGCAGAGAGACATTGGGTAATAGAAAAAACTACAGAATTAAATCAACCTATATACTTTAAGGATGTGCTGACCTCAGAATGGAAGCCAGGGTATGTATTACGTTGGGGACGAGGTTTTGCTTTTGTTTCTACAGGAGAAGATAAGCTGTGGGTACCATCAAAATTGATAAAGGTTCGATTTGAACAAGAGAAACCTCTTAATTAGAGGAGTTGATAGTTCATCAACCAGCATGAACATCCAATTTAAACTAACTTGTACCTATAACACATGTCTTTTCATTTAATCAGATAATAACTTGCCAAAAAGGAACATCCCCAAAATTAGTCTTGGGGGAAGGTTTTTGTTTTTGTCTTTTAGGAGAATGAAGGTTAAGGAATCTGAAGGACACAAGACAAATGAGACAACTGAAGAAAAGGGACAAATCATCTATCCCAGGAAACAGAGTATATGGGAGTATATGGCATATGGGTATATATTATCTAAAAAATTTTATGTCTTCTTAAATGTTTGTTTCTGCTTTTCTCTAAAGATTTAACACTATTGGTTTTCTAATAGTCCCAGTTCAATTAAAATTTAAAGCTGACTTTGGAGTTGGAGAATGGCTCTCTCCTTCTTTAAACTCAAGCATGTTGTTAAAAGGAAAATGCAAACTCCCTGTATCATGCCAGAAAGAGCCATTTTCTGCTATGGGACAGGACAAAAGCCAAATTAATTAAGGGACTATTCTATTACTAATCTCAACTCTTTGATTCTATTCTGATTCTTTAAACTTTTCTTAAAGTATAAATTTTATATCAAAATTTACAAGATTAATATATATATACATTTTAAACTTTGTTAAGATATGAATGGTCATATAGAGTACTAACTAATTCTAGAAAAAAGGCTTCAGTTAGCTGCATATATATGTCTTTGTGTTCGAGTCTCTTATCAGTTTTCTGCAGGAAATCATGGCCAGGCCTAACATCAACTGAAGTCTCCAGGAAGAAAATGGGGCCCCACAACAACAACAACAATTCCACGTGGACAATAATAATATCACTGAACTGACAAACATCATCTACAGATCAGCTTTGAACTACAAGGTGCTCAGAGCAATATTGAGATGACTAGCTGAGATGATCCAGTCTCAAAGACTACTTGAATAAGGACTTGAGATAAACCCTGAACTTTGGCATTATACACAGACTGGATAATAATGAAGGATATAGTTACCTTTCCTAGAATTTGACAATTAACTTAAATTTTTCTTTCAGGATAAAGATAACTTCGCCCATACCCAGCAGGAAGCAATTTTAAGAATGACGCCCACATTCCCAAAGAGGTGGTGTGGGGCGGGTGGGTTTTTTTTGGTTCTTTTTAATGGGTTTTGGGTCTGGGATAATTTTCATTATTTAGGGGGGTAGGTTACAAGTTGTCAAGGGTTAGGAAAAAGGCTAAGCAAAGGAGATTAGATTTAAGGTTCTTGTTTAAAAAAGAAAAAAGAAAAAAGAAAAGAAAAAGATAGTTACTAGTTTTAAATACTTTACATTATTACCAACTATTAGGATATAAAGAAATGAAAGTTAGTAGTTAGACATTACAATAGAAATTGTAGTCATATTAGATATGTTTTAAAAATTGAGCAGATGTATTTTAGACAGGTCATCTTCAAACCCTTCAGAGATCTACAGAATATGGCATTTAAAATGTTTTAATAACTTAGAAATTTTTCTTTTTTGAGACATGTCGGCTCCTGGCAGTACCAATCTACTTCAGAGAAAATATGGGCATTGAAGAAACTGCATATGGAGTTAATTTTCATTGTGGCAAAAGTTAGCCACTGGACAACAAAGTATCCTCAAATCAACAGAAAAAATGGACAGACAGAACACGAAACAAAGGACTACCAATTCCTGCCAAAACAAGTGTGGTTATGGCTTTATCAGACAGCATCTTCTGAGGCCAGGACAATATGGCACCATCCCTGAAGTGGCCTTCACAATCTGGAAAAGGTACAGTGCCCTTTTCTTTGAAGGCAGTTGAACAGGCAGTGGGCCGATGGCTTCTGTTGTGCAATGGAACAGCAACTGAAAGCTCACGCCTCTCAATAGTAGACTGGCATTTAATAGAGGGATGTGGAGAAGGGCATGCTTAGATGAAGCCATATATACACAGCCAAGAAGAATGGACAGCTGAATTCAAAAACCATCAACAATTTCCAGAATTTAAAATCCTGAATCATGACATGACACTAGTGGAATTCAGGTGTTTCTGGTACATGGACTGCTCTCACCCAGTGTGAGGTTGAACTGTTGACCTTGTGTACAACCTACTTCACAAATGAGTCTGTCAGATACCATAAGCCTATAGGCTGAAGATGATGCCCCAACACTGTGGAGAAACCTCAGGTGACTGTCCAGGCAGCTGGCTGTTTCTGTCAACTCACAAAATTTTTGGAAGTTGCTTTTGTGCACTTCCTGTTTTTATTTTTGTTAGCTAATATTATTTCCTTCTTGGGTCTCTGAGGGAGTTGAAGATTAGTTAGTTATAGTTGAAGATTAATTAGGATAGAAAGTGAATTAGATACATTTTGGACTTACTAAAATAGGATAGATAAGGGAATTATTTTCTCTGATTTGTCAAATACAAATGGACTAGACATCGTTTAGGTATTTGTTACTTGTATATATTGTATATAGTTATTGTACTTTTGTATATAGTTTTTCTTTTGTTAGTTATAACCTTTTGCCTTTTTTCTTTTTATTAAAATAGAAAAGGGGAAATGTGGTGATATTTTATTTGTACTGAAATGTTATTTTAATTTTATGTTAATAAATAAAGTTGCCCTGGGGTCAGAGCTATTAGAGCCATAGTACGAGCGTGGTGGTTAGAAGAGCTAGGTAGATTTCTGTGTGTTCAGGGATACAGCCAGTATTGGAGACATACGCCTTTAAGACCTGGAGGGCGGTACTTACAGGCAGTGATGAGGCAGTCATGTGGTTGGGTTTACAACCAATGAGAAGGCAGAACAGAAAGATTATTTAAACAGGGACACAGGAAGTACCTCTCTCTCTCGGGGAAGCTAGGAGCACTGCAGGAGGTAAGATTTTATCTCTGAGCTCTGACCTCTCGGCTTTTCTCTTTTACCTTGGCTCTGTGTTTCTTATTTTAATAATACGATTGGTTACATCTACAATGTAATAATTAGTAATATCCAAAATGGTAACTAACCAAATTAAATGATTTCAGAAGTAATTCCAGCCTTAAAATCCCATTTGTAAAACATATGATCCCTATTTTCAAAGTGTTGAAGTTTGCAAAACCACTAAAATTTTTATTTTATTTGTGTCCTTAGGATTAAATTAATTAGTGTCATTTCAGTAGAATGATTGGGGGCTATTTCTTGTACACTAATATTCACTAAATCATTAGTATTGTGGCTACTTCAGAAACTCTGTTATAAAATGGATTGCTTTATTCCAAAATCTTAAGGTTGTCATTTAATCATTGATATGTCTTAAAAGTATGGCCCTGGTAATCCTATTTAATATTCAGTGAGATTGTAGGGGTGAGGCTTTAATCCAGTAACAATGCTGTCACTATGGGATGAGGAGAGAACTCAGAAGTCTGTGCAAACAGAAGAATCCCAAAGATGCTCACCAAGGAAGAGCCTGTGGAAAGGTGATTGCTGGGTAAGCCCAAAGGAGAGGCCTTACCATAATTCAATGCTCCTGGCCTTGGTCTTAGACTATAAAAACATAATCAAATTTATCATGCATAAATAATTTCAATGAAAGGACAAAGGTATTTAAAAACATGAAAAACGACTTTTCTTGGATTTAAAAGAAACAAATTTCACTCATGATTAGGGGAAAAGCCATAATATATGTTACGTATTATGTTTATAATATATATTAAATATTAACAAGTATATATATATATATTACTTAGCTCACAAAAGCAAAATTTGTCAGTTAATAGATGACTTTAAAAAATAATAATTTCATTAATCTAAATTAAGAGAATTAGAAAAGATATGAATAACAACTACAAGTAAATCTTCAAAATAAAGCTTACAATTATCAGAAATACATATAAATATGTGTGTGCATTAAATTTGTTTCAATTAGTAGATTTCATTTATTTATTTTTTTTTGGTTTTTCGAGACAGGATTTCTCTGTGTAGCTTTGCACCTTTCCTGGAACTCACTCTGTAGCCCAGGCTGGCCTCGAACTCACAGAGATCCTCCTGCCTCTGCCTCCCAAGTGCTGGGATTAAAGGCGTGCACCACCACCGCCCGGCTCAATTAGTAGATTTTTTAAATGAGACAAGGTAATTTTTTGTCACCTTAGAAGCTCACAATAATTTACTAATTTTTCTATAAAAATTTAACCTCATATTGATTCTTTGGGAGTTTCACATCTTGCATGCCAATTCTGCTCACCTCCTGGTCCCCTCATATCCTCCTGTCACCCCTGCAGCATCTCCAACATAAGAAAATTAAAGAAAAAAATCAAAACAAAACAAGCAAACAAACAAAAACAAGAACAAACCAAACAACTACAACAACAACAGCATAAAATACCTCTTCACTTCTCTCCAATACCTCTTCGTTAATCCTGGTAGCAATGGGGGCCTCGGTGTGTCATATAAGACAATTAGCAAATGTTCATGTCAGTGAGTCACTAGTCTGATTTAAGGCCAGTGATGATGGTATATCAGAATCTACTGATATTTTAATTATCATCTTTGGCCCTATAGTCCCATGGTCAGTGCCCCACCAGCCACTGTCTGGAGGACCATCTGGTCCTGCATCCCTGGCTCTGCAAAGGCCGTGATATGTAGGTTTAAACTAAGTTTCTATCATTCTGTTTACCAACAAAGACTGGGAAGTCAGATGTGGGCATGAAAATCTGCTAGATCAGAGAAGCTGAGAAAGTAACCAGCTGACCTTGCTTTTTGGCCAGAGAGACAGCAAGACACTCATCTTTTTACTCACCCCCAAACCAAAAGAGCACCCAAACCCAAGTCCCTGCCCTTTCCTTCCTGTGTGTCTTCTCTATCCAAATTTCTGGCTTCTCTATGGCAAATTATGCTTAGCTAGTTGCTGGCTCCACCCCCTGATTCAAGGTAAACTTTATTAACCTTCCTTCTCAAAGCATCACATTGCAATCAAATATCCCCTCAACAACAAAGTTTCTTGGGGTAGCCCTGGCCATTCTGGAGTTCAAGTTGTAGACCACACTAGGCTTGAAATCAGAGATCTGCCTACCTCTGCTCATCAGTACTGGAATTAAAGGTATGTGCCACCACTTGCAATTAGTAGCTTATTCCCAATTCCTACATCATTTTACACAAGTGAATTGTACATCCACTGGTACTGGTGTCCTTGAAGGAGGCTTGCGGAACAGAAATGCTATGTTTCTGTTTAAAGTAGCTATAACCTACCAAGAACAAATCTATTCATGGAAATAGAGGATAATCAAGTTTATTACTATATAAATATGCATAGAATAAAATAACTTTGAGAAAAACATAGGAAGTACTGGCAGTTATTAGATTAATTTATGGGAGGCAAAGAGAAATGGATAAAATCAGAACATCATTTATGCTGACAAAAGAAAGTACCATCTGGGCAAGGAAGAGTCATAGATTAAGGATTCTCACTTGTGAATGAACTCATTCATTTCAGTGTCTGCTTCATGAGAAAACAGATGTGTTTTCAAGGGCACAGATGAAGTATTTCAAGTTTATTGACCATTTGTATTTAATAATATATACTTGAAAGCATTTTAAACTATCTTAATCATTCATACAATTTAAGCATGATTCACACATTTATTATATGAAAATAATATGGATTATTAAATTTGAATAATAAAGAATTTTAATCCATATAAAATATTTTTATTGGGAAATACTTGTCTCTCTTCCTGTCTTGCTCTCTCCTTCTGTATATGTGTGTGTGTGTGTGTGTGTGTGTGTGAGAGAGAGAGAGAGAGAGAGAGAGAGAGAGAGAGAGAGAGAGAAAGAAAGAAAGAGAGAAAGAGAGAGAATATAAGTTTTTATAAACAGAAAATGTAGTTTTTTCATTATTGAATATGTGAGACATAATGCATTAAATAGCTGATAGTTTTTAGAAAGAGCATTTAATGACCTATTCATATCTGATCCTGCAGGCTCTTTTCAAGCTTTAAGGAAAGCTCAGTGCCCAGAAAGTAGCATATTACGCAGTAAGACTTAGCACTGTTACAGCCGCAAACACGAGAGGAGGGGTTGGCTATGTGGCTAGTGGAGACTTGCAAATGTGTCGGTATTTACTTGCAGCTCTTTAGAATTTGGTGTCATCACTGGTGACAGAAGACTGAGCTGCTGTTGCTAGGACACAGAATCTTGATGAAGTGCGGGTGAGCTGTGAAAAACATCTACAAAGTCTTTGGCTGCTTTGTGGTGTCCATTTTAAACATGGAAAATACTACTAAATCTTCATGAATCAGATATTTGCAACATTTTAGATAAATTCAAAGGAATCGTCTGTGAACACTGACATTGGGGCATTGTGTTAAGGAGAATGGGTGTGATAATAATGATCACACTTACAATTGTTTTTTTATGGAATTCATACTTGGAAGCTTGGGGAATGGATTCATAGCTGTGGTGAACATTGTGGACTGGGTCAAGCGAAGAAACATCTCTTCAGTGGATCACATCCTCACTGCCTTGGCTGTCTCCAGAATCTCTGTGCTCTGGGTAGTATTTGTAGATTGGTATTTTTTTGCAGTTTACCCAGCTTCTTTGATTACAGAATGTATCATAAGAATTATATACATTAGCTGGACGGTGACCAATCATTTCAGTATCTGGCTTGCTACCAGCCTCAGCATCTTTTATTTTCTTAAGATAGCTGTTTTCTCGAATTCTATGTTCATCTACCTAAAGTGGAGATTTAAAAAGGTCGTGTCAATGGCAATGCTATTGTCTCTGTTCCTCTTGTTTTTAAACATCTTAATGATAAACACCCACATCAATACCATGATTAATGAATCTAGAAGAAATGCATCTTACACTTTCACTGAAAGTACTTATCCACAGTTCTTTAGGTTTCTTTTATTCCCAAGCTTTATATTTACATTCATACCCTTCATTGTGTCCCTGACGGCCTTTCTCCTGCTCATCTTCTCCCTGTGGAGACATCTGAAGAACATGCAGCACAGCACCAAAAGATGCAGAGACATCAGCACAACAGCTCACATAAAGGCCCTGCAAATAGTGGTAGTCTTTCTCATGCTTTACATCTGCTTCTTTCTGTCTATAGTTGTAGTAGTTTGGGCATCTGAATTAGAGAATATTCAAATCATCTTGTTTGCAAAGGCTACTCTAACAATTTTTCCTGCTGTTCACTCGTGTGTACAGATTCTGGGACATAGTAAACTGAGGCAGGCCTTGCATTCTGTGGTACAGTGGGTGAGGTTCAGGTCAGACAAGCGACCTTTGCATCCCTAGACCACTTCAGAGATCAGCTCACATATTCCATAAGAAAATCAGTTTATGACAAAGGCTTGACTCGTCTATATAGTTTTTTATATTAAACTTTATAAATTTTGATCAAAGTGTGTTTAGAAAAATCACTGTCCAAACCATAGAGCTTTGTGGCATATGTCAGATTTGTGTCTTAGTATAGTTTTATATGGAAGAATATTGACAAAGCATATTTAAATGCAAGAAATCTTTATAGTAAATATGAAGTTTTGATAAGCTTTTAAATTTTTCAGATTATAAATAAGTCTGTGATGTCATAGATACAATTTATATTTATAATATGCATGTGAGTAATGGCATTAAAAAGAGTACTTCATTTGATTGGCCGTACCATCCTATCTTGAGGCATCCTGTTTGCTCTACCCCTTTCAGTTTCTCAAATGCATAACATTCCTCAAAGATTTTGTACGGAGGACGTAAAGGTTTCTTGTTAAATATAATAAATGGTGACATGGATACAGCTGACCCAGAAAATCTCATGGAAATGGATGAAGAACCAAGACCTATTAAACAAGTGTTTGAACTCCAAACATACACTTGTGTATCTTTAAACCAGAATTGATGCATTTGGGGAAAAATATGAGCCGAATCAGAAACCCCAGCACTGGGACAATATTCAGAAAATCTCATGATTGCTTCTGACATTTTCCAGAGACAGACACACAGAAAGGAAACAGTTAAGCAGTTGGATTTTCACTTTTTCTCATGCAATTGTTACTGCTGTTGTTTTTCTTTAAAATTTGGATAGATTTTGTCTGTGCCTTATTGAAACTTAGAGAGATAATGGCAGATTTGGTGAATTTGACTGAATGGTCATCTATGAATTTATATAACATTAGTCTGGGAAATTCCAAGTGTATTATACAGACTTTATAATTAAAACTGCTCTCTCTATATATGAAAATTGAAGATGACTTTTTAAAAAAATTGCTTGAATTAGTAGATTGTGTACTGATTTTTATTTTTTGATAATGCATTAGAAACTTAATTGTCAATGAAAAAAATTTAAATTAATTATTGTTTTAGGTTTACCTATCTCCCACTTCTCACTTTTAAATTTATGATTTCATATTTTATTATTATTATATATGTGTGTATATGTGTATATATTTCTAAATATACAAATACAACATGCTTAGCCTGTATAATCTTAATTGCATGTATGTTTCTGGGCTGACCATTTGGTATTAGATAACCAATTAGTGTACTCTTCACTTGGAGAAGACTATTTCTTCCACTTTCAGAATTTCTTAATTGTCTGAATTTCTTTGCTGAGGGTTGAGTTCTCATGAGCTTTGCCCTGTCCACTTTGGCATGCCTATTCTAGTTGTCCTTGTTCAGTTCGCGATTAGGCAATCAGTGAGATATGATGTAGCTTCTGACATGCATAGGAAACAGTCTCAGAGGAAACTCTCTGATCCTTTGGCTCTTACACTCTTTCTATGCTCTTCCACAATGATCTCCGAGTATTAGTTACAGGAGCTGTTGGATAGGTGTATCGTTTGAGACTGGGTTCAACAACTCTGTATTTTGATTGGTTGTCGTTTTTTGTAGCAGTCTTTCTCTGATGAGAAGAAAAGTTTCCTTGATGGGTGAAATCAATGCTTATATATAAGGACAAATATTTATTCAGGTTTAGTAGAGTATTTATTGTAGGTTCTTCTCCAAGATTCATGACTTCACTATCCCTGGGTAGTTAGCTATGTTTCCAGTACTAGACATGTTTTTCCTCTTGTTAAGTGCATCTCAGATTGTATTAGACAGCTATTGGTAACAGCCAAGGTATGTTTGCAGCCACTGCACCCTTAGAGTGAACTGATGATTGTCATTATTGTAGTTCATAGGTGTCATACCTGAGATGGACTGTTGCTGGCTTTCCTCCTTTGGGAGCATGCGTAGGATCTTCTACTACCATGAAAACTAGTCCTCAGAAAGAAGGCATTCAGATCAGTTCCAGCTCAGGGTTCTCTGGGCTCCGGCTCTAAATTTCATGATTATGCAACTTTTAGATATATGTCAGAGGGGTCAAGGACATCTCAAGAAAATCCACAGAAACAACTAACCTGGCACATAGGAACTCAGAGTCTGAACCAACCATCATTGAGCATTCATGGGACCGGCTCAGGCCCTCTACATACATGTGATAGTTTGTAGCTTGGTCTACTTGTGGGACTCAAAAAAATGGGAGAAGGTGCTATCACTCACACCTAGGCAGGCTCTTGGGAACCTATTCCTCATATTGGATTGCCTTGCCCAGCCTTAGTGCAAGGGGAAGTGCTTAGTCTTACTGCAACTTGATGTACCACACTTTGTTGATACCCATGAGAGACCTGCTCCTTTCAAACAGATGCAAAGGAAGAGTAGATTGAGGGGAGGATGGAGATGGAGAAATGGGAGGAGAGGAGGGAGGAGAAACTGTGGTTGGGATGTAAAATTAATAAATTAAATGAAAAAACACACAAAAGAGGGATTTGACAGTTTGGTGTTGGGTCTATAAGACAGTCTTTGGGTCTAGGAGGGGGTGTTGTTAACTCAAATGAGAAATTTTCATTTAAACTGTATATGTATATTTATACACAAAATTACATACATTATAGCATTTTTAGATATATCATAGTATGATTCCTTTTCAGACTTCATTATTGTTACTCTACTCTCTTATTTTTCTGTATTTACTCATTCCCCTTCCCTAATTAGAGACCTTTGTTTTCCCATTTCCCAATTAAATCACTTGTACCTTGCTATTCTCCTCTGTATTGCTCCGCAACCCCTGTATTCTGGCAATGGCCCCTTTTTATTTTCCTAATTTCTGTAGTTGTTCCAGGATATGTACACTTGAAATTTTGAAGCTAGGAGCCTTAAATGAGAAAGAACATGTGACATGTGTCTTTGTGAATCTTTGTTATCTCAGTCAATATGATCTTTTCGAGTTCCATCCATTTACCTTCAAAATTCGTGATTTCTTTTTTCTTACAGCTAGGAGCATTCCATTGAGTATGTATCGTATTTTCATTATTGATTCTTCTGTTGTACATTTAGGTTGTTTCTATTTCCTACACATTGTAAATAGAGTGGTGACAAGTACAACTGTAGAAGTATCTGTAGAGTAGGATGTCAAGACCTTTGGGCAATAAGCCAACAAGCAGTACCGATGCATAATGCTTTTTAAAATTATGTATATGGGGGTATATGTGTCTGTAGGTGCCTATAGATGCCATAGGCATTGGATCCTGTGGAGCTTCAGTTATAGTTGGTTGTGACCCATTTTAACTAGATACTGGATACTGAACTTGAGTCCTCCTCAAGAGCACTATGCTCTGAACTGCTGGCCAATTTTTCCAGCATGACACTCTTTATAAAATTAAAATTTTAATTAGTTAATAAAGTAGTGGGTTTTCATAAGCATTCTTAGCTTGGGTAAACCATTGCCTACCCTCTTTATCCATGTTGTCTTTTTAAATCTTTATTTCCCAGTACCCTGCCCCCATCTCTCATATTTGTTGTAATATTCACTCACATTAAATAATATAGGTTTCTATGCAGCATTTTCCATTCATAATTCATTTTCATCAAACCTAACTTTATCCTCTGGTTTCTGATCACTCTACTACATGCTTAAACTTCTTTACACAAGTATTTTCCCTCTCTGCTTTCATTTATCCTATGTCCTATTACACCCTCCCTTAATGCATTGCACTCCCCAACAATGACCCATTTCAGGTTTCTTTGATTCCATATGTACTCCTGGTAAAATATACAAAAATGTATTTTAAGTTAGGACACGTAAGAAAGAAAACATGCAGCATTTGTTTGGGGGTGGTTAAAGCTTGAATGATCTCAGTACAATTTTTCCAGTACCATCTATTTATCTGAACATTTCACGATTTCAATTTTTTTGCAGATGACTGACTAATTTTGTATATGGACCACATTTTCAATATCCATTATCAAATGTACATTTATTCCTTCCCACAAACATTATGAATAGAATATCTGTGAACTAAGATGTATAATTGTCTCTGTAGTAAGATATAAAGCTCTGGCATAGATGCTTAGGAGTTGTACATTTGTGTCATAACATAGTTCTAGGCTTTCTTTTTAAAAGAAAAGTCTAGATTAATTTCAAAGTGGCTGTATCAGTTTGCATGCCCACCAACAATATATAAACGTTCCCCCTTTCCCACATCTAAACCTGTATTTCTTGTCATTTGCATTCTTGACTATGGCCATTCTGAATAGGGTGAGAGTGAATCTTGAAGAAGTTGTGACAGCTAATATTGGGAATTGATCTGACTACATCTGGAATAAACTAAACTCAAGGAAATGGCAACACCAGTGAAAGATTTTTATCGGTTGGATCATTTGAGGTAGGAAGACCTGTCCTAAATCCTAGTTATCTGAGTTTGGAAGACCAATCCCTAATATAGACCACACTCTCATGTCACCCTCATCAAAAACAAAAACAAAAACAAAAAAAGTGCCTTTTGTATGCTTGCCCTCACTCTCCCTGGAAAGTTCAACTATCCTGATGATGAGGCATGCGTTCCTTGCTGGTATTAGAACTTATTACTAAGGGATTCCAAGATAAACTGAAGACTAGCTGAGACATCCAACTTTATGGACTGAATAACTGTCAGATTTTTGGACTTTCGATTAGGAAACAGCTATTATTCTATTCCAGCAATTTAGTTATATACAATAATAGAATTCCAGACTTTCATAATAATAGAGCATCATTTCTCCATTTCCTTATGCTTCTGAATTCTTTACATTAGTTAGTAGACAGGCCTTGAAATGCTGTCTTCTTTTTGTTCCTTACTGTTTGAGCCTTGGACAAAAACATTTGAATGTGTAAGAATGGAAGTAGACATTGTTCATATCAGAAGTGATATGCAGCATTTAACAATGGCAGAAGCATCAACAATATGCTGACTACACTGAGCACTTGAGATATTTTAATAACTTCAAGAAATTACATTTTTAGTATTATTTGACATTACTTACTCTAAACTAAATACCTACAAAATAAATTTGTATGACAATAATCACCCAGTGAAACATTATATGTAATGAAAGATTAATTTTAACTCATGACTTCATTTACTCTAGATCATGGTTCTCCAGGAAATCATGGCAGTGTGGTTGAATTCATGCTGATAAGTGCAGTGGAAGCTATTCACAACACGGCTGAACAGAGATCAGAGAACAAGGAAGAACAATAGGTGGGTTTAAACCTTCAAGGACTTATCACTGGTGACTCAGTTCCACCAGATAATACTTCTTTTTCCTAAAGGTTCCTGACTTATCCAAATGTGTTAATTCATCATGAGTACTTCAAAATACAACCCAGTGGGGGAGATTTCAGGTACAGACTATAGCAGCACCCTTATGTGCGATGTGACTGATAGATATGTGTTCCTTTGGAACATTCAAATATAATAAATATTGTCTATAAGCTTGGTTTCTGGAATGGGTCTGAAAGCAAGACTTAGATGCAACAATTGCCATGGTGTCTATGTTTGATCTCTCTGTGTGATTTGCATACTGTGGTTTCTGGATTTTTGCTTAGGTCTCAGCAGCATAAATGGTGAATGGATCAGATGCAAAAACATGTCAAAAATAAATAAATCTCATGCAAATGATAGCATTAGGAAATGTATCACTATTTACATTTATCAAATAAATGTTAAAATTACAATGCAAGGTTTCATATTTAAAATATAAGCATCACAAAAACTAACAAAAAATATAATATCATCCTTGAAAATTGGTAGTTGATATGCTAAAGAAAAAAATTGTATAGACTTTACAATTTAATTGAGAACTCACTTGGGAGTGTACTTTCAGGGTTTCCCAGAGGCACTCATTGCCCATCTCAGATTTTCGTTTACTTGCCTATACTAGTGTAGCAAGGATTCATCTTTCTGTGATGAATTAAAGCAGAGACAGCTTATTAACAGACATGTCAAGCCTAAAGAAGACTTTGGTTGTGGTCATTTCTATGTAGAATTCATAATGGGAATATTTGGAAATGGATTTGTTTTAGTGATTAATAGCCTTTCCTGGTTCAAGAAACAGAAAATCTCTGCAATTGATTTTATTATCACCTACTTGGCTATCTTCAGAATTCATTTTCTGTGGATAATAATTGCAGGTGTCACTTTTAGTAAATTCTATAAGACATTAATTTACTCTAAAAACTTACTAATGTTGTTTGACATTATCTGGACAGGATACAATATTTATGTACAGGCTGTACCACCTGCTCTGGAAAATCTTTTTCCACACTATGAGTATGTACTACTCTCATTGGCTAATAAAAAGCTGACAGGCTGGTAGCTGGACAAGAAGTTAGGTGGGAAAGCAAAAATAAGAATGCCACAGAGAAGAAGGGGGGATTCAAGAGTAACCAGCCAGATGCAGAGGAAAATGAGACTGTCATACTGAGAAAAGGTACCAAGCCACATGGCTAAACATAGGTCAAAATTTATGGGTTAATTTATTGTCAGAGCTTGTTAGTAATAAGCCTGAGCTACCGGTTGAGCATTTATAATTACCATAAGACTCTATGTGGTAATTTAAGTGGCTGCTATTTGGGAGTTGCTGATGGGACAGAAACTTGTGCCTACAACCACTTGCATCAGTGTCTTCTACTTCTTCAAGATAGCCATCTTCTCTAATCCAATTTTCTTCTGGATTAAATACAGAATTTATAAGATGCCTCTTGCTATTGGCTTAGAGAAATAATTGATTTATTCATATTTCTCAATTTTCATGAAAGCAATGGTGAACAATTTTATCTATGAATGGACAGAAATGGAAAAAATACAACATTCACTATTTGAGATATTCTAAATGGTTTCTTAGTCTACCATATCTTAATAATAAGATTCTTATAAACATTTTTGTAGTGTCTCTGATCTCATTCATTCTTTCACTTTTCTCTTTATAGAGCCACAATAGGAGGATGAAACCACATGTTATACATTATCAAGGACACAAGCACAGAAGCACACATAAGAGCTATGAAAACTATGATTTCATTTCTCTTGCTATTCACCATATATCATATCAACAACAATATGATTATGTTGATGTACTCCATTCTTGACAATGTGGTTGCACAGATTTTTGCTTATATCCTAACATTTCTATATTCATCTATTCATCCATTTATTCTGATTTTATGGGACAGAAAATTGATACAGGCATTGCACTATGTGTTGATAAAGCTGGTTTGTCATAGTGGTTATCCCTCATTTCAGTAAATGCATCCAATATGGCTGATAATTTTCTAAGGTAAGAAAAATGAGAGAAAGGAAGAAAGAAGAAGAAATTCCTATATACTTTTGCAAATCCTCTTTCCTATCATTATGTCCATTATTGACTAAATCCATTGTTGACTAAACCATTATGTTTAAAATTAATAGAAAGTGTTCCAACATTGTTTATATATCATTTAAAATATCATGTTAATTTGGAAAATACTTTAAATTAGCAACTACTCTACAAAATAATTTTAATTTTATTGGTGTATAGTAGCATCAAAATAATAAAGAATTACTGGGCATCCAGATGATGTTCTATTCATTGAAAATCTGCATGTTAAGAGGTTATAGGGAGCATCCCCTTTTACCTGGCTTTTTCTAGGTAGACAAGAAAAATATTCTACTAACTCTTAAATACAAAAGATGTGTGTTGTGGGCCTCTATCAGGAGTCCAAATGAAAGCTTATATGTCACATATATAAACACTTAGATTCCATAATTGTATAAAGTTAATTACCTTTTAAGAGAAGTAAGTGGCATTCTAATTTGACAAAAGTACTGCCATAATAACTTTTAAGTTGTAATTAAAATTTGAAAACTATCAAAGATAATATAGTAATATTGCTTTGTGTATATCCAAATATTCTTTAAATCATATAGAAACATTTGATGATTTATAATTAGATATACTAATTTGTAAATTATATTTTCATTAAAGAAAAGTTTGACTTTTTCTATCAAAGTGGTGATATGTTACATTTTAATTAAGATTAAAATTACATTTTATTTTTAATTCATTTCTTGAATATCACCATTTTGAAAATTGTATTGACTTATGTTCTTTTCACTGTGTTACTTGTAAGAGATATATGATATAATGGATGATGCCAGGTTTTAATAATTTCTGTTATTTTTGTAGAGTATTATTTCATGCTTAATTTCTTTTAAAGTGCATCACTTATTTTATTCAATATTATCACCACTTTCTTTCCCTGGGGTAGAAAAAAATTCAAATGTGTTATCTGTTCTACCAGACATAGATGACAGCCTACCATATGCATTTTTGACTCCGCAATTTGTCAGCAACAAGTGATGCATTCTCTTGTTTATCATCAAATTGTTAAGCCAAAGTTATGGTTTAAGCAATTGTTTCAGCAAGATCCCATGTCTGCCAGTCACTCAGAAGCAATCTGCCTTCTCAACACTGTGGGAGAGAACATAAAGTTCAAATGACATTGAATAACCTTAAGGAGAAGAAGGGAATTTTAACAACATTTTTTTTCTGGATTTTCAAGACAAAGTTTCTCTTGGTAGCCTTGTCTGTCCTGGAACTCACTGTTTAATCTTGGAATATGTGGTATATTAGTGCACTGTCCCTCTTCTATTTGCTTGACTTCCATTCTTTTTATAACAACTACAGCTAATAAAACCAGATGTGCTGCTGTAGCAATAAAACAAAACATACAGAGAAAGGATGTACCTTTATTAGAATGTTAACAAATGTGAGTTTGACTGCACTTCATGATCTTCTATAGTGTATTTCAGCCTGTGTGAGTACATAAATACCTTGGTCTTTGCAGCAAAATCAGAGAATAAAGAGATTCTACAAGAATATTTTTAGTTAAGATAATATACCTGAAATCTCTCATTGATTTTAGGTCAACAATTACAGAACAAGGAGTATAATGAGAGGTTGCCTGTGCATCTCAGAATAGACAGGGCATTTCAGCTGAGCATGTAATAACAAGCACTGAATCTTCTCTCTCTGTACATGGGAAGTAGCTTGCACAGTATCTCTTCTATTGTCATGATTTATAGAGTTCATATTTTGGAATCTAAGCAAAGGATTCATTTACTAGGTCAGGAAAAGAAAGCTGTCCTCAGCCAATCAGATCCTTGTTCCTTTGGAAAATTCTGGAATTGCTTTGATTTCAAAAATTTTAACTTAATTTAAGACTAGGCATCATTCATTTTCATTTATATCTGAAACAGAATTAAGAATTTTTATTTGGACTTGCATGTTTTGCAGTATCTTCTGTCTCTCACTTGCTATCATCCTTGGAATCTTTTATTTGCTCATAAGAGCCAGTTTCTGCTGGAGTTTAATGACTGAAGTAGAGAAAACAATCTTTCAACATCTCAGTTGCAAGAAAGGGCATGTACAACACCCTGGCTGCCTCTTACTACATAATATGCTCTGGAAACACATGCTCTCACATTTTATCTATGACCATAGCACACAAATTTTCTTTTTGAACATATGAATGAATAAAATGATAAAGAGATGAATATTTTCAGTAGCTACTGACAACTACAGAAATCCATTGTATTACATATTTTACAAATAGGCCTTGCGGTAAATATTACCACCTTGTGGTTTAGTTCTGAGGACTCAACAGTTCTTTATTCTCAGCATTTAGAACATCTAATTGGAGTTTGCATTAAATATCGCACTCTATAAAATGAAACTTTTTATAAAAATGGACAAAACCTTATAATTAGGTAGTCTCAGACACTTAAGAAGAATTTGCTATTTGTGATTTTACTAATATGAAATATGAAACAGAACTAAGGACAGTTTTGTTACATAACTTTCACAAGAATTGATAACAGAACATTTAAAGAATTAAATATTTAACATGAATATTTTATATAAAGCCCCATGATCTTTGTTTTTTTAGTAGTAATATACACGTGTGTGCATCAATATTTACTTCATATCATTTTAAATACATTATTAGTTGTAATTTATATCTATAAAATATAAACATTTGTATATTCACTCTAGAGAGTCGATAACATGAAAACTTATGTGACTTCAGCATCAGTACCACTTTCATTTCCTCCTGTGCTTGCTCATCCTTTCTATACAGACAGCTCTGTCTATGTTTGATAGCTAAAGAGGATTTTTTTTTTATTTCTGAAAGATACTTTGTTTGCTGTCATTTGATGTGTACTGTTATTTGCAGGGACTCTCAAATCGTTCACAATATTTTGCAGTACGTTGATTTTGTGTTGTAAATCAACAGTGTGCTAAAGAACAGAGAACTTGGGTAGTATCACTACATACTATGAAATAGACCACACATAGGAAAAACAGTTTTGTTAATGAACATATAATGGATATTATGAATGAAATTGGTGTCAATATTCATGATTATGTCACTTATAGATGGGTTATTTCATTGTTCTTTGAATAAAAATCAAATCAGATGATAAGTATATTTTACTTTTAAAGGTTTATTTACTTTTATTTTATGTGTATGAATGTTTTGTGCACAAATTGAATGCAATAGCCATGGAAGTGAGAAGAGGCTGCCAGATCCTCTGAGACTAGAGTTACAGATGCTTTGAGTTATCATATGGGTGCTGGGAACCAAAACTCTGTCCTCTGCAAAAGCGAAAAGCTCTTAGCCATGGAGCCATTTAAAAAAAATAATACATTCATTTTTTCATAATGCGTATCCACATGTGGGTGGAGGTGCATGCCATGTATGTGTGTGGATGTTAGAGAACAATTTTAGGGAGTCATTTCTCTCCTCTTACATCTGGGAGTTGTCTCCACTCCACTCCAGAGGTGACATCATGTGTCTTTTTTTTTTAGCCAACTTGCAACATGATAACTTTGTCTTCTGCTGAGAGCAGCTGGTAGCTACCAGAGGTCATGGACGTATATCATAGGTGATAAGTAGTTTTCAACAGGTTGACCCACCAGACAAATAACTCTGATGGGAATTCCCACCTGGCAAAGACTGTGGGGTCACTGACTGTAAAGGACTGGTTGTTTCTGTCTGCAGTTTTTCTAGTGTGCCACTGCATTTCTTCCGTAAAAACTGCTATGGGTGCTTTCTCACTCCTTGTGCATTTATCTCATGTATATATTGCATCTATTGGGCACATAGCTGTGGCTGGTCAGAAAGATGACTTTTCATTAAGCTGTATAATTTTTTTTTTTTTTTTTTTTTTTTTGGTTTTTCGAGACAGGGTTTCTCTGCGTAGTTTTGCGCCTTTCCTGGAGCTCACTTGGTAGCCCAGGCTGGCCTCGAACTCACAGCGATCCGCCTGGCTCTGCCTCCCGAGTGCTGGGATTAAAGGCGTGCGCCACCACCGCCCGGCTTAAGCTGTATAATTTTGATAAGTAGAAAATATACTAAGACATGCTTCATAACTAGATCTATTGTCCCATGAAGACTGCAAGACACTTAATGGCCCCTTTTGTTTCTTTAACTCAAACTAACATAAGAAAATAACAGTTTCCCTCCAGTCTAAGACAAACTACATACATTTAGCTGATTTGAAAGCTCAGAGCAGTTTCAAACTAGACTGAGTGTTACTGTAAATGGATTGTAAGTTAAAACTTTACAGATATGCACAAGGGCAGAGACTCAGATGTCTAACCAAGGTTATTAATACAAAGCAACCTAAAATAGTATGCCAAATCTTCACTTGCCAAGTTTGGCTGATGGCACAGATCACGTTCACTTCCTGAACAAATTCCTCAACAGCTTATCTCACCAGGCACTGTGCCCCTGGCCTTAGATCACAGTTGGCACACAAGAGACCCCAAGGCCTGGCATTGCCATGGCTACTCATTCCCCCAATACAGCCTTTGTAACTTTTTTATTAAAAAAGTTTGTTGTTGAATGTATATATAAGCGGTGGGTAATTGAAGCAGGAGGGAATAGAGAGAAGTAGAACTAATGATTTAGAACTAGAGAATTGGAATAAAAGAGAAGAAAGAATAAAGAGAATTATAGCTGAAGAACAATAAAAAAGCATGGCTCTCAGATCGTGTATGTGAGTCTTCTTATAGATAGGACATTTTTCTAGCCCCACTCTGAAAAGAATTCTCTGAGTAACCCTGGGTGCAGCAGTGAGAGCTGGTCTTGCAGGCTGCAGAAGTCTCCCTAAACTTGAAGCTAGTAGATTCAGACAGCCTGGTGGCCCAGCAAGGTACAAAGAATCTCCTACTTCTGTCTCCACAGCACTGGGGTTACAGCCAAGGGTTACAGTGCTGAGCTGTTTTAAATGGGTTGTAACAGACAAAGTTCTCTTCTCCAGCCTTCATGGAAAGCATTTTTACCTAGTGAGCCTTCTCCTTGGCTGTATTCAAATTTTAATTACTTTTCCCCTCAGAGAATAATGCTGAATATTTCTTTGGGTATTTGGTCTTCATATATTTGCCTGATTGTTTATTTGGTTTATTGATTTGACATTTTATTGTGTTTTAACTAGTCCTTATGCAGCCTGGACATTAGTTTGTATCAGATTTATTTGCTCCCAGCCTGTGGCTTCCTACTCACTTTGGTTAGCCTGTCTTTCAGAGGTGAAATCTAACTTTACCTTCTTAAAGAAGTTTATGGACAATCCATGTTAAGAAAGCTATCTTCTGCAGACTTTTCAATTTTATATTTTTACGTTTTATATTTCAGTTGATGACCAAAAATTTATTTGCAGTAAATAAACAATGGGGAACTGGTTCAGACTAGTTTTTATAATACAGGCTAACATTGATTTTTAAAATACATTTATCAACTGCCACAGTATAATGTGCTACAAAGATCATCTTTTACTACTGTTTCAATTTTATACTTTATTGGATACCAGTTGACCATACTTAAGTATATCGATAACATTGTATCTTTGTATTCTGTTCATTATATTAGTAGGCCCATGTTTTAATCACATTTTTAAAATTTATTTTTGTTCATTTTATTGTTTTTTTTTAAAGCATCATCTAACCATGTAACCCAGACTGGTTTTGAGCACATTATCATCTTGACTCAGAGTCCCAAGTGGTGAAATAATTAGCATATATCACTATGACCAACTACAATTGTCTCTTTATGCTACACACTAATACTACGTATTGAAACATAACAGTAAACCCTCACAAATTGTTCTTCTTAAATTTTATTTTCTGAGAATGTCATACATGAGTCACCTTTTATATAAAGTTGCAATAGAACCTACTCATTGAGAAGGTAATATCTGTAAAGTGTATTAAAAATGGAAGGAAAGGAGCCATGTTTACCATGATGAAAATACATTCCAAACACAGAAATAGCAAGGAACAAAGGTGATAATATTGGAAATAAGTAACTATGTAGAAGAGCAAGAAAATTAGGGTGGTAGATGCAGAGCCACAGAGAGAAACCATGGGAAATGAGACTAGAGGAAGAAATGAGAGATCCAATTATTTAATACTTCAAAAGCATTGGACGAACTTTTATGAATGATATTTAAAGACTTTGAAGGCTTTTGAGCAGAAAAGTGCCATAATCAAATCTTTTTAATGAAGGTTTTTATTTATTTTATTTTATGTGTATGAGTATCTGCCTAAATACATATTTACCCACCATGTGAATGTAGTGCCTATAGAGGCCAAAAGATAGCATTTGTTGTTCTGGGACTGGTGTTACAGATGGTTGTGAGCCTCCCTGTGGATACTGGGAGTTGAAACTTGATCCTTTGTCCAGAGCATCAAGTGATCTTAATCTCTGCTACCTCACCAGTCCCCACAAACTAATTTTAATTAAAAATACTCTTTTTGGGACAAGCGTCCACAGCCTTTGCTATTCTCTTAACCATTGCTAATATGTGTATATTTGGTTATTGGTCAATTATGGTCAGAAAAAAAGTGCATGCTGTGAGGAGTAGATAAAATGTGAAAGCATGTGGTTCCTAGGCATGGTAAGCATCACTGGATGGTAAGAAGCATCAAAGAGGAAGCCTGGGGTTTGTTCATGAGCTTCTTGCATCTCAGTTATTGGAAAAGGTGGGGTTACAGCTCCATATGAAACTGAGGATTCACGGAGTGCTACAGAGCACTCTCTATATGTCTATAAGTTATCAGTGGTGATGCTGATAGACTCAAAAGCGTATCACTTAGCTAAATTCTGGATTAATCATATTGTTGTTATCTTTGTTCCCTAGAACTTAAGCTGCTATAATAAAATTTATTTCTGCAGAGACAATGCAAAACAGTGAAACAGTGAAAGATAATATGAATCTGTTTGCATGTTAACAGATGACACCTGGATATACTGCATGATCTTCAGTGCCACACTTCATACTCTAGAAGGATATAAATATCATAGCCCTCACTAAGGTTAGAGAAAATTATTTCACAAGAACATGTGCAGAATCATTAGCAAACCTTCAATACCCTCATTGACACTAGGTCAGTCTCTATGAAAGAAGCATAAGTTGAAGGCTTAGCTGTGAGTTTGAGACTATGCAAGCCATTTCAGCTTAGCAAACAACCAGCCATGGATCTTTGTCTGAACATGGAAAGCATCCTGTACAGCATCTTCACTACTGTCATAGTGGCAGAGTTTGTATTTGGAAATCTGAGCAATGGATTTATAGTGATGACAAACTGCATTGACTTGGTCAGGAAAAGAACGCTTCCTTCCATTGGTTGGATCCTGCTTTTCTTGGCCATTTCCAGAATGGTTTTGATCTGGGAAATATTACTAGCATGGCTAAAATATCTGCAGTATTCATTTTCATTTGTGGCTGGAACAGAACTAAGGGTTATTATTTTGACCTGGGGAGTTTCCAATCACTTCAGTCTCTGGATGGCCACCATCCTCAGCATCTTTTATTTGCTCAAAATAGCCAGTTTCTCCAAGCCTGTTTTTCTCTATCTGAAGTGGAGAGTAAAGAAAGTGCTTATGACAATCCTTCTGGGAAATGTGATCTTCTTGCTGTTCAATATAATACAAATAAACAAACACACAGAAGAGTGGATGTATCAATATGAGAGAAACACGACCTGGAATTCCAGAACAACTGGTTTTAGGAGGTTTTCACAGCTAGTCTTATTCAAGATGATTATGTTCTCTTTAACCCCGTTCATGGTGGCCCTGGTCTCCTTCATCCTGCTTATTGTCTCCTTGTGTAAACATCTCCAGAAGATGCAGCTAAATTTCAGAGGGGAACGAGACTCCAGAACAAAAGCTCACATGAATGCCTTGAGAATTATGGTCTCCTTCCTCTTACTCTATGCCTCTTATTTCATATCATTTTTTATTTCATTGTTCCCAATGGCACATCAAAGAGGACTAGATCATATGTTTAGCCTAACTGTTGGGCTTTTCTACCCTTCAAGCCACTCATTTATCTTGATTCTGGGACATGCTAATTTAAGGCAGGCCTGTCTTTGGGTGCTGAGGCAGTTGAGATGTGGGCAAACACATTAGAAACTAACTGCTCCATAAGGTAGTCAAACAACATATTAGGCATATAGAACTCAGTGGTAGAGCTCTAGGCAAGCATAAATATTTAAAAATATATAATTTCTAGAATCTTCCATATATGGTAAATCTCTCAAAAATTTAAAAACAATACTAAAAGGGTGTGCTTTTGTATACAGATATAAGAATCAGACTTCATGAATGTATACTTTTTACTCTAGGCATGATATTATATCCCTGTTAACTGAAAAGTAAGTAGGCTGATGCATTCATATTTGGATCCAGGCCGAGATACATAGTGAGACCCAGGATGAAGATATTTTTTCTTTTCGTTTCGTTTTGTTTCTTTTCTTTCCTTCCCTTTCCTTCCCTTCCCTTTTCTTTTCTTTCTTTCTTTCTTTCTTTCTTTCTTTCTTTCTTTCTTTCTTTCTTTCTTTCTTTCTTTCTTTCTTTCTTTCTTTCTTCCTTCCTTTCTTTCTTCCTTCCTTCCTTCTTTCCCTTCCTTCCTTCCTTCCTTCCTTCCTTCCTTCCTTCTTTCTTTCTTTCTTTCTTTCTTTTTTTCTTTCTTTCTTTCTTTCTTTTCCAAGACAGGGTTTCTCTGTGTATCTTTGGTGCCTTTCCTGGAACTCACTCTGTAGCCCAGGCTGGCCTCGAACTCACAGAGATAGCCTGCCTCTGCCTCTTGAGTGCTAGGCTTAAAGGTATGTACCACCATTGCCTGGCCAGGATGAAGATTTTAATCATCATCCAATTGAGAGTTATCTCAAATCAATGTCATTATAGGCATAAGCAAAATTTTTACACACTGAAACAATTTCTTGTATTTTATCATATTGTTTTGGAAGTAAATTAGAAAATTTAAATAAACATAATAGTAATCAAAACTATAGAAGCTTTACACACATACATGAAGATTAAAATCTAGACTCTGGGACTTGGGTAGATGGCTCAGTAAAGTGCTTTCTTTGCCAGCATGAGGATCTGAGTTTCAATCCCCAGGTTCAACAAAAAGTCTGGCTTCAAGTTTCAATGCAAAACATATATATGTAATATACAACCAATGCAAAGTGCATCAAGAACACAAAATTTTTACTTGAAAATCATTAGTTGATATTCATATAGATTTTACTATTTAAGCAAGATTTCACTTGGAACATGCTTCCTGAGCTTTCTGAATACAACATATATGAAGGAAGACATTCATCACACATCTTAGGTTTGGATAAACCTGTTTCTACTCCTGAAGTTGAAATGTGTCAGTGAGTGATGAAGGAAGGCAGACACTTTTCTATGATCAGCATGCCCACTGTGCCAGAAAATTTACTGATGATAGTTTCATTTGTAGAAATCATAATGGGAACTTTTGGAAATGAATTCATTGTGCTAATAAACAGAACTTACTGGGCCAGGATCTGGAAGGTTTCCCTAGTTGACTTTATTTGGTCCTGCTTGAATCTCTTTAGGATATGCTTTTGTGAAAAATAGTTGTGTGCATCTCTTTTGATACAAGCAATGGGAAAATTATTTCGGTCTAAGAGTGTTTCTCTTAATTTTGAAATCCTCTGGACAGGATCCAATTATTGCTGCTCACCTTGCACCACCTGCCTCAGTGTCGTAAACATGCAACTTCTTCAGTACCCTTTTCTGTGGACAAGCCAAAGAAATAACAAGGCACTTCTGTGATTGTCTGAGCAACAGCACTCTATTGATCAATGTTTCTGATTTTCATGGAAATATTGACTAATAACTTTATTTAAGAATGGTCAAAAATGGAAAAAAACTTAATTCATTTTATGGAGACTCTAGTTTTTTTTAGCATATCACATCTTAACTTGATTCTTATAATCATTTTGTAGTGTGTTTGACTTTGCTTTTTCTTTTAATAATGTTGTTATGGAGCCACACCAGAAGAATAAAACTACACGGCATTTATGCTAGAGATTTGAGCACTATGGCCTATATGAAATCAGTGAAAACTATGGTCTCATTTTTATTCATCTTTATTAAGCATTTTATAAGCAGCATTCTCATGATCATGTCCTACAAGATCTTATCTACTTTGTAGAAAATGTGTTGGTAAAGACTTTTTCTCACATCCTGGTATTTTTGGATGCATCTAGGCATCCTTTTCTTCTGATTTCATGGAACAAAATGTTGAAGCAGGGCATGTTCTATATGCTAAAAAAGCTGAAGTGTATCAAGGAGTCCACATTCTCTATGTACTGTGATCAGGTCAGGCATAGTGTGACTGGTGATGTTCTGAGCGGGAGGAGGAGGAAGAATAAAGACTTTACATCCATCCTGTACACTCTCCCTTTCTTGAGACAAAATCTGTCTATGGAGGTCTGGCTATCCTGGAACCCACAATGTAGACCTGAATGATTTCAAACTCACAGAGATACACCTGCCCCTGCCCCTGAATGCTGTAATTAACGACATGTGCCACCAAACTGGTTACATCCATCCCTTTTACCCATTCCCCTTTCTTTCATTGTCATACTGGATATTATTCAAAATATTTGCTTGTTTTAAATGAAAGGAAAGTAGTTCTATGTTATTTGCATTAGATATGGAAATTTTGATTTACAAGAAAAATTTTAAATCAATAAGAATTTGTTTTGCCAAGTGCACCACAAAACAGAATAATTTGTTTTAAAACTGCTTTAATAATTGAATAAATGTTAGGCTAGAAGAGGATTAAAATGTGTGAATGATTGTGTGTTCATATATGAATGAACAGTTCTACATTTTTAAGAATTAGAAAGTTAATTATTTGCTTTCCTGAGACAAAATGTGTATGATTTGATTTTTTTCCAACCATATCTTTTTTGTTTTAGGTAAATGACATGTATTTGATCTTTGTTGTGTTTGGAAAAAATGTCCATTGTGCATATAAGATTCATTTCCTCTATTCACATCACTTTTTGATGTATACTTGGGTTGCTTGTACAACTTACATATTGTTAATATTGCAATGAGTTTTAATGTGCACACATCTCTGTGAAATTTTGAAAGATGTCAGTGGGCATGGTAGAACTGGGTCAGATGGTTGCTTTATTTTATTTGTACTTTGGAGGAACTGACTTACATATTTGTTCGGATGATTCACATCACAACCGGCAGTGTGTGAATGTTCCTTTTGTCCTCCATCTTGCCCTAGATCATCGATGCTACAGGTGTGGGCCATCTTGTCCAGCATCACTTGAGCTCCTGGCGGGCTTTATTTTGATTTTTGTCACTGGATGTATTTTGATGTTGTGTGTAGTCTTATATTTCTCTGACTTTGGTATCAAGATATTTCTAACATATGCTAGGCATTTAAGAAACAATTCTTGAATCTCAGTATTCAGTAGGAGGAGGAGGCAAGTGAATCTCTCTATGTTTCATAACAGGCATGGATACATAGTGAGACCCTGTTTTAAAATACACACACACACACACACACACACACACACACACACACACATCAGCATAGAATAAGTTGGTATTGGACTCCTTTTAGAAAAATATGTGTAAATTTACAACTTTTACACTTCAATTATTTTATTGAAACCTGATTTTCCTGGAAAATGGAGAGTCAATTAAGAGTTTGAAATTTAATAACAATGTAAAGTTCTTAAGACTTCCATCTTTTCTTACACCGACTTCAATATCCTCTATCTTATTTACTATTCTATTGTTGGAAAGATAAAATATGACCACGACAACTTATAAAAGGAAGCATTTAATTTCAGGGTTTTCTTAGTTTTAAGATGGTTGTTCCATGATAATCCTGGTGGGAAGCCAACAGGCATGGTACTGGAGCTATAGGGGACTGGTGGGGGTGGGTCCATCCCCTCAATAGTCCCCTCCCAGAGTCCTGGAAGAATCTAAAACCAGCTGATAATTAATCTTTGCTGTGGGATGTTCTGTATGTCCTGTGGGAGCCTGTTCTTGGGTTCCTCATGGCTTTACCCAGCAGGTCCGCATAGAGGATGATTAGGACCACGGGCCTGAGTGCAGGTGTCTGAGATGGTCTGCACTTGGCTGTGCTGGGGGATGGTCTGTATGTCAAGTTGCTCTGATTGGTCAATAAATAAAACCTGATTGGCCGTGGCTAGGCAGGAAGTATAGGCGGGACTAACAGAGAGGAGAAATAAAAGAACAGGAAGGCAGAAGGAGACTGCCTGCAGCAGCCACCAGGACAAGGAAGATGTAAAGTACCAGTAAGCCACAAGCCACATGGCAAGGTATAGATTTATGGAAATGGATCAATTTAAGATATAAGAACAGTTAGCAAGAAGCCTGCCATGGCCATACAGTTTGTAACCAAAATAAGTCTCTGTGTTTACTTGGTTGGGTCTGAGCGGCTGTGGGACTGGCGAGTGAGAGAGATTTGTCCTGACTGTGGGCCAGGCAGGAAAACTCTAGCTACAAATCTTTGATGAGAAGAAATGAATTTATGCACACAAAACTCCTTAGTCCATACACTTCATTATTCTGTGTCAGTTCTCTCTCCACAAGCTTCTGTTATCTTTTAGCTCCTTTCTTGCCTTTTTTTCCTCTATATTCATCTCTATTTCCTCTATGTTCACTCTAAGTTCTATCTTAATTCTCTCACCTTAATTCTGCCTCATCTAGGTCCTTTTCATTTCATTCTTACCCAGCTATTACTTCCCCATCTGACTCTTCCTCATCTGCCATCTCATTCACACATTCTCTCTGGTTAAAATTCTTCTTATCCCTCTCTGTTCTCCATCTCTAAGTTCTCTCAGTTGTCCATGTACCTCTTAACACGCCCCAAGTCTTACAGGAGTTCAGTTAAAAACCCAAGCAATATCAATCCCCTGGTCAAGCAAGGTCACCAGGCTTGAATTCTACAGGGTCATAAAGGTACGTAAGAATTTTCCTCAGTCAGTGACTACCAGGCTTTCTTTTACAATCCAAAATGAGAGTAGTAAAAGAGGTCAACTGAGTGCTAATGTCCAGTTAGTATATGAAAACAGAGATCTGTGTGCTCAGTCTACATTCCTAGAAGTGGTTAGGTAAGAAGTTAGGGGTCTATAAAGTTAATAAGGCTAGCATGTCCACTATTATTTCTGTTAGTCCTTGAAAGTGGCTAAGGAAGATATCTGATTCCAGTGCTGAAAGGGAGAAACAGATGGGCTGGGAAGAAGGAAACCTTTCCTGAGGCTGTTCTCCAAATACCTTGAATATGTATGTCCAGAGAGTAATTAGTCCACACTGTTAGCCCTTCTTAGGGAAAAATCAATTGGGAAAACTATGAAGGCACACATAATTTTCATAACAGAAGACAGCTGATATATAACAAGCTAAGTAACCCCAAAAGCTCCTTGGAATTTGGCTTCCTCTGAAGGAATTCCTTGATCCCTTCAGGTAGTGGCTTTGCCATAACCGGCTGAGTTCTTATAATATTTTCCTGTGGCCCGTAGCATGGAGCCATATCTGAGAGCTTTCCATCCTGATCCACAGGCAGCAGGCAGAGAGAGAGACAGAGATTGTCCTGTCAGGGGTGTGTGGAAACCCAGAGCCTACTGCCTTCTCCAACAAGGACACACCTGTTAATCCTTTCCAAATATCTCAGGAGTTGGAGACTAAACATGCAAGTATATGAGACCATGAAGGCCATTCTCATTCAAACCGTGAGAATCTGTTTAAATAAAAATAAAAACAAACAAACAAATAACAAAACCCAAACTGATGTTTTAAATTCTCTAACACCACCTCTCTCTAACCCATCCTTTTTTAAAATTAAACATAGCACTTTGTAGTCTCATCTGGCTTATGTGTTTTTAAATCCAATCTTGATCTTATCTCTAAACTTTAAACTCATGTAATCAACCCAGATGATGGTGGTATATGCCTTTAATCCCAACACTTGGGAAGCAGATCTATTAGTTCAAGGCCTACCCAGTCTATAGAGCAAGCTCCAGGACAGCCACAGCTATACACAGAAACCATGTCTTGAAAAATAGTACAAAATTTTAACTAAAAGTAGATTCATGTAATCAACCATCACTTCCACTACTCCAGTTTCATGTGGAAGTTATGTCTTAGAGTTGACATACTTTAACCAACACATTTTGATCCCACCACACAACAGCTACTGCTTTTCGTTCCATTACCTTCCTCTCATTGAAAAGTAACTTCACACCCCCAGAAACAGAGAAACACAGCCTGGTGATCATCCTTGTCCTCTCTGTTTTTCTCATGAACCATATCAAATCCACCAACAAATGTTCTTAACTATCAACAAATGTTTTGATGTATCTATAATTCACCACTCAGTCCTCCTAGCACAACCATGTCACACCATCTCCATAGAGTTAATCCATGCATTTTAGAATTATTATTTGAGTTTTTAAATTATAATATGTCATTCTTCCATCCTTCCAAATTTTCCCATAAATTCACCCTTACATTTTTTTCAAATTCATGTCTGCTTTTGTACTAATTATTTTTTCATGTATACATATTCCAAATCTATAAATACAGTTTGCTCAGTCTGTATAAAGTTAAATGTATATGTGTTTTCATGGATGACAATATGGTATAGTATATTCAACTGGTGTGTGTAGCTAGAGTTTTCCTGCCTGGCCCAACATCAGGACAAATCTCTCTCACACACCAGTCCTGCAGCTGCTCAGACCCAACCAAGTAAACACAGAGACTTATATTGCTTACAAACTGTATGGCTGTGGCAGGCTTCTCGCTAACTGTTCTTATATCTTAAATTAACCCATTTCTATTAATCTATAATTGCCATGTAGCTCATGGCTTACCAGTATCTTAACATGTTGCTTCTCATCATGGAGGTGGCTGGTAACATCTCTCTGACTCAGCCTTCCTGTTCCCAGAATTCTCTCTCCTTGTCCCACCTATACTTCCTGCCTGGCTACTGGCCAATCAGCATTTTATTTATACAGAGCAATATCCACAGCAGGTGTGTTTTTCTCTCTCCCCTCCCCTTCCTGTCTGTATCCTAAGGACATCCTACTCTAGAATCACATTTTTCCTTGCCTCTCATTGGCTTTATACCTATATTTTCTCTCTCAGGTTCTCTAGAATTCTTCCTCTTTCTCAATTAGAGTAATTTAAAATATAAATTAAGTAGTATCAGTTTTCTCTAAACTATTCCAAAGTCTTTACTTCTCACTCAAGACAAAGCCAAATTCTTTTTACATCTCTGGTTTGTCATAGAATATACACTCTTACCCACTCATTTCTCTGGTCTCATTTCTGTCTGAATCATCCTGACTTCCTTGTTTTTTCACACTCTTGGTAGCTAGTTCCAATACTAGTTTCTTGCTACCTCTTATTCCCTAAGGATAGAACGTGTTGTTCCTGTATAAAGTGTGGCTTGTTCTCTATGGTTTGTATGTCTCTGATGATTACTGTCCTAGTGATCCTGGACACTGTTTTAAAATTTCTTGTTCCCTCTTCATACACTTGTTCTTTCCTGTTGGTATCTTCTTATACTTCTGTTTATACTAGAATTTAATCTCATGACAATATTTAAGTTTCATTTTTGTTTTTCTTAAGACAGTGCTTCTCTTTGTAACAGCACTGGTTTTCCTGAAACTCACTCTATAGACCATGCTGGCCTGGACCTCACAGAGATTCACCTGCCCCTGCCTTCTGAGTGCTGAGATTTAAGGGGTATACCACTATGGCCCTCATGACAATACTTAAAAAGTCATTTTTCTTCATGGCTTCATCTGAGCTCCTATACATCTGTAACCATAAAAATATTTAATAATAAATTTCTTACCTGAGTAAATAAAATACCCTCTTTCACAGTCCTTTTCCCTTTCCAAACATTTCAGTTTGTGCCTATCTAGTATAATTAGATGTTTCTTTGGTCAAAGATATGTTAGTTAATTCTTCCAGCATGTCTTTTTTGAGTTATGTATCTTATTAAAACTTTTTAGTAGTACATGTGTACCTCCTTACTTTTTTTTTTTACTGTCACTGAATTATAGGCTATTTTTGGAAAGAGATGCAACAACTGAATTATCTTATATATTCTTATATAATATGTAATATTATATAATATTGACCTTCCATTTGTTTCATTAATTTAGAATATTGATTAAGTATTTTCAGTTTTTGTAAAACCTGTAAGAAGGTTTTACAAAAGATTTAAGTCTAACTATTTTTGTGAATGAAATGAAGATATCCTATATATCTTTATTCTATGTAAAAGGAATTTGAAAATTTGAGACAAAATGTTATTAATATTCATGTGCTACACAATTATTTTCTGAAAATTTGTCCTGACTGAATTAATTAATCACCATATTACTATGCTTTTGAAAATGTTGGATAGGGCTTATCAGGATAGTTCTTTTTTTTTTCACTGTTCAAGGTTTATTTGGTGTTTTCATTGGCATGACACTTGGGTAGTTGGTTGCATCATTCATATGCACATCTTACTTTTTATATAGTATTTCAATGCACATTACAGGCACATAATACACAAAATAATATCCTTTAGAACAGTTGTGCACAAATATGCATGATGGATTTACCCACTGGAGCCGAGTTATGACCAACTGGGAACTCACTGGCCTAGGTGTGTTGGTGAGGGTGCGCAGCAGACACAGCAGGCTCCCAAGATAAGCGAAGCCTGCACACAGTTGGCAGTGTGTCTCAGAGACAGTGGGACGACAGTGGGACTGCCACACCAACCAGGTTACCACTACACAAGTACACTTAGCAGCAGGGCAGAGCTGTGGGAACTGCCATCTTTACACAACAACATAAACACAGTTCAGATGAGGAGACAGTGTGTGGTCTCCATAGAAACCCTGCTGCAGCCTGGACAGTGAAGCTCTAGGACATCTGAGGACTTTAGAACAGCCGCTCTTTCTGGATGCCCCAGAGTGTATCTGCGCTCCTCTTCAAGTAGGCCTCCTCTTCAAAAGTCAGAGTCACCTTCACAACATCTGAGATTCCATTTTGTCCCAGGATACAAGGGACACTGAGGAAGACATCATCCTTGATTCCATAGAGACCCTTAATCATGGTAGAAATGGGATGCACCCGCCTAAGATTCTTCATCATGCTCTCAGCCAGGTCAGCCATGGAGAGGCCAATGGCCCAGGATGTATATCCTTTGAGTTTAATCACCTCATAGGCACTGTCAACCACCTGCTTGTGAACCTCCTTCCACTGCTCCTTGTGTGCATCACTGCCCAATTATGGGTTCAGGTTCTTCAGGGAGACACCAGCAACATTCACACCACTCCACACAGGCACACTGGAGTCTCCATGCTCCCCTAGGACCCATCCATGACAACTTAGCGGGTGAATGCCCAGTCTTTCTCCCATCGGGTAATGGAACCGAGCTGAATCCAACCACTCCCAATAACTCGGCTTTTGGGGAAGCCACTTATCTTCCAGGCCACGTAGGTCAAGATATCAACTGGGTTTGAAACAATAAGCAGCTTGCAGTTTGGACTGTACTTCACAACATTGGGAATGATGAACTTGAAGATGTTCACATTTCGCTGGACCAGATTGAGTCGGCTCTCTCCCTCTTGCTGTGATAATGACCAGCTGGGAGTTTGCAGTCACACTATAGTCTTTGCGAGAGACAATTTTTGGTGTTCTGAGGAAAAGGCTGCCGTACTGGAGATCCATCATCTCTCCTTTCAGCTTGTTTTCCATGACATCAACAAGGGCAAGCTCATCGGCCAAGTCCTTCATTAGGATACTGATGGCACAAGCCATGCCAACAGCACCAACCTCACCAAACCGCAATCTTGTTCTGGGGGGTTTGTTCTTACTTAAGTAGATTCACAATCAGCTGGTCCTTGAGCGTTGCCATCTTGGTGGACTTTGAACCTCTTGGGACTGCTAGTGCACGATGAACAGCAGCATGGTCTGGGCTTGGCGACAGAGGCTCCAGCACCAGGATAGTTCTTCATTGCATCTTAAGGTACAGGATCTTGGGTTGAAACACTTGATTAAACAAAGGTTATTTAAAAGTCTGAGGATGAAATTATCCACTAAAGTGCTTGTAAATAGACCATTTGACAATTATGGAAATGATGAGCTTGTATGAGACATGAAATAACTAACTAAATGTAGCTTCTGGCCACTTTAAATATGGTTAATGTTTTTTTATAACAAAATTTTTATTCTTTGAAATTTCATCCTATTACACAATTATTTTGATCATGCCCATCCACCATTACCTCCCTCTAACTCTCCTTGGTGTCTCCATTACATCTCTTTTCCATCATCATGTTTTCCCTCTTTTTTTTAAATTTTAATACCCCGAGTTCAATTAGCGATGCCCATGTACACATGATTGTGTAACCATCTACTTGGACATGTGAAACCTACCAGTAGCTGTACCTGAACCACAAAAATATGTTCACTCTCTTAGTGTCCATCAACTGTCCATAGCCCCTCAGATATTAGTGGGACCTTAGAGCCTTTCCTCATTCATGCTAAATGTTAACTATCTTGATCTTGTGCAGGTAACCACAGCTGTTATGAGTTGGTGTATGCAGCAGTATGGCATGTACAGAAGTCAGCATTTCATAATTTCTCTTTTTTTCCTACCTTCAATTTAATATTTTTCCTTAGCGTTGGATGGTGAGATATTGGTATGAATGATCCATCTATAGCTTGCCACTCAGCTGTTTATACTAGACATGTTGACTATAAATCGCTGCATTAACCTCTATGCACTGAAATAAAAAAAAGATTCCCTGACCAAAGCTGAGAGTAACACAGATCTCATCACTGGATCTGTAAGTTTCATCATCCTGAACTTGTCATATATATATATATATATATATATATATATATATATATATATATATATATAGTGTTGCTGAGTATGTATGCACCCTAAAATTTGAAAATAGAGCTGATTGTTTTTCATATACATAAGTTTAGGTTTGTGATTCTTTTAAGATTCCTTGTAAGATTACCTTTCAAGATAAGTAATAAAGTGATTGATTCTTTCCTTGTAACTGTAACATGCTGCCTGCCAATAAAAGAACTAGCTGAGAAAGATACCCTGCTTGTTTGCAATCTATTAATCTATAACAAGTTACTTAGATGTGAATGTATGTGGGTTATTGGGATGACTTTGTTTTAATCATATAAGGGATAGGAAAAACAATGTTTTTACCTTTATTTATTGTACTCATTCACTTGAAAAACAAAATGACCACATTGTAATTTTTATAATGCCTGAAAGATTTTATTGGGATATATAAACTGTACAAGAAAAATAAAGACAGAATTGAGACAGACGATACAAGACTCTCTCTCTCTCTCTCTCTCTCTCTCTCTCTCTCTCTCTCTCTCTCTCTGTGTGTGTGTGTGTGTGTGTGTGTGTGTGTGTGTGTGTGTTCTCTTTTGGCCCCAGAGAGTTAAATTTAGTTCACCTCACTGGCCTCAAAGAATTAAGATTCACTACTTCAGATAAGTTGTATTTGCGTAAGTGTTGTAAGTAATTTGTGACACATTCAAAAACCGTTATGGATTCTAAAACCTTTAATCAGATTGTAAGTTTTCTACATTTTGTTAAGTTTTTAGTGTTTCATATAATTTTTTGGTGAAGTTAGTGTAGAAGATATATGTTGAACACACTCTCTAGAACTATCCATATAATGAGAGGATTTAATGCAAAAGCAGGTCCAAGTCAGTATCCCCCTCCAAGAAGACTACTACCTGAGACTGCTTCCCTACAGAGATCTTTTACTGAGACTAGCTGATCCCTCCCCCTTGTGCTGAATACAATAAACCTGGTGAGTTTCTTGGTTCCCTAGTAGGTACTGCTCCATCAAAGCAAGTAGAGCCCACTCAATCCCAACTGTTTTGTATGTGTCTGCCATTTATTCACATGTATGTCACCCCTGTAGGTTTCAAAGACCAATCTGCATTGATAGATAAACATTATACTAAAGTAAAATTGGAATAGATGAAGTCTTGTGATGCATATTCAGTAGGTGCAGTTCTTGCATGAAAGCTTGAGGAATGCAGTTTGATCTCTAGCACCCATGTAAAAGCGAGGAGTTGTCACAGTTTCTGTAATGACAGAATTGGGGAGGAGTAGATAAGATTCTTGGGGCTTTCTGACCAGCCAGTCTAGCTGCATCCAGTGAGCTCCAGAGTCAATGAAAGATCCTGTCTCAAAAAAAAAAATAAATAAATAAAGTAGAGAAAAATTGAGGAAGATACCTATCATTGACTTTAGGCTTCCACACACATATGGACACATATTAATACACACTAGCAAACACATATGTTTACACACACATCAATACAATGCACACACAAAGAGCTATTTGCACACATATCAACACAATGCAGAGACAGAGAGAGAGAGAGAGAGAGAGAGAGAGAGAGAGAGAGAGAGAGAGATGTAGAAGTAACTGTCTTATTAAATAAGAAACACAGAGCCAATGCAGAGATGAAAGCCCAAGAGGTCAGAGCTAAGAGCCTTACCCTTCCTGCTTCAGCAATCCTCTTCAGCAAGAGACCTACTTCCTGTGTGTTTGTCTTTATATAGACTTTCTGTTCTGCCTTCTCATTGGTTGTAAACCCAACCACATGACCGCCTCATCACTGCCTGTCTGTACAGACCTCCAGGTCTTCTATGGTTGGTATTGAGATTAAAGGCTTGTGTCTCCAATGCTGGCTGTATCCTTGACCACACAGAGGTCTACCTAGCTCTGCCTACCAGTGCTGGGATTAAAGGCATGCACCACGAATGCCCAGCTCTCCTATGGCTTACTATTAGCTCTGACTCGCAGGCAACTTTATTTTTTAACATACAAATAAAATCACATTTCAGTACAAATAAAATATCATGAGATAGATAGATAGATGATAGATAGATAGATAGATAGATAGATAGATAGATAGATAGATAGATATCACAAAACGTGATACAGAAAGATGGAAAGATGAGATACATAGACACAATCTGAAAACAATTACTTAATATGGAATTGTACACAGAGCAGTTGCCTTCTTTATATTTGCATGGCACAACTCACTAATATAAGTCTTTAAATGAAAACATTCTCAAAGCTATGTGACTTTTCTGGGGGTTCTATGCATAGTGCAGTCTCTATAATTCCATATCTTGCTAGACTCCTACTGGGTACCAACACTTCCTCTGAAAACCAAGTATATATGGTTACTTCACTGAACCACTGGGTCAGAATTTCAAAGTTTTTAATTCACTGATGACTGACATTCTATTCTGATCCTTTATCATGTCATGCAGTAGTCTCTGGTGGTTCATTTTGTCATTTGCTAATATGTTCCCATTCCAGATAATATATGTAAATATACCAGTAATAAAACCAATACCCAGAAACCATATAAGGGCAATATTATCTATAGCAATTCTTGTTATTTATAAAGTCTTTATTTATTGTTTGTTGAATGCTTTGAACAGCTAGAACAGACACACATGTGCAAAACATAGTACCCAGTCATCCACCCGAGATAAATGGTTCTCATTTAAGACAAATACATGTATCCCTTCCTCTCATCTCTCATAATCACATTAAGCTACATGGAGTTTGAAATTATAAAAACAGATGGACAAATCTAGATATTCCATGGAGCAGATGAGCTCTCAGATATTAGATACAACTGACTAAGTGGCAGATTAAATGGGAGCTAACAAAGCAGTTTACACAGAAAAATTGTTTGAAACACCGCATCTGGTTAGAAGCTTTTAAATAAAACTAAACTAAGTATAAGAGAGAAATTGATATAGTCTTCTAAAATGCATAGAAAAGTATAACTTGACATTGATTTAGAGCATCTACCAAGGCAGAATAAGGCAGAGACTGGACAGAACTGTTTCTCAGTATACTTTCTAGGGTTTTCTCTATGTTTTGTTGAAGATCAATCTGAGAAAAGAAAACTATCTACATAAATCAAAAATTAATAAAATGCAAAGGAGACTTAGAAGAAATTGCAAACTTACCTTACATGAGTATAATTTTGGTCAAAGAACCAGTAAAAGCACTACCTAAAATTAAGTCTGAAATATAATCTTACAGGAAAATATGAGAAGCCTCACGGGAAAATTCCATTTTTGTTTCTGTAAACACTCTTGCTTTAAGAGCCCCAAGGATGCTGACAAGAACAGAATGTTTTATAGAACAGAATTTGGTTTTATGAAAGCAATGCTTCTGCCAATGAGAATGTACTGAAATTGTAGGCAAACTTTCTTGACTTGAGCAGGCTGCAGACTTCAAGTTTAAAAGTATAATCTGTCAGAGTTGAGCATAAATGATTTCCATGAGAGAAGCAGATCATCATTGATCGAGTATATTGTAGCCAATGGTAAGACTACCTTCATTTTAGGATAGAAATCAGCACTGACAAACATAAGCAAATGTGTGCACACACCACTGTCACCTACAGCCACAACCATACTTGACAAAGAGTAAAATGACTGAGTTACAGTCTCATCAGTCAAATCCTCATAATGCTGGAACATAAGTTTTAATATCTGTGACAATTGCTTAGATGATTTTTCCTTCTAAACCTTGTCCAAATTATATGTGGTAGCAATTGGAATGGGTCAGTAGTCACCTTTTCAATGTACATTTCTATTATGCCAAACTCTCAAAAAGGAATCTGGACTCAAGACATTCTAGTATATGCAGCGTGAGGTCACCTAATATAGAGTACAAATATCTTTATATTTGTTCCTTCTTAAGAAATAAAGGGAGATGCTGTGTAGATGTGTAAGGAAACCAAACACACCTTCAAGATGCTTGTGGCTCTACTGATCATTCTACAATTTTGGAAAAAAATAATCATGAAAATATTACCTTAAAGCCACTGATAGAAAATAGAGGCAGATGGATGCGCTAGGATTCTTTGCAGGGATGCTTCACTCTCTGATGGCTTGTCTTGCTTCCATTGCAGAGAGTATATAAGCATCATTACATGAAGATGACACACTGTCTAAGCTATGTAGAAAAAGTAGGCATATAAAGATTGTCACTGTAAATTTTCCAGCCTCAAATGGATCAGTCTCAGTTTAATGTTTCACCATGCATTGCCTGAGCCATGCAACTATGCTTTCCAACAGAACAGACTAGTTAATGAAATGACTGATAGCTGAAGTGACTAGTTAATATTTGAAAACATATTGAACATTCTTAACTATCATGGAAATTAAAATTAAAACTGCTTTGAGATTCCATCTTGCCCAAATCAGAATGGTATAATGAAGATAAGACATCAGTACACAAAATCACAACCAATCAAATTGCTAAGTTGTGGAGCCTAGTCCTAATGTATACATCTACAATACAATTCTTGTACCTAAGGTTCAAGGATCATTGTGAAAGATGGGGAGAAAAGATTGTAAGAGCCAGAGGATCAGGGAGTTTGCTGTGATAGTGTCTCCTAATAATGTCAGAAATACACCCATCAAAATATCACCAACATGATTGTCTAAACATGAGCTGAACAATGAAAATAGTCATGCAAAATTGTATGGGGGAAAGCCCACAAGGCCTCAACCCTACACAAAGAGCTATAGGCAAATAAGGCCTGCTAACACCTATAGAAACAATCTTTCCAAGGCTCAGCCAAAGAGGATAATTGGTTATCCAATACCAAATGGTTTACCCTGAATATATAATATATAATACAAATGTACAAATGACATTATGTAGACTGTGCATATTGAACTTAAGTAATTAAGTATATATATATATATATATATATATATATATATCAATGTAAAAGGAGGCCATGAATTTCAACAAGAGCAAGGATGGGTATCTATGAGGGTTTTGAAGAGATTCTCAACTTTCCTAATACTGCAAAACTTTAATACAGTTCCTCATAAAATTCCTTTCGTTACTACTTCATAAGTATAATTTTACAACTGTTATAAATCAGAATGTAAATATTTTTGGAGGTAAAGGTTTACCAAAGGGGTCACAACCCACAGGTTGAACAGCTGGTTTAGAGGAAGGAAAAGGAAAGGAGAAATGAAGTAATTATACTATAATCTAAAAATAAATAATTCAAAAAATAATTCACCATAAATTCTGGCAATGAGTTGGGTAAAAAAAAGAGCATATATACACTGTTGGGGTGGATGTAAACTTGAACACCCAATATGGAAATCTATATAGAATTTCCCAGAATTAAAAAACTTGAAGTACCATTATGACCCACTCATGAGTATATGACCGTAATAAAAAGTCAACAAACAAACACGTGGCACATTACTTGTATACCCATATATATTGCTGCATTATCTATAAGGAATAAGAAATGGAATCAGATAAGAGGAAAATCAACACACAAATGGATAAAGAAAATGTAATATGCATACATGATGAAAAAATAAAATCATTACATTTGTAGACTTGAACATTGTGTTAAGCAAAATAGACTAGATTCAGAAAGACAATAATGTTTGCTTTCTCCCATAGATGAGTGGAGATTTAATTTAGTCTCTTTCTCTCTCTCTCTCTCTCTCTCTCTCTCTCTCTCTCTCTCTCTCTCTCTCTCTCTCTCTCTCTCTCTCTGTGTGTGTGTGTGTGTGTGTGTGTGTGTGTGTGTGTATGTGTGTATATCTTAAAAGTAGAAAGGAGCCCATGAAATGGGAGGGAAGATTGCAAGGGAAGGAGATGGAAGATAATTCAGTTTGTGGTACTTTTTTGTTTGTTTTTTTGAGACAGAGCTTCTCTGTGTAGCTTTGCGCCTTTCCTGGAACTCACTTGGTAGCCCAGGCTGGCCTTGAACTCACAGAGATCTGCCTGCCTCTGCCTCCTGAGTACTGGGATTAAAGGCGTGCACCACCACTGCCCGGCTAGTTTGTGGTACTTGTAACATGAAGATGGAAAAGGAGACTTTGTGGGGGTGGGAAGAGAACCAGAGACAAAGAGAATATGAGTAATGAGTATAGGGGATAAATAAGAACAAACTTAATGACATATATTGACAAAACACATTGACTCATATCATTTTGCTTAAGAATTCTAAAAAAGAATAAAAATGGAAGAATGGCTTAAGCATAGCATCTCAAATTGATAATTGCATAGAACTCAATGATGGACTATTTTACTGTCTACATTAGAACTTTCCATCAATGATTATACCAACACATTTGTACCATTTCCACAATTTATACAAGATTCTAAAAAATCAGATCCTCAAGGAATTTCTTATACTTGCATTACATAGTTCATAGATATGGTTTTAGTAGATGAAGAAAAGATCATGTGCAATTTCTGTATTGTTTAACAGTGATGATATTTAGAAAATAAAAAGTAAGATTCTTCTTGTATTAAGCTTAATAAATTTTAAGAATGTAAAATGAAGGAATGATAGACAATTCATTTACCCTTATGGGTTTAAAAATGAATACAAAAGCAATAATCTGAAATGAGTAAGATTTTTCTTTTTTTTAAATTCAGCACACATTTTTTAATTAAAGATTTTTAGGAAATAACTTTCATTACTCTTATATAAATTATCACTTTTGAAGCTTCATGCCTATTCATATTAATCTGACATTTAACTATACTACTCACTGTATACATTCACTAAATTTATTCTATTTTATAATCACTAAATTCTACTTGTTTTGTATTTTATAATAAAAATTTTTGCTTACTCTCTAGTAAAAATGAGAATTCTGTTTACTCTGCAGTAAAAATGAAATAAAGAGATTTGAAGAGCTAATGCCTGTTTTTCCTTTTCTTTTTTATTTTTATTGAAAGTATATTCTTCTCTCATGCAGTACATCCCGAAGATTACATTCTTATATCCATAAAAAATTTACACTATGTGCTGAGCATGAACTTCTCATCTTAAGCTATCAATGTTGGATAAGGCACTAAATACACTCACCAATGAAACAGAGATGTTGATAGCTGCTGTAAACTTCCACACAAGAGTAAATGAAGTCACAAGCAGGAAATGGTGAAACATATTTTAATTGTATCTGGAATATATCAGACTCCTATGCAGCATCACAATTTTATATGAGAGTTTTTTAAAAGAGTAAAATAAATAAATGTATACTTTCATAAAGTTCATCATTTTTTCAGGTTAAAAAAATTCAGTTTAAAAAGATATCTCCTCCTAGCTAAGAAAACCTTAGAATACTGTACCAAAATGTCTTTCTGGAATCACATTGTATGACTCTGATACAAATGTGTAATTCACAACAATGTTGGGTCAAATAAATGTTGCTGCCAGTACAGTTTAATCTTCTTTGGTGATATTTTGTTATTTACTATTCAATTGATTTTATTTGCCACATAATGCCTGTTTTAAATGTGCACTTTTGCTATATGATTTAGAATCCAATGTTCCTGCCATCTACAAATGGCTGAAACATCAAAATCTGAACTCACTTTACACCTATAGTGATGACCAGTGTAGTGGAAACACATATTCTCTTATTACCGATAATAAGCAGTTCAAGTGGAGAATAACAGAGGATAATATACATGGCTTCATGGTCATGAAAATTTTCTTCTATATTATTTATAACTATGTTGTTTTTGAGAGAGCAGTGATTAAGAGAATGCTTGTTTCAATCTTTTTTGGCATTATAGTCTCACCAAAATGCATCTATGTATCCTTTTATTTAGCAAGTTTGAGGAAGAGACTTTCCTAAGGATGGCTATAGAAATTCTTTAATAAAATGTACTCTGAAAATAGTAGTGGAGAGAAAAAAATTACTCTTTCTGTCAGTTCTATTTAGATAGAAGATACGATATCTCTGTTATTAATCTATAGATGTGAAGGCTTCCATTTTTTCAGTCAGCATCTCACCTGCTTCAGACACAACAGAAGGGCCTGTTTCAGCTTCTGGTTTCCCCAGATCAAAATAATGGAATGACCTGTTGGGTAGACAGCACTAATTGCCATGCAAAGTAAGAAGATGGGTGCATTAAGTAAACTCCAACCTGATATAATTACACACAAAGAGTATGTAGCATACAACAAAAGAAAGGAGACCAAGGTTTGCAAGGCCTTTATGTGGACCGTGGTGCTGGGATCTTGACATCCTTTGCCGTGGAATTTCATATTTCTGAGATGTTTCCCTAGGGAGTAGACTAAGAGCAGAACACATGTCAGTGATATACAAAATGGTATGACATTTATCAGGCTGAAGAGATGCATATTTGAAAGGCTTGTGATGTCCTTCAGTATGTTCTTCAAAGTCACATTTCCTTCATAACCATTTACCCATGCAATCTTGTTGATGTTCACCACTCCAAGATACAAAACAAAAAGAAGGAAATTCCCCAAAAATATCACGAGAAGAACATTTTCAATTTTTCTTTTTAGGTGAAGAAATAGAGGGTTGTAAAAGTTGGCTATCTTCAACAAATAAAACATGCTGAGACTGGTCCCAAGCCAATTGCTAAAATGGTTGCTTACTGCCCAGGTAATGCGACCCAATGCTCTTATTTGTACATGGTATGTATTTGCAGTAAACACAGTTGAATGCCAATTCATTGACATTGCCCAGAGCAAACCAATTCTGGAGATGACAAGAGCAGTTATAATTCTATCAGCAGAGGAGATCTTTCTTCTCTTGACGTAGTCAATGGCGTTCACTATAATTATGAAGATATTGGCACAGTTTCCTAATAGAAATTCTGTCATTATTATGATGGTGACAATCCATTCTAGTAAATTCATTGCATCTGATCACACAGAAAAGAAAGAAAAATAGGTAGCACTAACTTCACTAATTATGATTTTTATATGCACTGATGTAATTTTATTTGTCCTTGACTGAATGTATACTAGAATTCTTGCTTTTAGTATCTGTGTCAAGCAGAACCCTAGTGTGGTGTGGTCATGGACGAACTTATTCTCATGTTTATTGAAATTTTTATTACCCTAATGTCTCCAATTGCATACTTTTGTGTCTCTGCCACACACTAGTTTATTTCTGAGCTGCTATTGGAAGGACACCACATTCCCATTTGCTAGCAGGCAAATAAATACAAATTCTGTTCCATTGTTTAAATTTTTTTTCCTTCTTTAATCATCTATCAACTGTGATAGTCAGCTTTGTTTGTTAGTAAAATTTTAGAACTCAGTATGGAAAAAATGTAGGGGATGTCAGTCATTATATGAAACTTGTTTCATCTAGAATAATTACTCTCTATAGACTCATTTATTTTAATACAAGATTCATGTACAAAGAGTCCAAATTTCCATCTCATAAGATCCAAGGTTTCCTGGGGAGCATCAAAGAGGCCAATATTCCTTGAAACCTGCTCTCTGATAACTAATATCTCTGTGTAACTTGATTCTTTATCAGCTCATAATAATGCACATTTACATACACAAACATGTATATACATGTACACACATACATGGACACTTCATAGATGGAAGTACTATTGCCCTGTGACCTTCAAAATGGAAAGCGTATCTCAGGTATGGCATCTAAGACTATAAATCTCTTTCTCCACTTCAATTTTTAGCCATTCTTAATGATTTAAAACTCTTGTAGAGCTTCATGATGTTACTCTTGAGTTCACCCAATTTTCAAGTATTAATTATTTGAATAAAATTACTTGAAAGTTTGTAATACTTGTTAGACAATTAACGAACATGTTTCCGTCTTTAGTAATCTAAGTAATGAAAAAAAAACTACACTGAGATTCTGTTTCATTCTAGTCAAAATGTCTGTAATTTAAAAAGCAGAGACCAACTTGAACATGATTCCCACTGTGATCCCAGCACTGGGGAGGTGGAAGGGAGGGCAGTGTGAGTGTGAGAGAAGACTTACATATTCAGATCTGATCTCATAAGAAACTGAGGGTAGTTGCTGGAAAAATGGCTCATGGAATATAAGTCAGCTGCTAGTAGTACCCACACCAGCCTGGCTCGAAACCACCTGTGACTCCAGCTTCATTGTATCTGACGCTCTCTTCTGGCCTCTTGTCTTCAGTGGCATTGTTGTTATACTCTGCACTCTTGCTATAATTGGGCTAATAAGCCTGTACATTGGTGTCTGGATTAATGAATCTATAAGGAATATGTCTTAGAGTTTCATAATGAGAAACATTACTCATTTATACATGCCCTAATCTAGAATATTTCTCTAAAATTTCTGATAATAAATAAAACATGAAATAAAGGCTATTTTACATTAGATACACCTAACCCACTATTTCATATTGAAGACAGCCTACATGTTTCTTAATTCCTCAGAATCAGGAATACACTGTGTCCAATGATCCCATCTAGGTTAACGGGTTCAGATTTGTGAGTTCTTAATGCATATTTATAATTAATAGGAATAAATGATTATGGCAGGAATGCATATACATATTAATTGGTGATTATCAAATACATACCCAAATATATTATATTTGTAGAAGAATATAAACTTTGCTTAATGATAATCTTTTAATTGAATATATCTAGGTAAGTGGCATGTTTTTTATATTTTATTTTACCATATGCCAGTATCTTACAAGTGTGGAACAAAAGCAGATTATGATATGAACTGATAATTATTATAACTTTGAGAAATAGGCACTCAATACATGGGTGTTGGCTTATGTGTATTTGATACTAATATCATTTGAATAGCAGAATAAATGTTAATAAAATGTGAAAATTTTCTAACACATTAGGTTCAAAAAGTAAAATAGAGAGGGAAACACATAACATATTTATTGTCAGTAAATTTTCAATGTTAGAATTTTGCTTGTTTTTTGGAAATGAAAATTTCATTTTTTATAGATTCTTTTTAAAACATCCAAAAAACTTCCTAACTTGACTTGGAATAGATTCTTGTTCTTGCTGTTTTGAATTCATCAATATATTTGTAGGAAAATATGTGTTCCACATTTTATCTACTTTTGTTTGGTGATATTTTAATAAAAGACTAATCTTAAAAAATGGAAATTTATAATAACCACTTTACAAAGAATATTGTATACTGGACATGCAATTCAGTGGTAGAATATTCCTATAACATGCACAAGAAGTTTGAACCATGTCATAGGGTCATAAAAAGGTCCTTGTATATGGCAGATATCTCTATGTTTAGCAAACCCTTACCATATACACATACATACAGCAATTATTACCCTGTAAAGCAATCAGGTTCTGAGTTTTTAAGAATTTTATTGAATAATGTGTGCAGATGTCAGCAAAGCTAAAGGACTTACCTTCAGAATAGGGAGACACTGTCCTGCATTTAGCTGGAACATCAATAGTAAAGGGCTGTGCAAAGCAGCAGCATCCTGAATCCAGGGACAAAATCAAAATGTGAAAAAAGATAATTTGATTTTTTACATTAAAAGTTGTCATTTCTGTTACATTTGAAATTGATTTATAGGTACACCAAAGATAAGTGGATTACGATTGTTTTTTTGATTTCTGACCCAAAAAGCCAGCAGCATTACTGACAGATCAAAGAAGCTTTGTATTTCTAGCTCCTGCTCATGTTTTTTGTGCAGATAGAAACAAAATAGCTTCTGTGTTTAAGTATGTACTTGTTTTACTTTTGGCTTCATAATGAAATAATCTAAATATTAAAATACTAAGTAATTGTGATGATAATTTGCAACTTGCAAATGTGTAGTATTCTTGTATTTCAACAATGAGGTCAAGACTGACGTTAGCTTTGAGATAAGTCCTTGTTTATTATAAATTTATTATTGTGGTAGTTTCCCCTTCAAGCTCTCCCCCATTCCCTCTCCCACCTCCTTACCATCATTTTCTTGATATCTTTTTTCTACACATATTGTATATGGTTCTTTAACCATGCATTGTGGACATCTATGGGTTTTGAGAGCTAACCCATAATCAAATTTCAAGTGCTTTCTCTGCCCAATCAAACTCTCACCTCACCTTAAATCCTACAAATATATATCTATTTTTTGTCCCTGTATAACAAACAAGTTCTGGAAGAAATGAATGTAAAAAATAAGCACTCCAAAACTCATTTTCACTTTGGAAATTAAAAAATCAGAATTGATGGCTTATTTAGAAGATTTTCACATCCCAAATGAAATGCATGGAATGCTATGCATTCTCTCTCTCTCTCTCTCTCTCTCTCTCTCTCTCTCTCTCTCTCTGTGTGTGTGTGTGTATGTATGTATGTATGTATGTATGTATGACTTTAGGTAACCAAGCATAAGGACTAGCTACCCACATATGATATTAAGAAATGCTCTTCTTCCTAAATGAAAATCAAAAAACTTTCAGTGATAAAACTGTAGAAAATTTACAGAGGAGATTTTCTCAATCTTTCTACATGGGTCTAAAATTACCTCTGAAATAAGCCTTAGAACTAATGAAGCCCTCAAGTCGTCTACAGATAACCAACATCCATCAATCATGTTAGCTAGTTCCTGAAATGCTTCATAAATTTCACTAAGTAGTATCTAAGCTTGGTGAATTCAAATCCCCTAGATATGAAACAAGGCAAAATGCCATAAAGTCATGAAAGAGAATATGTCTTATTTGCATGCTAGCAAACTGGGTTTCAGCACTCGGTTCACCATCTGCTATGACAGCTTCCAGTCTGTTCTAATGATATTAAGTAAATAAATAACTGTACTGAATTGTTTGAGGGAATAATATGATTCTCCTTAAATCAGATTCGACCTCACCCTTTATCACACAGTGCTCCAATTCTGCTTGATGTTGGTTAGTAAAAGAACAATAACCTGTGATATTAAGCTGCCTTCCTTTATCTATCATAAAATTTCTGGATGCGATAGTTTGCTACCAAGAATCATTTCCTGCCCCTTTTGTGCAATGTGCCCTGAGCCTTAGGAGTTGGGGTTCTGTTGTATGTGTAATAATTGGGGTTTGGCATCCCATGGTTAAGTTTTTTTTTTCCATTTGTCCAGTTGTGGCTTTCTGTGATAATTTCCATCTACTGAAGACAGAAGCTTCTAGATGAGGGTGAGCCCTGTACTTATCAGGAGAGACAAGGATAAGTATTTAGAATTTAGCCAGAGATATATTGGTTCAGGAAAGTGACAATATCAGGTTGTCCTTTAGATCCCATGGCCTCTTCAGCCCTGGGCATTGGCTAATTTTGCATAACCAGGTATGACTTCCCTTCTAGTGAGTAAAACTTAAGCCCCATTAGGTGTCTTCTGGTTACCCCGAGGATATATGTGCCACTATTGCATCTTTCAGAATATCTTCTGTGGATCATTGTTGTGGTTTGAAAGCATTGCAGATGGATAGCATGATTGATTACCTTTCTCCCTCATCAGCTTGCATGACTACTGAGTATTCCAGGTTAGGTCCAGATATAGTTTTCCAAGTCTTGTGTCTGAAGTATGTGGTATCTTCAGTATTAGGGTCATACCTTCTTTTTCTAGAACACACAAAGGCAATGGCAATAGTCTATATTATTTTGTTATCTCTTGAACTCACCTGACCAACTACTACAAAGGAAGTTTCTCCTGTCTGGCAGTAGAGTTTTGCTACATAGTCTATGGTTTGGGGAAGCAGCATTGCCTCTCCACATGGTATAATTCATGTACATATATATTATATTATATTATATTATATTATATTATATTATATTATATTATATTATATTATATTATATTATATTATATTATATTATATTGACATACATATATATGTGTATATATGTTTATGCATAAACATATTGTAAACTTGTACACTTATATTATGTGTAATTTTAAGTAGACATAGAGTAGTATAATTCCCTATGGCTTCTTCAAACAGCCTTAGTGTATTTATTCCCTACTCCTTCCCCCTTAGTGTTGTGATTTTTTCCCTTTATCAGGTTAATCTTCATCCATTTTCCCATTTTCTACTTCATAGCAACTGTATTTTTAATTTTAAAAGCAGTCAGATATTAAATGTTTACATTTTCTTGGAGACAACTATATGCAAAACTAAACTACAAAAAGTAGACATTGCATTAGATAGTAAAACAACAAGGAGCGTTGTGCAAATAACTTCATAAAAAGATGATGAGTACCTTTGAGAATAAAACAGCTATTATAGGCAGAAAACTCCATTTAAAAACTCAGCATGTCATTTTAAGACTATATTATCCTGTTTGCTCTCTTTCTTTTCAATATGTGTTATTTTAAATGTGTTATATACATTCTAGAAAATGTGCTAAAATAAATTTACGTCTTGTAGGTGTATGCCATAATCCAAACAAATCAATTATTATTTTATCAAATTTAAATAAATGGAACATTTTGTAGATTAATGAGGAAGCTATCATTTCTGTTGTTTATTTTTCTATTGCTTATTTTATCATTTGCATATTCTTATTTTCCACAGTCTCTGAGCACAGTTTTTGAGATTCCTTGTAGCATGGGTCTGTTAGGTATCTGGATGTACGTCTTTCTCTTTCAGTTTTTAGATCTACTTCTCCATTCTAGGTTGAGATTTTTCCTACTTTTGTAATTTCATAATATTGTTCCATAAGATATTTTTATTCCACTGTTTCTGGCTAAATCTGCTACAATCATTATTGGTCCCTCTGAATGCACCTCTATCATATACTTTAACTTTGCTTTGATAAACTAATCTGAAAATCTAGGTTAAGATGTTCTTCCATACACTGCTAGGCTCTCTGTGTGGTTTACTGAACTTCTAGTGTGTAAATATTTATAGCTTCCACCATATTTGGGAAACTGAGGCCTTTGTTTATTTTTACATTTTTATTTATTTTTATTTAAGTGTATACATGTGTGACTGCTTGCCTGTATGTGCACTGCACACATGCACATGAACATAAAGGCCAGAAGAGGATGTAAGTACCCCTTTAACTGTAATTACAGGGAGTTGTTAATCACACAATATGGGTATGTTGGTGCTAGGAACCACACTAGGTCTTCTGCAAGAGCAGCAAGTGCCCTAAACAACCAAGCCATCCCTTCAGCACCATTGGCCATCGTATTTTCTATCCAGTCAAGATTTTGAGATATTTTAATTGCATAGCTTGAACTTCATTGAAGACCAGTGATGTTTGTTTCATTCTTCACTTTCCTTATGTGTTATTTATGTTTTCAAGTTCATGAATAATTTCTTTCCAGGAATTAACCCCTCACAATACACTCTCATTTCAAGAATTTGATTTTAAACTCTAACTGTCCATTGGGATTACTTTTTACTCCCTTAGTTTTATTACCAGGACAGATAATAGTTAAACATTTGGACACCTGTAATGTATTTATAATACCCGTTATAATGTTATCTGCTATTATTAATGTCTGTGCCAGTTACATAGGGATCTTTGATTTTCTCATTACCCTCATAATTTGGTAGGGTTTTTTCAGACCTTAATAAATACATGATTGAATGTCCAACAATGTGTATTGAACCATGTTGAATGCTGGCTAACTTTTGTGATCCTGTAGCTATCCACTCAAGTTGTATTGAGGGGCATTAAAACTACATGGAAACCATAAAATCATTTTGTCTGGCTTTTGAAATTATTTAAGAAATAAAAAGCAAATATTAGATCTAACCATTGAGGGAAGATTTTTTGCACATTCCAAACAATGATCCATGAAATACATACTTTTCTATTATTAATAGTATCAAATAGATGTTTCCTCACTCTTTATGACTCAAAGTCAATATTTGCTCATCTCCTCTTTCTGGCCTTAGGAAGTTATCCCATCAATGCTAATGATTACATCTGATTTTTGGTTCCCTGTGCTATGGATTCCAGCAGCTTAGACTCCTTGGTCACCACAGCTCAGGGAATCCCCTGGACTCCTTCTCCTACACCATGAACTGGAAAGGCTCAAGTCTCAGTTACAGGGCTCACATCATGTGCTTCCATTGCTCAGGTAACGTGTTACTCAATGACTGACATTTTAATAATCATCATGCAGCTTGATGTTCTACATATTTATTTTGTTTGTTACTGTTGTTTTGTTATTGGTATGTTTCCTCCCTTTAAAATACAATTTCAAGTTGAATGGAGTTTAATTTTATACAGTAATTAATAATAGGTATGATATGAATACTTCCTGAGAACATAATACTTTATGAATTTAATTTCCATTCCAGTTAAAATTCTATGGTTTTAAGGAATAAAGATAGTCTTAATAATCCTACCAAGCCTATGTGGAGGAATTGGGCTCCATTTTGATAGGACTGAGAAGTGTGTTAAATGTGCCTGGTATATGTTTAAATGTTTTAAAGTATCTATGGGACAGCAGAGGTAGATCATTTGGAAAGGCATTTCCTGTGATATGTTATTTCACATTAATTACATTAAATGGAAAGAAGGAATCAGTAATAAAGATTATGTATTCCATAGTAAAATTATATTGACAATATATTTTTCTTGAGGTTCTTTAAAAATAAGTATAGTAAAGTTCATTTGAGAATTTTATTGATATATTAGATAAATGTTAAATTTGAAATATATGGATTTTAATCAGAACACATTAAATGAGTGTCCATGTATAAGCAAGCTATATATATAAACAGAAACATAGTTTATACAACAATCTTTAACATGGTCACCCATATTGGAAACAAGAAGCTAAATTAAAGTGGTTAACAGGATATATGTTTCAACAAAACTTTATTCTGGAACATAATGGAGTTTGTTGAGAGGCATAACGAACTGAAAGTTATTATAAATGCAAGTCTCATTCTGTGTTTTCAGCAAAATTAAAATCCTAAGACTTCACATCTAGCATCCAAGTCTTTAGAATAATATAACACATACTCAACTGATTAACTGTAAGGAAGACAAAATCGTCTGCTAGAAATGTCACAAGACTTGGAAAATTCCAGGAAATGATAGTAGGAAAAAAAAAGTGAGTGAAAACTACTGCAAAGAAATATGGATATTTTTCAAAGGAAAACAAGTCAAATCATTCAGGTTGTTGAAATAAATTCACTGCCAATGTCTGTTCTTTGAAAAGTACAGCTTCATGTTGTGAGTGTAGTTCGATGGTAAGCTCTTGCCCAGTATATGTGAGGCCCTGGGTTTGAACATCAATAGCAGAGAGAGAGAGAAAGAGAGAGAGAGAGAGAGAGAGAGAGAGAGAGAGAGAGAGAGAGAGAGAGAGAGAGAGAGAGAGAGAAATTAAAAACAACAGTTATGAATCATGTAACAGGCTACAAATTTAGTGAAAAGTACTAGATTCCAGGAAACACTAAGTAATAAAGGCAGAGAGCATTTTCAACACATATCCTGAGATTCTCTTAAAAATCGTAATTCTTATGGACACCAGTTCTTAGCACAGGGCATTTCTGCCCCCTAGTGGGCATTTAGCAATTATCTCAGAAAATTTTAGTTGTTAAAATTGGATGTATTCTATTGAAGAATTGACAGATTTAGTAAATAAACGTATAGAAGGTGCAGTCTTCATTTTAGATAAAATAATGCAATTGTATAATGATACTTCAACATAATTATAATATAAATGCATCCTAAATGCAGAATGATGGACTGAGTTTAAAATAAAAGCCCTTGCTAATATGATAAATGAGCAATGGCAATAATTTTTGATTATATAAAATTCAAATGGAGTTGAGTGTTCTATTTTAATCTGCTACCTATATCAGGCATGTTATTTGTAGTGGTTTGGGGATAGAACACTTTTTTTTCCCTGAAGGTCTGTGGCCTGAAAAATGGACCCTAATATAGTTCAACTGAGCAATTGTAGCTCCTTAAGAATTGAAGCTTCATAAACAGTTATTGAATCATAGAGACGCCAGAATCTGAGATTCCAATACTATTTCAGGAGCAAGTCTGATATGTGGGACTAGATTAGTTCTATGAACATGTGTTCTATGCACAAGCAAACTGGGTGGGTGAAGAGCCTGCTTAGTAAAGAGTATTTGCTGGAAGTTGGTATCATGGACTTTGAACTTTCCAGTCACAAGAATTGTGATTCAAATGGAAACACTGATAACATATCAAGACTCAGGTAGATTTTTATAGCAATAATACAAAAAGACACTGGTAACAGTCTTACATTGTACATGAAAGCGTTAAGGATGACAGCCCACTGAAACAAAGAAAAAAATGCATGGAATCAATGATAGCAATTATGATCAAAAGAGTACTTGAAATAAGATTATAAACATGAGAACCTCTTCATCATGGAATTTCCAACTGCATCAGTGGCTTTTCTCACTGTTGCAACAAAGTAGCTGGCCAAAAGAACTTAAAAAGGTAGAGTTTATTCAGGCTTACATTGGGGGAGTCATTCATGAAAGCAGGGCCATGGACCTAGCAAGTCACATTGCATTGCTTTCAGAAAGCAGAGAAAGGGGAGTGGTTGTGCTGAGTTATCTGGGTACTTTTTATGCAGCCCCAAATCTCAGCTCACCTTAGTGTGAGTTTTCTCACCACAGTTAATGTAACCTCGAGAAAGCTATCACTGACATGCTCAGAGATTTCTAAGGTGAGTATAGATCCCCTCAAGTTGACAGGGTTTCTTTGCCAAGCTGAAACCCTATTACGTTCCTATTAACCCAAAACCTTCTACCTTTTGTTGCGATAAATATGTAGACACCTCACAATGCACTTTGCATTCAGCTCTGCTTCAAAAGCCTGCAGAGTGTTTAACAATTATATTGTTTAAAAGTGTAAGTGGCAAAAAGAAGCTTCTTAGAATCATGATCTCTTCTTGTTAATTATTGCTTTACACACACACACACATACACACACACACACACACACACACACACACACACACACACACAAATTCCTGAGTCCTTTTAGCATCGCTCATTTGTATGTGGGTTTATTGTTGACCATTTTGAATTGGAAAATTACACATTCCAGGAGGAAAAAGATTCTACTTCCCTCCATCAGCAGCCATTGCTTTCCTACATTTCTTTATATAGTGGTATTGTGGAAATTATGTAAATAAAGTATATTCATGAATGAAATTCTTGAAAATAAAATAATAAGAAAAAGTATAAGAATGAAGTCTCCTCTGAGACTATGTATATTTTTTACCATGAGTTCCTGAACAATCAAATCACATGTTCCATAAGTTTAACATAGAGTGAACAGAATGAACATTCTCATTCCAAAAGGAAGGAGTGAGAGCATGATCCCAAAAGATTGCACCATAGAATGACCAAAATACATATATTCACTGAATCTTTACAGCTCCACCCTGGTTACCTGGGATTTGAGATGGAATCATGTGGTCTCTCGGCTTGTGATACCATCATATGGGATTCAAACAACTTGAGTAACTCCACTTCTTCAGCCCTGTTGCCTGAAGGAAGGAGTTTCTCTCTTGGCCTGGCCCCACTCCATTCCTAAAGCCTTCTGAGTCAGAAATTGCACATTTCTGGCATCTTTAGTGTCCTGGAATTCTGATTGCAACCTCACTTCACAGTTCCATGTAATGGCCTCCCGGGGCCTCCCTGCAGAGACTCCAAACCCAAATAAATGTATTGCCTGACCTCAGCATCTTTCTAAAATTGTGGACCAGTACCCCTTCAGTCTTGCACCTTTCATGCCTACAAAACCAGTACACCTTAGACAACACTAATAAGTTCTGCTGCAGCTCAAGTGGGGTCCTGGCCTCCTTGAACCACAGATGTTGCTAATTCTGTATGACTGAATCTGCAAATTCATTTTTAAGTAATGTGTTTTTAGTAGCAAACCCCTTCTGCAACACTCTCGGTCAGACTTTGTGCATTTAAATAAATACTGACTTCTGGAATTTGGAATCCTTTGTTTTAGTTACTTTTCTATTGTTGTGATAAAACACGATGGACAAGGCAATTTATAAAAGAAAGCATTTAATTTGGCTTGTAGTTCTGAGGGTTAGATTCCATGATGTGTATGTTTGTTTACTTACTTATATCATTAAGAGTTTTCTCTTAGCAATTTTTGAGATGTTTCACTGATGGGAGTGAAATTATTCTTTTTTTTTTTTTTTTTTTTTTTTTGTGTGTGTGTGTGTGTTTAAGAAATCATGAGAATATGAAGAAGCAAAGTGCTAGAGAGGTCCACAGAAATCCACAAAGATACCTCCACAATAGACTACTGGCAATGGTCAAGAGACAGCCCGAACTGACCTACTCTGGTGATAAGATGGCCAAACACCCTAATTGTTATGCTAGAAACCTCATCCAATGATTGAGGGAACCGGATGCAGAGATCCATGGCCAGGCCCCAGGTGGAGCTCCAGGAGTCCAATTGGCGAGAAAGAGGAGGGTTTGTATGAGCGAGAATTGTTGAGACCAAGGTTGGAAAAAGCACAGGGACAAATATAGAAATGAAAGGAAACACATGAACTATGAACCAATAGCTGAGGAGCCCCCAACTGGATCAGGCCTTCTGGATAAGTGAGACAGTTGATTAGCTTGATCTGTTTGGGAGGCATCCAGGCAGTGGGACCAGGACCTGACCTCAGTGCATGTGCTGGCTGTTTGGAACCTGGTGTTTATACAGGAACACTTGGCTCAGCCTGGGAGGAGGAGACTGGACCTGCCTGGACTGAATGAATCTACCAAGTTGAACTCAATCCTCAGGGGAGTCTTTGCCCTGGAGGAGATGGGAATGGGGGGTGAGTTGGGGGGAAGGCGGGGATGGGGGATGGGGGGTGGGGGGTGGGGGTGGGGGGGTGGGGGGGTGGAAGGACAAGGTAATCCGTGGCTGATATGTAAAATTAAAATAAATTATAAAATAAAATAAAAAAGAAGTCATACTGATGAGGTTATCATATATAGAAACATAATTTTATCATTTGATAGTTTCTTGGATTGTAAAAAATAGGCTGCATATCCAACACCTTAGGATGAATGGAAATTCAAGATATTATATTTAATGTGGCCAGAAATGAACAAATGTGCACAAACTGTCATACAAAGCTACACTATGCCTTGTAGGAAAAATTTTGAAAATGCCCATTTTAAATCATTCCTATCAGTAATATTGTCCTTTCTCTTTACCTATCTCCTTCTCTCCTATTATCTTTACAGTTAACTATTGAGTCCTGGTAATGTCCCCAATCATGCTAAGCTAACAATGTATAAACTGTAAAAAAGCAATACATGTCCATCATACAGACTAACAAAACTAATGAATCTAAAGCACACACCATCCTGCAAAGCATAATGTAATGGCCAATAAATCTTTAGGTGTACAAACATTTAAGGGTGAAAATTTATGTGATGATAAATATGGATGTTCTATCTCTGAAGGGAAAATATGTATCAAATAATTCTTAGGAATGATTACAAATGCAATTAGTTTCAAGTTTTAATTGTACATCTTCAGAGTATTCCTTTAATAACCTGTCATATACTAAGAGAAGACCTTGGAAAACATGGCATTTTTATCATCTAGAATTAGAAGTCACACAACATCTCTTCTGAACTGTTGTGTTGGTTTTGGCAGTTACAAAATGTGTACGTTTCCTGACAAGGAAACAGAATTTATCTTTCAAACACAGGATGCCAATTCTCATCATATGACTTTATTAGACAAAAGATACTATCACACACGTTCTCTGCAACACAAAATATGTCACATGTCCTAATTTTCATGCTGTTGTGTTAAAAATGTGAATGTTGAAATAAGACAGTGTGGAGGGAATTTATGATACTATTGCTGTTCTTAAACAGGAGGGAAGAACTCCTTGTTCTGAGAGAAAAAAAATTCATGCTCTGAGTTGGCTGTTTGAAACCTGGGGCTTATACAGGGATGCTTGGCTCAGCCTTGGAGGAGGGGACTGGACCTGCCTGGACTGAGTCTACCAGGTTGATCTCAATCCTCAGGGGAGGCTTTGTCCTGGAGGAGGTGGGAATAGGGGGTGGGCCGGGGGGAACAAGGCGGGAGGGGGGGAGAACAAGGGAATCCGTGGCTGATAAGTAGAACTAAATCATATTGTAAAATAAAATTTAAAAAAAAGAAAAAAAAAGTTCATGCTCACCTTGAAGAGATATGAATTATTCACTAATCACTAGAACAAAATCTCTGTGATAAGAATAGCTGCACATCTTCATGATAACTTCAGAAAATATAGAGGGAATATATGATGCTCTGTATATCCTATGTAAGAAGCTGCGACTGTATTTCACTATAAACTCAGCAGCCACCAAAAGGTCATAACACACCATAGCAGTGCTAAAATAATTCCTTAAGCTGCCTCCCCACTGAATGTGAACAATGACTTCTCTGTATCTGACTTCTGAGGATATAACTTCTGCTTTGGGGACTGGGCTATATTGATCTTCAAACAAAGTAAATCATGCAATTTAAAGGTATACAAATATGTGCTTTGGTAGTCAATGTTTTTAGCAGTATACCTCTTTGCTTTCTAAAATTACATATATTGAATTAGAAGGTGCAGTGGATGTATCCCATGCAAAAGAACATATACAACATTATCTGATGTTAACATGACTCCCGTCAAAAACCTATGTAGGTGTGCATCAAGAGGCATATGCATGATCTACTTTGTGGAGGATCTACATTGGGAGGAAGGAACTGCAATGGGGCACTGGTACATGACCGAGATAGTTTGCTCATAACTTTAAAAATCGCATTTATAGAAGAACTTAATTTTCTTAGTCTTGTCTGCCAAAATTCAGAAATACTGTATATTAGGTAGTTTATAATACAAGCAACGTATTCTCTTCTCTTAACATGAAGCAAATAAATAATAGTAAATCAATGAGGCACAATAACAGTCTTTAACACCAACTTATTTTTATGCTAGCCTTAAATGGAGCATGACGAATGCCTCCTAGACCAATGATTACCTTAATAACAACATAAACTGGAATTCAATCAACCTATCTCTAAAGTGAGATCACAAAACTAACTACATAAAACTAGCAGGTTGGTTTGGAGGATAAAATATTGGTCATTAATGCTTAATGAACACTCTGTATTATAAATAACCTTGTAGAGGACAGGTTACAAAAACATAAACATTCTAAAATAGTTTGGGAACATATAGATAGGGAACATCAAAATCATAGTAAAACCTAGGTACCTGCATCATAATAATGTAGCCAGAATCTCTAGGCAAATCAAGGAAAGGAAATGTATACTTCAGACCATTTATATAATTGCCAAATTATATCACCCAAATTCTTGATGTATTTAAAACTCACAATAGTATCTCTAATTCAGCTGACCTGTCATGATCTGGAGATGTTCAGAGGCAATCCACTTAATTTGGATATGTTCATTTTTCCCACTAAACCTCAGTTATTTGTTTCAAGCTAATTAATGCTTGACAAAGCTGGTAAAAATAAGCTTTCTGTTCTGTTTATAGAATGTATCACTCTTTGAGGAAAAGAACGGAGCTGAACAGAGTGACACATGGTATTATTCCAAGCACTAAGCAAAGGAAGAAGGAACTTGAGTTCTATGCCAGCCTGGACTACAATATGAGACTGATTTAAAACATAAAAAGGAGAATAAATTGAAGGCGCAAATAAAAATGGCTGGAGGGGAGGAGCACATAGAGAGAGGAAGAGATCAAGAAATTAAGAAAAAGAGCGGGAGGGAGAGAGAGGGGGAGGGAGGGAGAGAGAGAAAGAGAGAGAGAGAGAGGGAGACAGAGAGAAAGTGAGAGAGAGAGAGAGAGAGAGAGAGAGAGAGAGAGAGAGAGAGAGAGAGAGAGAGAGAGAAGGAGGGAGGGAGGGAGGGAGGGAGAATAAGGAACATGAGGCTTTCGGGAGAGGAGAAAATGTAATTTATATCTAATGACAAGTGTAATGAGCACTTTATGAGCTTTTCAGCGATGTGGTGATGCCAACTTCATTCTATTTTGAATAGATCATTCTAGAAACTTTAAGAATTGATAAAACATGGAGTTGAGGACAAGACTACCAAACTTGGCTAGACGCTCCAATAAAGTCCTCCAAAAGAGATATAAACCCTGTAGAGGCATGGTGTATAGATTGTTCAAATGGTCATAGATGATATTTTGAAAATCAAACAAACTGTGAATTTTAAAAGACACTCCTGAGGGAGCTTAAATGTTCAATTCACGCCTAGACTTTTGACCAATGGGATGAAATGGATATTTCCCTCGCAGGGAACTGTCATAGGTGATATTCTGTCCTCATCTTTTCTGATCCTGCATTGAACTCCTAACCCCGAAATCATTAAAATATGACTGTATTTGGAAGTAGAACCTGTAAAGACATGATTAATTTAAAATGAAGCAGTCATGTCATCTCCAATCCAGAGTGACTCCTGTTCTTGTAAATAGAAGAATATGAGGACATGGAGGGAAATACAGGGTAGCCATGTGCAAGAGCAATGCCCATGTGAGGGCACAGCATAAAGGTCAGCATCCAGAAGCCACAGAGAGGGCCACTGAAGGAACTGAACTTGCTGCATGCACCAAACTGTCTGCAATAGTTTGGAAACCATGCTCAGTTGCTATGGGAAATTATTTTTTAGGATAGAGAAACTTAAGGTCTCTTGTTGACATGCTAACATTTACATATGTATTGCAAAGCAAATGGAATAAATGCTTAAGTGTGTCAACAAACCCCAAATTTTCCTATGCCTGCTACTGTTTTGATCATTGCTTCTACCCTACCCTCTATAATTGCTAGCCCCTCTTTTTCGGTTCTTTCACAACCTCCATTTTAGTTGGATCTGGTGGATTCCTAAGTAATACTTTCTTTCATAATGCACTAATCTCTTTTAGACACTGCTTACACAGGAGAAGGTCAGTAAAAGGCCAGAGCTGAGTGATTTTTGGCAGAATCAACACCTCTGTTCCACAGCCAATACATGTGTTCATGTCCTCAACCTGGCTGGCTCTGACTCCTGGTCCTACTCCCTGACCTTCCTTTCCCACCTAGAGATCTGCCATAAGCCACCTGAGCAGGAGACTTCTCTGCCATGTTCTCTTTATAGCACTTGAGGAAACCAAGAGCTGTCATGGCACTAAGTAGAAGGGCCTACAGGATGAAGTGAGGAGGAACCTCTATCCATTTCACATTATCAGTGAAAAATCAGCAAGTGCTAATAGAATCACACTTCAGGATATATCTGTGACCATGCCAGAGACAATGTTCTGGTCAGGTTCAAGGGACCTGTTGTCTATTGTAAACATAATTACCTTGAGAACCTTACTATACTAGTCTAACACCCCTGCACAAAGGGGCTAAAAAGATACTCATGTGCCTGGGACAGGTCTCATTGTCAAGAGTTGGTGATGGTGCTGACAGGATTTTTAGTGATAAGGCCTACCTTGTCTTACCTCTTACCAAACTGTCAGCAAATTAACATCAGCCCTGCAGAAAATTAAAATCATGAAAATCCCACATAAGTGTGAAATGATAGGAAGAACCCAATCTAGATCTTCGATGAAGAGAATGAGATCATTGCCAGAGATTTAACCACTAAATATAATTAAGTAATTAGCTAAAAGACAGCAAGCAGTGCACATACCCCAATGGACATGATAAAGAAACAAGGGTTTAATGGATCAAAAATGTCATCTATAGCAAACCAGTAGAGAGTCGGGATGAATGAGTATAAGGATATTGTAGAGACACTTCCCTCTATTTCAGGTCAGCTCAAGAATAAAATCATATCTGATTATAAATGCCATATATGTGACATGGTACAAAGCAACTAAGATTCTGTGTGAGGCAATGTGCTACCATAGTCAATTGTATAACCAGGGCTAATCAGTATTCAATGCTAGCAATTAACAAACAAGCAAAATAACAATTTCCTCAAAGATGAAAGGCCCAAACTTAACCTCCAGAAACATCCTAGAAAAATGGAGGAAAGGGACCAGATGTCTGAGAGACATAAGTCACATGTATTATCAAGAAAATTCAAATATATAGTTCTGTGCTGCAGAATCCCATAGTGGATTCTGTAACTGTGTGGTTTGAATAATGTAAAAGAATACTAATGCAATCAGAGTATTTTATATTTTAGACCATACATTCCTTCAATACCAAGTCTTCCATTATTAAGAACAATGTATAGAATCCTAGGCAATCTTCTGGGACATGGTAGGATGAGGTAGCAAATATTGTTTCATAACCAACCACAGAGCCAAGGAGTAATGTCTTCTGTACCACAAAAACCATAGTTGAATATTATATACATGGGATATATAAAGTATAACTACTGGACATTGAGTGATAATACTATCAGCAGATATGAACCATCTTAATTTTTGGCTAAAGGATTAATGACAACAGATACAAACACGTGTACAAAAACTTGCCTCCCAGCTCTATTCAGTGAATGGGTATGTTCACAATCTGCTAAATAGAATGAAATTCACATAGGGATGGCAAAATTCTAATGTCTAGATTGATTGTGTGATATTGTTTCCTCAAAATCCTGCCAAAGTTCCACTCCCCAACACATCCTGTTGAGCTGAAATGCCAAAGAGGAGAGTCAGGGACACAATGTATCCTGTTCAATCAGGAACAAGGTCACCCAGTTGGGGTTCAAAGATGTCATTGTTCCACTACTACTTATAGAGACAGTGGCCTTGCTTCCCCCAGCACACACTTGGGAGCAACTTCAGAGCCTCCTCCAAGATGCTGGTGGTCCTGCTCACAGTGGCTTTGTTGGCTCTCAGTTCAGCTCAGAGCCCAGATGAAGGTATGCAAATATGGTTATGAGGTCTGTGATTCTGTGTGCGGTACAGGAGACCATACAAAGAGAAGGGAGGAAAGAGAACTAAAAATTGAAACAAAACATGATTGTAGAGTTTTTAGGCCAAAATAAAGACCACTTGAGTCCTTATTCCATCTCAAGAACCTGTAGGCTTTTTTTAAAATTTATTTTGTTAACATACAATGGAAACTAACATTTCAACAAGCTGAATGAAAAGATGAGATTTGGTCTTACAGATACAACTCTCTGGGCTGCTAAAGGTGTATTGGAGTCTGGGAAAATTTTGTGACTAAGCTATGGCATGACAAAGGATCATGTGAGAGATCCCTTGTTGCATACATAGTGGATGCAGGACAAATGAAGGAGAGAAGCACATATAAGGACCATTTCTGGGAAAGAGTTAAACCATAAGTTTCAACTTCCAAAGTCTTGGTGGCTCCCTTATCTGTGGAGACATCCTATAGAAATTTTCTTCTCCCAAACTTCAAAGCCTCATAGCATATGGCAAGAGAAGATGGCCTATGCCATTGTTTTTCACATTTAAAGGCATTCCTCTGGACAATCAGTGGTGAATGAGGACAGTAGAAATTGAGTGGCACTTTAGAGAAAAGATTACAGTCATTAAGTCTTTAAGATTAAACGCTGTTAGCCTCTCACCACTCAGCTCATCTAGTCTTACTATGTACCCACACAGAAGTTGTGGTTACTAACAGTAACAGAGACAATCCTCTTCAGGATTCTCCCTAGGATCCCCTGTTGGTGGCCAAAACCGTGACCTTCAAAGTGAAGCCCCGCAAGCTAAAAAAGGGCTTCAGCGGCCACCGCAGCCACCACAACGAACACAACAAAGCCAGTGGGCACAGTGGGCACCGCAACAAGCCGTTCAGCAGCCACAAGAACGTCAGCAGTTACGGCAGCCACAAGAACGTCAGCAGATATGGCAGTCACAAGAACATCAGCAGATACCGCAGCCACCACCGTCTCAGGGGCAGCTGCCCCAACAAGAGTCTCAGCAGCGTCTGCCCCCACAACAGCCCGCGCAGTCACAACAGCCTCAGTGGCAGGGACAACAGCTGCAACAAAATAGCAGGTAACCAGCAGGCACAGAGAGCATAGGGATCTTCCCAAAGACAGTTTTATCAGTCATCAAGAAAGCACTGTCAGGTGTGAGCTCTTTTTCATTGTTTCCGTAAAACTTCTAAATTTCAGTATTTTTAGAAAAAATAAATTTACAATTCCTTAAACTTTGAACATGTTTTGAAAGTATACAGAGAGACTCTTTATACTTGGACCTCATTTCCTTTATTAATATTCAGTTATCCTGTGGTAGGAGGGAATGTGTTCTCTAAAACCTCTACACAGTAATTCTTAATTCAAGAAGCATTGTGCCCAAATTTCATTTTGGACCATAACTGAACTGTCCATCTTACTGAGTATCAATGTTCTCTCTAAGGTTGTCTGCCTCCATGCTGAGACACAACAGCAGCTCATCTTACATTTCTGTCATCACTCTGTGCTTAGGACTGTCTCATGGCAACACTCAGTTAATAGACCTTATCTAGGTTTCTGTGTATGTATGCTTATGTGACTGTAGGTGTATGTATGTTTGAGTATGGAGAATGGGTGTGCATGCTCCAGGGCTTGTGTGTGAAGTTCAGAGGACAACCTTGAGAGTTAGTCTCTGAACTCAACACACGATAGAGAAATATAAATCTTAAAGCATGTTGTGTTTTCCTACTTCCTTTTTCCTAACAGCTGCTACCATTAATTCAACTGGAAAACTTTTTAAGTACTTGATTTTACATAAATATGGATAATCACTTTTCATTAGTGATACATTTATATTGAACTCTGTATGTTATAGATGCATAAAATAATGTAACTCGAGAAATTTACATATCACTTCAACTACATATTTGAATATATATACATATATACAATAACATATATATGTATACACACATATATACATACATGTCTTCTGTGTTGTTTGCTCTTGTTTTCAACATTGCTTTTTTGGATTTGTTTTGCTTTTTGAGGTTGCGTAGTGTTATATGTGTGGTACTGCCGTGCTGTCTCTCACCTTGTTACCAGACATTTCAGATGATATCAGTGTTTTACTATTACAGGACATATTTTACAGAGAAGCCTTATAAATTCATCCCAGTATACTTTCAACCAATACTTTCAATTTAGCCAGAAAAAAAAAAACCCTACTCTTTCTTCATCTCACATGTGACAGCTGAGGGCAAATCATGTGATGGGTGCAAAGCTAAATCGAACACAAACAAATCAGAACACAAAGACAGAAAACAGTAGAAGAAGAGGAGGAGATGCATTGTTATCTACCTCACTCACCAACAAAAGATTAGAAACTTCTTTGTCACAGTTTCCTTATATCCTTTTTTCTCTGTTTCTTTCAGAAAGTGATTCAAAAAATCATAAGAAGACAATGTCCTTAGAAGATGATGACATACTAGCACTGTAATTATAGCTTTCTTTATCTTCACTCTACCAATAAAACGATGAACATGCAACTTCTGACTGCTGCCTGTCTTTTTGGGTGTGGATGAACTCAGGGCCTTGGACTCAGATTACGAACCAGAAGCCTCTGTCTCATAGACACTTCTAGCTCCCTGCCCCCTTTATCTACAGACCAGTGGCTAGATGAAATAAAAATGCAACTGGATCTCAATCCAGAAGAAAAAATTCAGATGTTTAATGAATTTTCAATCTATAATTTTTAAAGAAAAGTCAAAATTACAGAATAAAAAGTGAGGACATTTTAGAGGCAGAAAAATTTTTAAGATTTTAAAAATAATTGATTCCATTTTCTCAGGATGTTAATGAGTTTGACGCATGAAATTCTTAGACTCATAAAATAGATAAAACATTATCTTTTAAGAAATAAGTCCCTCAGGAATTATTTAAGGTCTACTTTCTTTGGCTTTTTGTTGTGTTTGTTTTTGTTTTTTGCCTGTTTATTTTTTGAGACGTGGTCTCTTCTTGTAGCCCTGGCTGTCCTGGAACTTGGTATATTGATCAGGCTGGCGTTGAACTCACAGAGATCCACCTGCCTCCTGAGTGCTGGGATTAAAAGAGTGCACAATCATGCTCAGTTTCTATTTTTATTGCTAGTGCTGGCCTTCCAGCACGCTAAAACAATAGTTGTAATTATAAGTGATAATATTGCACCATGAGAAATTAGCTAATCAGAAATTTCACACAGCTTCTGGGACACCCATTTATTGGTTGCTTTTATACTTGCAGAAGTCAAATAACTGAGAAGAAGCGGTTGTGGGCAATAAGGACATCTTTTTAATATTTTAATTGAATTATAATTACATCACTTTCCTTACATCCTTACATCCTTCCAGTACCTCCAATGCCCCCCAATTCTCCTTGATATTTGAAGGATACAATTCAACATGTTGGGGAAGACAAGGTGAAGGGAAGGACTTGTGACAAACGGAGTTGGGGGCATTGCTTATCACTTCACAGAAGTAATCTTGAAGCAGGAGCAGGGACAGTGCTGTCCCCCAGAAGTTCTGTCCCCATCTAATCACTTATTCCTGTGAAGCCCATCGCTCAAAGGTCTAGCACTACAACAGTGCCACCAGCTGGGGATCAAGTGTTCAAACACACTATCTTATCAGAAACCATTCATATCCAAAATCATATTTATTCACTCATGTCTACATTGCTGAGAGAAAACTAAATTGCACTTTATTCTTGTAAAATTTACAGTGCAAATAGTCTTAACTAGCCTATTATCTCTCAGTTCACACAGAAGGAGAAAAAATTATTTTGAAAAAGTTCTTTTGTGGTAGTCCAAGCACTCTATGGAATTTTCTCAACATTATTTTGAGGGAAAAAACCCACTTAATTTGGAACTTGTTCAGGGGTAGTTTATTGTAACTATGAGAAGGTGAAAAAACACAACTTAATAAAATCACAGCTCACTATGGAACTATACCAAATATTATAAAGCAAACGCATGAAGTAATAGATGTGCAAATAAAACAGGTGTTATACTGAGATTAGATAAGGCTGTCTTATTCAAGGACAATGTGAATTATAAGAATTTGAAATATATTAGCTTTTTTTTCTAGGTCAGTATTTTTCATACACTATGATTGCATTTATATAAATTGTAATCTATAGTAGAGGTTGACTAACTTATTCCCAACAGACGAATCCAATCCTCAGTTCATTTTGGTTTGGGATGTAGGATTAAATGAAGTTTAATTTTGATTTTTTCCTTTTATTTTTTTGAGAAAGTTTTACATCAGTAGAATGTATTCACATCATTTCCACTCTTTATTCTCTCCTTTCCAACTCCTCCTGTGTCTCTTGTATCTCCTTTCGAATTCATGATCTCTTCTATATTTCGATTGTTACATATATAACCACACATATACAAACTACTGAATCTATCTAGGGTTGACCATATATGTACATGTTTTTAAGACAGACTCAGAATTGAATAACTTATCAATGAGTTCATCCCTGGAGAAAACTGATTCTCTTTCTCTCAGCAGTCATTGATGGCCTCTAGCTTTTCAACTAGTGGTAGTGTTTACCACTCTAAAAGTATTGTGACTTTGGAGACTGGAGCCTGAAAATGAAGTGGACTAAAATGATATGCAGCAGCCAACTTTATTTAGAGTATTATGTGGTGATATTTTATTTGTGCTGAAATGTGGTGATATTTTATGTATATGTTAATAAATAAAGTTTGCCTGGAGAACAAAGGAAATAGCAAACCATTTTAAGGTAAACACAAAAGTCAGGCAGTGTTAGCACATGCCCTTAATTGGATCACTTGGCAGGCAGGGTCTCTGTGTGTTCAGGGTTACACTAGGAAACAGAGCCAAGTGTGGTGACACAAGCCTTTAATCCCAGTACCAACCATAGAGACCTGGAAGTCTGCACAGACAGGCAGTAAAAAGGAAGTGAGATAGTTGGGCTAAGAGCCAATGAGAGGGCAGAACAGCAAGGCACTAAAGGTGTGGGTAGACAGGAAGTAACTCACCTTTTGGTAGCTGCAGAGTCGGAGAGGAAAGGTTGGTGGCTATCACTATTTTTATGATCTCTAAGGCTTTCACCCCTATATTTGGCTCCATGTTTTTTATTTAATAAGATTGTTTAGAAATTCATCTACAGTATTAAACAATTCATACTCTGAGATTTAAAAAGCACTACATGAGTAAAGTGTACAATCACAACGATAATCCATACATGGCAAAAAATTGTTTTTCTGTAGAGCAGTGGTTCTCAACTTGTAGGTTTCAATCCATTTGGGGGTTATATATCAGATATTTATGATTAATAACAAAAGTAAAATTATGCTACTTTTACTTGTAGCATCAAAGTAATTTTATGGTTAGAGGTTACCACAACATGAAGAACTTTATTAAAGGGTCATAGAATTAAGAAGATAGAGAACTGCTACATAGAGGCATATAAATAAATAACTATAACAAGTTGTAATGGATAATCTGAAATAAACTCACTCCTAGCCACCAGGGAAGGGCACAAAAGCACATTCTCAGAACTGTGTTTTTGAAGAATCTGAGGTCGTAAGTCTCATATAATATTAAAAGGATCAGCCTTAATATTATGCTTCCCAGAGGCTCAGAAGAGAAAACTATGAATGGCAAGAATTATTTTCGGGAAATGAAACTAAGTACACCAAGCTCTTTGTCTGTCTACTTTATTCTTCTGAGATAAAATGCTATCTACACAGCTTCACTTCTGTTCTCGTGCCTAGCTCCTTTCTTGCCTGATTTCTCTCTACCTTTATCTACTGTTCCCTCTAAGTTCTATCTTCATTCTCTCATCTTAATTCTGCCTCATCTAGATCATTCTCATCTCGTTCTTACCCGGCTAGGGCTTCCCCATCTGACTCTTCCTCACCTTCCATCTTGTCCACATGTTCTCTTTGGTCAAAATCCTCTTTATCCCTCTCAGTTCTCCACCCTCAAGTTCTCCACTCCTCTCTTCCTATCCATCTCCTTATACTCTAAGCCCTCTCAAGTCTCTGAGGTGTTCAGTTATAACCCAAGCAATAGAAATCCTCTGTCAGAACAAGGTCATCAGGCTTGAATTCTACAGAGTCGTAAAGGTAGGTAAGAATTTTCCTCAGGCAGTGACCATCAGGCTTTCTTTTACAACCCAAATGGGAGTGGTAAAAGAGGAGGTCAACTGAGTGCTATGACCTGTTAGTATATAAAAAAGGGGAGCTATGTGCTCAGTCTACATTCCTAGAAGTGGTTAGGTAAGAAGTTAGGGCTCTATTAGTATGGTTGTATAAGAAAGGAAGGTCTCATCCTAAACTGCACAAGAAATAAAGTTATCTGCCTGATCTAGGAGACAGGAGTTGTTTCCTTTGGATTTGGATGCTTGATAGGCATTTTAGATAAATAGACTGTTAGGAGTTCTTGGAAGCATGCAAGAAAATCATTTAGGACCCAGCTAATACACAAAAGCTAAAATATCACCAAGACTTCTTAAGCTATGGCTTGACCTTTGGATAGGTGCTTGACTTTTCCAAGTAGTTGCTTTTGTGATAGTAGCTGAATTCCATTATATTTTCCTGTGACTTGCAGCAATAAGACTCTTATCTTATTTTCCTGGAGTTTTCTATTTAGCACTCAGAATTCTCACACAATTTCATTCTTGAACCATGTTCTGACAGATAGTACCTTGTGAAGTACTGAACATATACTGGCATATAGAGCATTATCTTCACTCTGCAGATATTGTTCAGGTAATGATACTGTTGAGATTTTATGGGTGCAGCTCACCTGTCAAGTCTAGAAGATAGTATATCATAGTGGCCTCTTGGTCTTCTGACTTTTACCATCTTTCTATCTAATCTTCCATGGTATTTCCTGAACCTTGCTTGCAGGAGTTGTCTTGTAGGTATATCAATTGAGGCTGGGCTCCCTATGGTCACTTATTCTCTACATTTTGGCAAGTTGTGGAACTCTGTAATAGCCTTCATCTGCTGCAAAAAGAATCTTTGATGAGGGGTGAGTAAAGCCAGGTACAATGAGTTCATGGGAGCAATGACAGTGTTATATATAGAAGACACTGATTCTTTTTGGAGCCAGGTTTTGTTTTTTGTTTTTTGTTTTTTTAAAGACAGGGTCTCTTTAAGTAGTTCTGCCTGTCCTGGAACTCTCTATGTTGAGTGGGCTGGCCTCATATTCACAGAGATCCTTCTGTCTCTGCCTTCAGAGTGGTGGGATTAAAGGTGTGTGTGCACCACCATACTCAGCAAGATACTGGTTCTTCGCATTCCCCACCTCTGGTTCTTAAATTCTTTATACCTTTGATCCAATGTTTCCTGAGTCTTTGAGGTGGTGATTCAGATGTCTTGCATAGATCTAAGGACTCCATAGACACTTATATTAAACATTTTTACCCATCGTGAATCTTTGTATTAACTATCACCAACTCCAAAAAGAGGTTTCTCTGATGAATACAAAGAGAAGCACTAATCTGTGGGTGCATGCGCTAAGTATTTAGCAGGCAGTTTTATACATTTCCCCTTAGCAAAACCTTAGTAAACTAGTATTTATGAACTGTATAGATAGAAGCTCTTGACCCTATTTACAGAACCATGCATGAGTTCTTTCTTCTGGTTAAGTCATTAGAATTGTTTGTCCAAGGACCTTGTCCCATGGCATCTTTCCTAAGAAGAGTATGCAATTCTTTGCCATAGACATATCTCTAAAGTTTATTTATTTTTATCTCAGTGGAATAGGTCTCTCTACTGAGATTCTCAAAAGCCCCAAGCAGTGGGGCTGATCAGAAAAGGCTTACCTGCATGGATGGCTCTTATCTTTGTCCCAGATTGTCACACAGGTTAAAAGTGCAAATGTACAATCGTTCTCCTGGACTCATGTTCAAGTAAATATTTTTCCACTTGGAACACTAAATCTATTCTCCCACAGAAGGAGATGTCACGAGAAAAGACAAGGCAAAGAAAAAATGGGTAGATAATCAGAACTGAGAACTGATGCCTGGAGTGAAAGTACCATGTGCGGAGGAGGATAAGGTTATGAGTCACAACCTTCACTGCTAAGAAGTTTCAGATGGAGCTAATCAGTGTCACTGATGTGAGACCCACTGATTTCCTACTATGAGCTGACTAAGTGGAACATTGGGGATAATCTTGGTAAGTTTCTGAAGCTTTTTGTTTGGATTCCTTAGCATATTGCCCAAACTATGTACTTTGCTGATTTCAAGCAAACTCTAGATGATTTTGATGCACCATAATTTTGCTTTAGTGGAATTGGTTGCAGGACTAAAATTTGAAGCAGAGTTTAACAATGACTTCTGGAAAACCGAACAAACAGGGTAGCTATCACATAGAGCACTTCATATCTCTCAGAATAGCCACTTGAATAAGAAAGTTTTTCCCCACAGGATCAGATATTTGAACAGTTGACTCCTAGGTAGTGGTACTGTTTAGCAGGTTTGGGCAGTTCAGCCTTGCCAGAGGAAGTATGCTACTGAGTAAGGGCTTTGAAATAATTCAACCTCAGTCCACTTCCAGTCCATTCTCTTTGCTTCATGCTTGCAGTTAAAATTGTGAGCTCTCAGATTCCAGCTATAGCTGCTATAGAGGGAAATTTCTCTGGTCCTTCCTTGCCCAGTAGTTTGAATGAATCTCTCCCACGTGTGGTCCCACAGAGGCTTATAAAATAATCATTCAGAGCTTTATACTAATTACGAACTTTATGGCTTATGGCTTCAGCTCCTTTCTAGGTAGCTCTTTCATCTTAAATTCTATAATCCGTATGTTGCCAAGTGACCGTGACTTTATTGGTCTGCTGGCATCTTGTTGTTCCTTCAGGGTGGGGTGGCATATCTCTGGATTCCACCCTTCTTCATCTCATCTTCGGTTTGAATGTATTCTAACTTTATCCTGCCCTCCCATAAGCCAATGCAGTTTATTTATTAGCCAATAGGAGCAACACATATTCACAGTATACAGAAAAACATTCCACAGCAAACTGCCATGCTGTTTTGAAATATTCCTGTACACTGTGTGAAATAAATATTGCTGTGATTGGTGCAATAAAAGGTTGAATGGCCAATAGCAAGGTAGGAGGTTTGGCAGAACTTCAGGACAGAGACAGAACTCTGGGAAGAAGTAAGGCAGAGTTACCAGCCAGATATAGAGGAAGCAGCATGGGCATTACAGAGAGATGAGATAATGAGCCATGAGACAGCATGTAGATTAATAGAAATGGGTTAATTTAAGTTATAAGACCTAGTTAGAAAGAAGTCTAAGCCAAGGCTAAGCTTTCATAATTAATAATAAGTGCTGGAAGACCAAGAAAGTTGTCTACATCTGGTGCCTAATGTCCAGCCGTATATATTCACATAAGGCCTGAGAAAGCTAAAAAACAGTTCAAAACATGGAGTCAAATGTGGCTTCTTGCCATGGCTTCCTTTCGACTTAGGTCTCTCTTTTAGGGTCAGCATACAGAGAATGCCTGTGGGCTGGAGCCAGCCTCCAGCACCATGCTCCAGGGCCACGTGTTAAGCTGAGCTGCACTAGCAACTGACATAGTAGATTAGGATTTGTCTCACATAATCAGAGAACACTTCGGATATCTAGTAAAACCAGGACCAGACATACAAAACCTCTAAAAGGGCAAAATCTGTTTAAAATGTGTGTAGGCTTTAAAAAATTAAAATGAATATAGACCATTATACCAAAAAATTGAATAGTTTATAAATTAAGATATGTCTCTAAAGAGAAAACAAAGTAATATAAGGATAAGCTATGTAAAGATGGAATATACACAAGGGTTTTTAGATCCTATATGGTGTCTTGTTGATTTGAATCTTTTGATTGCTGATGAATGAATGACAGCTGCTGAGAGACATGGGATTCTAAGAGGGACTACTGAATTAACCTAGATAATTTAGGAATTCCTTGACTTTAAAATGGAAGTCAGAAAAATGTATTGTTTTGTAGAAAATATTATGCTTTTGTTTCCACAGAAAATGAAAGTCTCTGAATTCCTTCAAGGTTGATAAAGATCAGGGTTGATCAGGAAAGAACCCCTGAATATCTGGGCTAAAGACATAGAGAAATAAACCTAGGAAAACTATAAGACAAGTGACAGGTATTTTTACCTGTTCAAGCATGCAACAAAAAATCAAATTAAATGATTTGTGTACAGTTGCACAGTCCATATTTGTGTTAAAGCAGATATGTATTGAACCTTTAGAAGTTTGTGTGTTTTCAGACCAAACCCCAATGAAAATGGTTGGCCTGTGTGATTCATCCTCCAAGAGTGCCTCTGTTGAAGTTTCCTCAGAGTTCTACAACCAAATTATATTTAAGGCTGCTGCCTTAGATGATCCAGGCTCACAGACTATTATAGCCAGGACTACAGATAAGCCTTGTGCTTTGGCATTGCACAGACACTGGACAACAAATGTTATCACTAGTTTTCCCAGGACTTGTCCATTATCTCAATTTTCTCAGGTTCCCTAATAATGTCATGGTCAATAAGACCAAACAACAGCCTACAGAATGGGAAAAGATCTTCACAAACCCCACATCTGACAGAGGGTTGATCTCCAAAATATATAAGAACTCAAAAAGCTAGACATCAAAATACTAAACAATCCAATTAAAAAATGGGCTACAGAGCTTAACAGAGAATTCTCAACAGAAGAATCTCAAATGGCTGAAAGACCATTTGAAAGCTCAAATTGCTCAACATCCTTAGTCATCAGGGAAATGCAAATCAAAACAACTCTGAGATACCATCTTACACCTGTCAGAATGGCTAAGATCAAAAACACTGAAGACAGCTTATGTTGGAGAGGATGTGGAGAAAGGGGAACACTCCTCCACTGTTGGTGGGAATGCAAACTTGTACAGCTACTCTGGAAATCAGTATGGCAGTTTCTCAGAAAATTGGGAATAAGTCTTTCTCAAGACCCAGTTATACCACTCTTGGCCATATACCCAAGGAATGCTCAATCTTACCACAAGGACACATGCTCAACTATGTTCATATCAGCATTATTCATAATAGCAAGAACCTGGAAACAATCTAGATGCCCCTCAACTGAAGAATGGATAAAGAAAATGTGGCACATATACACAATGGAGTACTACTCAGCAGTAAAAAACATGATATCATGAAATCTGCAGGCAAATGGATGGATCTAGAAAATATCATCTTGAGTGAGGTAACTCAGAATCAGAAGGACAAACATAGTATGTACTCACTCATAAATAGATACTAAATGGGAGGGAAGGGATGGCCAGACTGCAACTCATAACTCCAGAGGGGTTAGCTAACAGGGAAAGACACTAGGAGGGACACATGGATGACCCTGTGAAAGAGAAGTGGATGAGATCTACATAAGTGGACTCGGTGTGGGGGGTGGCAGAGGGTGAGGAGTGGGGGATGAGAACATAGGGAAATGGGAGGGTCAAGCTGGTACAGGGACAGAGTGGGAGGACAGGGAGGAAGATACCATGATAGATGAGGACATCATGGGAATAGGAAGAGGCAGGGTGCTCGGGAGTCTCTCAGGAATTCACAAGGTTGGCCTCACCTTTGCGTGCTGGCAGTGGTCCAGAGGGTGCCTGGACTGGTCTACTCTGGTGACCAGCCTAGCAAATAACCTAGCTGTCATCATAGAGCCTTTGTCCAGTGACAGATGGAGCAGAAACAGAGATCCATGGCCAGGCACCCGGGTGACCTCCAGGAATCCAATTGATGAGAGAGAGGAGAGATACTGCATGCGAGGGACGTCAAGATCATGATGGGAGGACGTGCAGAGATGACCGGTCACACTAGTGCAAATCTATGAACTGTGGACTGGTGGCTGTGGAGCACCCATGGGACTTGACTAGGCCCTCTGGACATGGAAGATGGTTGTTTGGCTCGAACTGTTTGGGGGGCACCCAGTCAGGGGGATCAGGATCTGTCCCTGGTGCGTGGGCAGGCTTCTGGGAATCTGGTGCCTGTGGTGCGACACCTTGCATAGCCTAGGTGCAGTGGGAAGGGGCTTGGACCTGCCTAGGCTCAGTGTACTGGGCTCTGCTGACTCCCCATGGGAGACCTCGATTTGGGGGATGTGGGGATGCATGGTGGCTTGGGAAAGAGAGATGGGGCATGGGAGGAGTGAAGAGGGGGGTCTGTGGACAGCATGAGTAGAAAATTTCTTAATAAAGAAAATTTTTAAAAATTATCACATTCAAATATTTAATAGTCCTACCTGGGCTGCCAGGGTGAGGCTGATTCACAAGTGTTAAGAAGAATGTCAGCAAGTGGAGAGTGTGGACTAGCACTGTAGATGCTATTTTGAGCAAAAGAAGTTAAAACGGTGTAATAATGGCAGTACTTTCAGGAGATCTAGCCATAAAAGAAACTACACTAATTATCATAGCCTCTATTCAGAGGCTGTGAATAACCCACAGAGGGACTGGCAGGAAGGAAAAGTCAACAGTGTATCTTTGTAGATACTGAGATTGAAGCAAAGCATCAGTTAGAAGATAAGTGTGGCTGTTTGGAGAGAGAAGGCATCAGAACAAGGCCATGGTTCTGCCATAGCAGGAAAACAAAGTCTGTGATGGAGTAACAGCAATACCAGCAACGTGGGCTGTGTCCCCTCATGCCACTCCCAGTTCTCTTCAGGTGCAGAACTGGGAACTGTTGGTGAAGGCTGGGAGCTGGGGCTTGGGAAATGACTTTCAATGCTAGGGAGATGGGCAACACATTAATCTGCATGTCGGTCTGGATTCTTGGACTTTATACTGTTTAAAGAATTTTATCAAATGTGTTTTATTAAAATCAAAAAAACAAACAAACAGAAGAAGAAGGAGGAGGAGGAGGAGGAGGAGGAGGAGGAGGAGGAGGAGGAGGAGAAGAAGAAGAAGAAGAAGAAGAAGAAGAAGAAGAAGAAGAAGAAGAAGAAGAAGAAGAAGAAGAAGACTACATGGTATAAACCAGCTGTTCTCAAACAGTGGATCCTGATCCCTTTGGAATTTGAAAAACCCTTTTACAGGGATCACATATCAGAAATCTTACATATCAGATATTTACATTATGATTCATAATAGTAGAAAAGTTACCATTATGAAGTAGCAAAAAGCCAGTTTTAAGTTTGGGGTTCCCACAGCATGAGGAACTGTAAAAGAGTATCCCAGCATAGGATGGTTGAAAATCATTGCTGTAAACCAAGTTAGGCAGCACCTATAAAACTTCGTAGTCCTACTGAGTTCTCTGTTTGCCATTGTATTTCACTGTACCTATGGGTGTGATATTTAGCTAAGGTTTTCATAATACAGAGGTAGAATGCAATCTCTACATTATCAACCTACTCCATGCTATGTCAACTTAACCAGGCCCAGAAGGACTGCCAAAACCTCCTAATTGTTATTCCCAAATATAGAATACTCAGTGCTTCAGACAACATAAAATATTCTATTCTCTCTCTCTCTCTCTCTCTCTCTCTCTCTCTCTCTCTCTCTCGCTCTCTCGCTCTCTCGCTCTCTCGCTCTCTCGCTCTTGCTCTCGCTCGCTCTCGCTCTCGCTCTGTGTAGGTAGTATGCATTTGTTTACATGCATGGTGAGATATGGGTAATAGGGGAACATCTTTGACTGTTGGTCCTTAGATGCATCCTTCTACCTTTTACTTGAGAATGGAAAGACTAAATTGTAAGTAGGAAGTAGTAGGTTAAATGTAATAAACATTCTTTATTACAAACACTCTTGAACTTATAGGTAAATAAAGTTTTCTTCTAGAGTCTTTTTTTTTTGGTTTTTCAAGACAGGGTTTCTCTGTGTAGCTTTGCACCTTTCCTGGAACTTGCTTTGGAGACCAGGCTGGCCTCGAACTCACAGAGATCCGCCTGCCTCTGCCTCCTGAGTGCTGGGATTAAAGGCGTGTGCCACCACTGCCCGGCGAGTCATTTTATATATCATTAAAATGCTTAATTGTTGAGCCATTTTATATTTATTTCTATGGAACTTGTTTGCTTTTGTAAATTAAAGCTGAAAATAAATTGCCCTTTGAAATTATTTTTCTCATCTCAGAAAATGGTAACATTTTATCACCTAAGATCTTTTCTATAATTATTATTTATTGATATATTTGTTACATATGTACACATATGTAACACCCATTAAGACCTATTAGTGTTATTCATAAATACTTGGGAATAGGGCTAACCACTTGTCAAGGGCATGCTGTGAAATGTCATTCTATATGCTATGAATATATGTTGCTCTGATTGGTTGATAAATAAAGCTAGCCAATGGTGAGTCAGGATAAGGTTAGTCAGGATATTCCAACTAGAGAAAGAGGAAGGAGAAAGACAGAGCTGAGGAGACACTGCTAGCCGCCTCAAGAAGAAGCAAGATATAAAGTACCAGTAAGCTATAAGTCACATGGCAAAGTATAGATTTATAGAAGTTGGTTAATTTAAGATGTAGGAGCTCGGCCGGGCGGTGGTGGCGCACACCTTTAATCCCAGCACTTGGGAGGCAGAGCCAGGAGGATCTCTGTGAGTTCGAGGCCAGCCTGGACTACCAAGTGAGTTCCAGGAAAGGCGCAAAGCTACACAGAGAAACCCTGTCTCGAAAAATCAAAAAAAAAAAAAAAAAAAAAGATGTAGGAGCTAGCTAGAGAGAAGCTTGAGCCATTTGGACATATGGTTTGAAAATAATATAAGCCTCTGTGTGTTTATTTGGGCCTGAGTGGCTACGGGCCCAGGCAGGACCAGAGAAAACTCCAACTACAAGGGCAATCTATCAAAGGGCTTGTTCCTAGAGGAAACTGATGTTTCCTTTATCACTACCTGTTGATTTCCTGGAACTATTCATCTATGGGTGTGGCTTTTTGAGCCTCTCCCCAGTCCATGTAGGAGAGTTGGCTGGTGTGGTCTAGTGTAAGTCTTATGCAGACAGCCATATAGTTGAGATTTTGTGGTGCTGCATCTCTGTCATGCTCAGAAGATGCAATATTACAGCAGTCCTCTCAGTGCTCTGGATATTACAATCTTTCTGCATCCTCTTTTCTGATGTTCTTGGATTTATGGGTGTATGAGTTGTGTTTTTTGTCCTACCTAATGATGAACTCTCAAGATTCACTTATTATCAGTACTTTAAGTAGTTGTAGTTGTGATATGTGAGTCTTTGTTAGCTGCAAAAATGCTTCCTTGGTGAGAGAGACAGATGTGGGTATGTGTATAGGTATAAAATTAAATATTTAGAAGGCAGTTGTATATTATATCACATCAACAAAATAGTAGTAGTTGGTTTTCATCTGTGAATTATGATTTCTCCAGCCACCAGTTCTTGGCTACTTGTACACAATACCAGGCATGAGTTCCTTCCTGGTTTCCATCTTGTTGAGAGGTTTGTACATCCAATCACAAAGCTTTAGATGTCCTCAAGATATTAATGCCACAGTTGCACCATTATGTATATCTTGCTAGGCTGATTGTTATTATAATTCACAGTATTTAATGCTGAGTACCACAGTCACTAAATTTTCAAACCTGGCAGCCTGCATTGCACCTTCTGATATCATCAGCAAAGAGGTTACCAGGGTACCTTGATTCTTAACAAACAAAGAATCTTTTTTAAGCAAAAGGGTCTTCCCTCAAGTTCTCTGCTACATATTTTTGTGAAGAAATAAATTTAAAAAAAGAAAAATAGTAATCCCAAATCTCCACTTTGTTTATTATGTATCTTAATGGAGCTAAGTTGGGTATAACTTGAAATTGCGGAAGCCAACCAGATTCTTCAGTCTGTGAAATGGAAATATGTGAAAATGGTAAATATGTAGAAATTATAACAAAAAACTATTGTTTATTAAAAAACAAATATTTAACAAAATTTTTTTAAGAAAAATGCCTTGTAGTATAGCTCTTATGTACCTTAATGTTCAGAAAAATATCAATAGCAATAAAACATGAAAAAAGAGTGTGTCAGTAAGGTTGCAAAAATGGTTATATTTTATAGCATATATGCTGGATGACTTTCCAATTCTGATTCATAAGATAAGCTCTTAGAGTGTTGCTATGATAAAGTCAAATATGTACTTAATAATTTTCTTGGTCATTACAAGGAAAGTGTCAGAACATGGTCCAAGAATAAAACTGAGTGAAGAGAATTCTGAGAAGTTGTGAGATTACTGCAAGGATACAAGCAAAAGTCTTGTAACCTTTATTTCTCCAAAAGCTGAGTTGTTCTTGGAATGTGCTTTCATGTCCCTCCCCTCCCAGGTATAGTAAACAGGAGTTGGTTTTTTTCAAGAGTTACATTGTTGCTTACTTATTTTATTCAGAAATGTTTCCAAGCACAGATTGTCTTTTTGCCTGTATACAACCCAAGCTTATGTGACCATTGCTCATTTGACATTGCTTAACCCTCAGAATACAAATTGTCTGGTGTTCTGAACAAATTGGTTACTACAGGAGTCTTTGGTCGGCCTCATTTTTAGGCTATCCCAGACTAATGGGACCAACTAGAATGACAATAGGAGGTAATAAAAACACTATTGCTAACACAAGATTATCAATTTTTGTCTATTTATTATGGAACTTGTCTTAATCAATTTTCATTTGCTATGAAGGGACACAATGACCACTACAGTCATCTTTCTTTTTCTATATTTTATGTTTTTATCTATTTATTTTTCATCCCAACTGAAGCTTCCCTTCCTATTCTCTCCTCCAATTCCAGAGTCCATACTCTATCCTCTTCAATCCACTCCTCCTCTGTTTCTGTTCAGAAAGGCTAGAGAACCAATGGGAATCAACAAAGCATGGCATATCAAGTTATCATAAGACTAAGCACCTGCCTTTTTATTTCAGCTGGGCAATTCAATCCTGTATGAGGAATAGGCTCCCAAAAGTTAGCCAAAGCATCAGGCAGAGACACCTCTCATTGTTAGGAGTCCTACAAATAGATCTAGCTACCCAATTGTCATATATATGTAGAGAGCTTAGGTTGGCCCATATAAGCCCCCTGTTTGTTAGTTCAGACTTTGTGAGTACCTATGACCTAGGATAGTTGTTTCTGTGGGGTTTCTTATGATGTCCTTGACTCCTCTAGTTCTTACAATCCTTCTCTCTCTTCAGCAGAATTCCCCCAGCTTGGCCTAATGTTTGTCTGTCGGTCTCTGTATCTATTTCCATCACTTATTGGATGAAGGCTTGCTAATGACAATTGGTGTAGTCACCAATTTATTAGGGCAGGTACCCAGTTCAGGCTACATATTCACTACTGCTAGTAGTCATAGATGATGTCACCCTTGTAGATTCATGGGAGGTTCCCTTGCATCAGGTTTCTACAAGACTCAAAAAGCACCCCTTTTCAGTCATCCCCACTCATGTCCCAACTAAAGTTCCCATCCATACCCACCCCCAGTCCACCAAGGAGATCTCTTCTATTTTCCCTTTCCAGAAAGAACCATGCATCCCACCTTGGGCCTTCCTTATTTCGTAGCCTCTTTTGGTCTATGGATTGTAGCATGTTTATCCTTTACTTAAGAGTTAATATCCACTTGTGAGTATATACGGTTTGTCTTTCTGTGTCTGAGTTACTTCACTCAGGATGATTTTTTCTTTCTATCCTTTTGCATTAAAATTTCCTGATTCATAGGTTTTAACAGCAGAGTATTACTCCAATGTGGAAACGTACCATATCTTCTTTATCAATTCTTTGGTTGAGGGCATCTGGTTGTTTCAAGGTGTGAGCTATAAGGTATAAAGCTTCTATGAACATATTTGAGCAAGTGTCCTTATCGTATGATTTAGCATCCTTTGGGTATATGCCCCGGGATTGGAATAGCTGGGTCTAGAAGTAGATTGGTTCCCAATTTTGTGAGAAATAGCTGTGCTCATTTCCAAGGTGACTATAAAAGTTCTCACTCGACCAGCAACTTAGGTGTATCCTCCATGCCCCATATCCTCTCCAGAATAAGCTATGTTTTGTGGTTTTGAATTTAGCCATTCTGACAGATGTAAAATGGAATCTCTGAGTCATTTTTATTTGCATTTCCCAGATGGCTAAGGATGATGAACATTCTTTAATGTGTTTTTCTGATATTTGTGGTTCTTCTCTTAGAAATTTTAAGTTTAGGTCTATATCCTATTTTTAATTGTATTATTTGTTTTTTGATGTTTAATTATTCAGTTCTATCTATCTATCTATATATATACATATATATGTTGGAGATCAGCTTTCTGTCAGATGTGGATTGGTGAAGATCATTCCCCATTCTTCAGACTTCCATTTTTTTCTGATTAACAGTGCCCTTTGCCTTACAGAAGCTTTTGAGTTTCAAGAGGTCGCATTTATTAAGTGTCGATCTTAATGTCTGTACTACTCCTGTTCTATTCAGGATGTTGTCTCCTGTGCCAATGTATTCTAAGCTATTTCCTCACTTTCTCTTCTATCATGTTCAGAGTAAGTGGATTTATATTGAGTATTTTACCTACTTACTTGAGTTTTGTGCAGGGGGAGAGATATGGATCTATTTGCATTCTTCTACATCCTGACATCCACTTATGTCAGTACCATTTGTTGAAGATACTTTCTATTCTCCATTGAATAGTCTTTGTTTCTTTGTCAAAAATCAAGTGTCAATGGGTATGTGAGTTTACATCTGAATCTTCATTTAGATTACATTGATCAATAGATCTGTTTTGATGTCAACACCATACTGTTTTTATTACTATAGACCCAAGGATGCAACATCAGAGTATTATCATGTGTATTTATTTGCAATTATACTAGGAGTCCTCTGTAAGAACAAATAATAGGCCTCAAAATCAATATCTGGAGGAATTAAAATGTTTTACCTTTTGAAATCTATCATATTGCCTACTTTATGGAATCTATGTAGGCTTTAATAAACCTTCTGGCTGTACTTTGCAAGACAACATTTTGTGAACATGAAAGGAGAAAGGGTATAGTATATTTCAGGAAATTGATGAGGCAAAACACATCAATAACCCATGAAAACGCAATCAACTATTTTGGAAATATTAAGAATTCCTGTTTCTAAACATTCTTCACAATTATTCTGTGTTTTCTGTTTCTCTAAAAGTAGAAGAATATCAGGTGAGGATTTACGATATACATAATATATATGTGTATATATCTATATAGTGTGTGACTAAACAAATTGTATTTGTATTAGAAGATAATCAATTGTGGATAAATGGATTTTTTTCATCTGACACCCGGTTTGTGGACACAGGAAGATAGAAAGGTAGACTCATCCATGACATAGGGTTCTGGGTGCTCACAAATTGTTTCTAAGGCAGTAAATTCCATACTAACTTATACCTATAAATAGAGACAAGAGTCAGAAATTGCATGCTTGTGATTTTATTGGTATTTTGAAGATAAATTATGGCCAGGTTATTCCAGCTGCACTGTCCAGCAAGGCCATTATCTTCTCACTCATTTCCTGAAAGAAACAAACACAAAAGTAAGCTATAGGGAATGTAAAATAAGATCAAGTTTCTCATCCCTTTCTGGCATCTGTAAATGATGTGGATAGAAGTCCAAGTCCTTTCTCTCTGTCTCTACTCTTTCTCCTCCCCATTCTGGTTCTCTTTACTCATTCTTGCTAATCACCTAGGGCATAATGCACTCTGATAAAATGTGCATTTGTGGCTGATAAAATGAAAAAAATATTTCATTGGTCATATGGCTTTAGCATGAAGACAATCCATCTTAAACTGGTGATTAGAACATATAGCTATAATCATTGCATTTTGGAGTAGAAGCAAGGTGATCAGGAACTCAAGGGCATACTTGGCCACAACCAAGTTGGAAGCCAGCATGAACCATACAAACAATGTTTCAAAAGCTCATTACAAATCATAAGACATATGTAGAAAGATGGTTACTGAGGCACATCTTATACTTGGAAACACAGAAAGCAGCTTGAAAGACCACTGACCAGATTTTAGCTAATCAATGACAGCAGGAGCCACAGAATGTGATCATTCACTACTACAAAAACAAAACACCAAATATCAACAGAAGTATGGTATCTCTTTGAAATACTGTTGATTTTTTAAAACACAATTTTAATTAATATGTGTAATGTGTATATATGAAAACACACACACACACACACACACACACACACACACACACACATATATATATATATATATATATATATATATATATATATATATATGTATTTATACCCATTTAAGATTTAACTTGATGCCTTGGTTTCTAGTTTGCTTTTATCACTGTTTTGGGTATATGCTAAAATGAATCAATTCTAAAAATGCAGATAACATTTGACAGCACTGCCTTAAGGTCCCATGTATCAGAGAGGCAATGAATGATCAAATAGAACTGTAAAAGGTAGGGTTGCTACCATGAGAAAGGAAGCAGCAGGATTTAGCGAGAACATTGTACTTCTTGTGCAAACAATGGACAATCATGTTGTCAATCATGTATAGTCATTGCTCCTCACAATTACAATATGTTGAGGAGAAGATAAAAGATAAATCATCTTCCTATACCACCACAGAATATCCAAATAGTAATGATAACCCAAACTATGGAATACAAACGTGTTTAAAGTTGAATTATTGCAGATTGTACTTACAAAACAGTAAGAATTATGATGTTTCATGAAAAATAAATACCAATCATACCTGACAATGTATCTTTGATTACTGAGGACGCTGGCCCTGGGGAGGTCCTTGAGGTCTGCCTCCCTGTTGGGCTGGACCTTGCTGATTTCCAGGCTGAGGGGGTCGGTTCTGCTGTGGACCTCCCTGTTGGGGTGGTCCTTGCTGGTTCCCAGGCTGAGGGCCTTGGTTCTGCTGTGGTCCTCCTTGTTGGGGTGGGCCTTGCTGGTTTCCAGGCTGAGGGCCTTGGTTCTGCTGTGGTCCTCCTTGTTGGGGTGGGCCTTGCTGGTTTCCAGGCTGAGGGGGTCGGTTCTGCTGTGGGCCTCCCTGTTGGGGTGGGCCTTGCTGGTTTCCAGGGTGAGGGGGTCGGTTCTGCTGTGGGCCTCCCTGTTGGGGTGGGCCTTGCTGGTTTCCAGGCTGAAGGGGTCGGTTCTGCTGTGGGCCTCCCTGTTGGGGTGGGCCTTGCTGGTTTCCAGGCTGAGGGCCTTGGTTCTGCTGTGGTCCTCCTTGTTGGGGTGGGCCTTGATGGTTTCCAGGCTGAGGGCCTTGGTTCTGCTGTGGACCTCCCTGTTGGGGTGGGCCTTGCTGGTTTCCAGGCTGAGGGCCTTGGTTCTGCTGTGGGCCTCCCTGTTGGGGTGGGCCTTGCTGGTTTCCAGGCTGAGGGGGTCGGTTCTGCTGTGGGCCTCCCTGTTGGGGTGGGCCTTGCTGGTTTCCTGGCTGAGGGGGCCGGTGCTGTTGCTGACCTTGCTGGGGTGGGCCTTGCTGGGGACCAAAGCCTTGCTTGGGAGGGGGTCCTTGGGGGAATCCTGCAACAGGTGATTTGTGATTAGGACTTTGATATGTAGTCTCAAGTTCTTTATTGGTACATCACAGGAAGAGATAAGTTTAGTAATAAAAGAAATGCCCTCTTACACTGAGTTGTATTTACAACTCAAAGGCTATTACATAGTTCTTACTCATTTCTCAGTCACCCTCATCATAACTCCCATCTAGCTCTTATGGAAATTTTCTCAATCTATATATTGATGGTATCACACATTGTATCTTAATGCTTGGAACTAGCAACTGAGGTCTCAGACAACCGATTTTCTAGGCATTGTCTCCATGGACCAGAGAGAAGGAATAGAATTTTCAAATTACTGATTTTGACTATCCTACCCAGAAATGTCCCTATATTTTTTTCTTTCTTCTCTTCTACATTCACTAAAGCAAGATGCCTGTTATCCCCTGACTACTTTGTTGCAGTGTATTCACAGCCGGACTTCCTTCTGTGAGCCTTCCTGTTTGATCCTTCACAACACAAGAAAGGTGAATCTAGAAATCCAGCCCTACTCTACCATCCTTCTGTTCAAACATTCAATCAAGTTTCTATTACACATGACAACATTCAAATCCTTGGTATGGAATGAGGATTCAAATGCACTACCTGGGTACTGATTCTACAGTCCTGCCTTTCTGCTAATCCTCTTCTCTATCTCTGCATCTTCCAGGAGCGATGTGTAATCTGTTTCCCACAAGCAGATTCACCGAACAAACAGCCCTGTTTTCTTACCTTCACTGAAGCGCTGAGTAGAGCTCAGGGCCAGCAAGGCCACTGTGAGTAGGACAACCAGCATCTTGGAGGAGGCTCTGGAGTTTCTTCCAAGTCTGTGCTGCATGCAGTGGGGTAGCTGCCTTTATAAGACACAGCAGAAGAAAAGTGCCTTTGATCCTCATACTGAGTGACCTCACATATGACAAAGGAGGATGCACTGCATCCTTGACTCCTCTTTGGGACTTCTTCCAAGAAGCATAACATGAAGCATTGGCAGTGTGACTTGGACAAAGAGTTGATAAAGTGTAAATATGACGGCAAACCCTACTTTAGAGTTTTGGCATTACATGAATTTCATTACATTTGGCAGGCAGTTCATACATATGCATATGTTTGTACTCACTGATATTTTGACAACCATGAAGATGCCTAATATCTTTAGCTCTCATTTTCAACCATAGACCATCTGTAGACATACTGTAACTATGTGTGTGATATTCCGATATGTTTTCATAATTTAGAGGTCATTTTTATTTGGATAACATGCATTCCCTGCATCCTTATCTGAATCATGTCCACAAAGATAGTCCAAAATTCCGGGTTTGTTGTTTCAAAATGGGGAAAACTTGGAGCTTTACATTTCCTAATGTATTCTGTACTCTATGTGTGTGAGTGAGCATGTGTATGTGTGGGTGGGCATGTGCATGTGCGTGCGTGCGTGCGTGCGTGCGTGCGTGTGTGTGTGTGTGTGTGTGTGTGTGTGCATTTCTTTACATGCATAGTAAAGCATGGACAGAGGGCAACTTTGGCTATTGGTACTCATTGCTACTTTCTACCTTGTACTTAGAATAAGATATGTCATTGGGCTGAAACTTTCATGCTGAGAAACTAGTTGGCTTGCAAGTCTCCAGACCTAAAGGTATCTCCATCTCCCAAACCATAATTGCTGGGATTTAGCAATGTATCCTCTCACCTGGCTTTTTACTTGGATTCAGGGGGATTAGAACTTGGTTTCTCATGCTCAAGAGGAAAGATCTTTAGTGACTGAACCATTTCCCTAGCTCCAAAATATTCTATCCCTGTTAACAAAAATGGCACAAAACATGCCATGGAATTTCTGCAAAACTGTAAGACAAAAACTTAACTTCTTGACAAGTCCATCCTATTTCCTGTTTCTGAGATTTCCACAGCTAAATCCCTTTCCAAAATGTTCCCTCATACTGGGCTTATACCTTCTCACTTTCAGGAACTATTTTCAATTACTGCCAGTAAGCAATGGTTGGTCATGGTTACACAATAGAATTAAACAATTGGCTATCATCTGCAAATTTCAACCATATTGTATTTATTCTCTCGCTTGTAGTCTGAGCCCATTCTGCTTACTTAGAATGGTCTTCAACCCAGAATATTTTCTCTGCTACATGTTGATCCTAATTCATCTTCAAACTCGGTCTTAGTACAAACTGCTGTTCTTAGATGTTGTTGAATATTTTTCCCTGTGTCATTTCTTACTGTGTAACTTGCTTTTTTTCAGACGTTACAGGATAATTTCTAAAACACCCCAAACCATTATCCATTATATTCTTCAATATATTGCTCTATTTTTTATTTAAATTTGGGTAACAAGATGTCACCACATTTCCATCCTGCTGTCTTAGTTTGCTCCCTTTTATTGTGTGTCTATTCTGTCAAATCTGATAATAGGCAGTTCTTCTACATCATCTAAGACAGAGGGTTATTAGCCTAGGCAGCTGTTCTTTTCACATCACACTTCTACAAAACTTTTGTTATTGTTAATTTTAGTACAAAATTACTTTCAATTTTTGTGAACAGATTTGTTGAAGTAAGTTATGGTGGGTGGACCATGCGATTGGAAAATCAAAGCCAAGCTCCTTCTTGACTGAGATAATTGTCTTCTCTACTACACATTTAATTTTCTGCTATTTTTTCCTTTCCTGGGATTTCAGGAGGGTTTTGTCAGTAGGGGCTTTACAGGCAGATTTTCCTTGGAAGGGAATAATTTAGGATTTGGAAATTCTCCCTGGCTCTATAGAAATCTGATTAGTTCTTGACATATTTCTTTATTGGGTGTAGGGTATAGTTACTTGATGCTGGAAGACTCCTCAGTTTATTATCCTAACTGTCTCTAATTCCGCAGACCCTGTAGAGGCAGAGTACCAGGACATGAGTCACCCACATGCTTACTTATAGTTAACCTTTAAGGTAAGATGAAAGGATCAGAAGGAGGGCCATGCACACCTGTGAGTGGGTAAGAAAGTGACAGACAAGGAAAAGTCATCTTGGCCCTATACTAATTCCACCACATTTCACACAATTGGTACCATTTCCCTGACCCTTTTCAGTTCAGTGAAGTGTGAAAGAGATTAATACACCATAAAAGAAAAATATCAACCATGAACAGATGCGATGGAAGACCTAAGAGCTATCAATATCACTTAAAGGAGACTCTATGTAGCCTTGCATGAGAGTGTAGCAAGCTCCAAGTTAAATGATATGTGAGGAAGCCCTTAGGCATACACTGGTGTTATAATATGGACACAACAACTGATATACATCCAATTGATTTCTGTTTTCATAGACAGAAAATTATGGTCCTATATTGGTTCAGTATGACTCCCAAAATAATTCACAGTCCAGGCCAAAAAACAGCAGGCTTGGAGACTACAAGAAAAACAAAAGTGTAGAAGCTCGATCAATGCTTTTCCCATGTCTTCCAGTGGTTAGCCACAGTCATTTTTTCCACTGTGCACATCCTTCAGTAGGTTTTCCCGGTGGGTCCATATATTCCTTATTTCTTTTACTAAATTCTTGGTTTAAGATTTTTGAGAATTTCATATATAAATACAGTTTTTACATCATTTCTGTAAGTTATTTACTTATAGGACTACAAGTCAGGCCTTTTCTTGAGTCCCTCAAAACATGCTGATACAATCATCCTAACACATTCCCATATGCCAAGAGCTTATCAGATTTCTGTAGAGCCAGGGAGAATTTCCAAATCCTAAATTATTCCCTTCCAAGGAAAATCTGCCTGTAAAGCCCCTACTGACAAAACCCTCCTGAAATCCCAGGAAAGGAAAAAATAGCAGAAAAGTAAATGTGTAGTAGAGAAGACAATTATCTCAGTCAAGAAGGAGCTTGGCTTTGATTTTCCAATCGCATGGTCCACCCACCATAACTTACTTCAACAAATCTGTTCACAAAAATTGAAAGTAATTTTGTACTAAAATTAACAATAACAAAAGTTTTGTAGAAGTGTGATGTGAAAAGAACAGCTGCCTAGGCTAATAACCCTCTGTCTTAGATGGTGTAGAAGAACTGCCTATTATCAGATTTGACAGAATAGACACACAATAAAAGGGAGCAAACTAAGACAGCAGGATGGAAATGTGGTGACATCTTGTTACCCAAATTTAAATAAAAAATAGAGCAATATATTGAAGAATATAATGGATAATGGTTTGGGGTGTTTTAGAAATTATCCTGTAATGTCTGAAAAAAAGCAAGTTACACAGTAAGAAATGACACAGGGAAAAATATTCAACAACATCTAAGAACAGCAGTTTGTACTAAGACCGAGTTTGGAGATGAATTAGGATCAACATGTAGCAGAGAAAATATTCTGGGTTGAAGACCATTCTAAGTAAGCAGAATGGGCTCAGACTACAAGCGAGAGAATAAATACAATATGGTTGAAATTTGCAGATGATAGCCAATTGTTTAATTCTATTGTGTAACCATGACCAACCATTGCTTACTGGCAGTAATTGAAAATAGTTCCTGAAAGTGAGAAGGTATAAGCCCAGTATGAGGGAACATTTTGGAAAGGGATTTAGCTGTGGAAATCTCAGAAACAGGAAATAGGATGGACTTGTCAAGAAGTTAAGTTTTTGTCTTACAGTTTTGCAGAAATTCCATGGCATGTTTTGTGCCATTTTTGTTAACAGGGATAGAATATTTTGGAGCTAGGGAAATGGTTCAGTCACTAAAGATCTTTCCTCTTGAGCATGAGAAACCAAGTTCTAATCCCCCTGAATCCAAGTAAAAAGCCAGGTGAGAGGATACATTGCTAAATCCCAGCAATTATGGTTTGGGAGATGGAGATACCTTTAGGTCTGGAGACTTGCAAGCCAACTAGTTTCTCAGCATGAAAGTTTCAGCCCAATGACATATCTTATTCTAAGTACAAGGTAGAAAGTAGCAATGAGTACCAATAGCCAAAGTTGCCCTCTGTCCATGCTTTACTATGCATGTAAAGAAATGCACACACACACGCACGCACGCACGCACGCACGCACGCACGCACGCACATGCACATGCCCACCCACACATACACATGCTCACTCACACACATAGAGTACAGAATACATTAGGAAATGTAAAGCTCCAAGTTTTCCCCATTTTGAAACAACAAACCCGGAATTTTGGACTATCTTTGTGGGCATGATTCAGATAAGGATGCAGGGAATGCATGTTATCCAAATAAAAATGACCTCTAAATTATGAAAACATATCGGAATATCACACACATAGTTACAGTATGTCTACAGATGGTCTATGGTTGAAAATGAGAGCTAAAGATATTAGGCATCTTCATGGTTGTCAAAATATCAGTGAGTACAAACATATGCATATGTATGAACTGCCTGCCAAATGTAATGAAATTCATGTAATGCCAAAACTCTAAAGTAGGGTTTGCCGTCATATTTACACTTTATCAACTCTTTGTCCAAGTCACACTGCCAATGCTTCATGTTATGCTTCTTGGAAGAAGTCCCAAAGAGGAGTCAAGGATGCAGTGCATCCTCCTTTGTCATATGTGAGGTCACTCAGTATGAGGATCAAAGGCACTTTTCTTCTGCTGTGTCTTATAAAGGCAGCTACCCCACTGCATGCAGCACAGACTTGGAAGAAACTCCAGAGCCTCCTCCAAGATGCTGGTTGTCCTACTCACAGTGGCCTTGCTGGCCCTGAGCTCTACTCAGCGCTTCAGTGAAGGTAAGAAAACAGGGCTGTTTGTTCGGTGAATCTGCTTGTGGGAAACAGATTACACATCGCTCCTGGAAGATGCAGAGATAGAGAAGAGGATTAGCAGAAAGGCAGGACTGTAGAATCAGTACCCAGGTAGTGCATTTGAATCCTCATTCCATACCAAGGATTTGAATGTTGTCATGTGTAATAGAAACTTGATTGAATGTTTGAACAGAAGGATGGTAGAGTAGGGCTGGATTTCTAGATTCACCTTTCTTGTGTTGTGAAGGATCAAACAGGAAGGCTCACAGAAGGAAGTCCGGCTGTGAATACACTGCAACAAAGTAGTCAGGGGATAACAGGCATCTTGCTTTAGTGAATGTAGAAGAGAAGAAAGAAAAAAATATAGGGACATTTCTGGGTAGGATAGTCAAAATCAGTAATTTGAAAATTCTATTCCTTCTCTCTGGTCCATGGAGACAATGCCTAGAAAATCGGTTGTCTGAGACCTCAGTTGCTAGTTCCAAGCATTAAGATACAATGTGTGATACCATCAATATATAGATTGAGAAAATTTCCATAAGAGCTAGATGGGAGTTATGATGAGGGTGACTGAGAAATGAGTAAGAACTATGTAATAGCCTTTGAGTTGTAAATACAACTCAGTGTAAGAGGGCATTTCTTTTATTACTAAACTTATCTCTTCCTGTGATGTACCAATAAAGAACTTGAGACTACATATCAAAGTCCTAATCACAAATCACCTGTTGCAGGATTCCCCCAAGGACCCCCTCCCAAGCAAGGCTTTGGTCCCCAGCAAGGCCCACCCCAGCAAGGTCAGCAACAGCACCGGCCCCCTCAGCCAGGAAACCAGCAAGGCCCACCCCAACAGGGAGGCCCACAGCAGAACCAAGGCCCTCAGCCTGGAAACCATCAGGGCCGACCCCAACAGGGAGGCCCACAGCAGAACCGACCCCCTCAGCCTGGAAACCAGCAAGGCCCACCCCAACAGGGAGGCCCACAGCAGAACCGACCCCCTCAGCCTGGAAACCAGCAAGGCCCACCCCAACAGGGAGGCCCACAGCAGAACCAAGGCCCTCAGCCTGGAAACCAGCAAGGCCCACCCCAACAGGGAGGCCCACAGCAGAACCGACCCCCTCAGCCTGGAAACCAGCAAGGCCCACCCCAACAGGGAGGCCCACAGCAGAACCGACCCCCTCAGCCTGGAAACCAGCAAGGCCCACCCCAACAAGGAGGACCACAGCAGAACCGACCCCCTCAGCCTGGAAATCAGCAAGGCCCACCCCAACAGGGAGGCCCACAGCAGAACCAAGGCCCTCAGCCTGGAAACCAGCAAGGCCCACCCCAACAAGGAGGACCACAGCAGAACCAAGGCCCTCAGCCTGGAAACCAGCAAGGCCCACCCCAACAGGGAGGCCCACAGCAGAACCAAGGCCCTCAGCCTGGAAACCAGCAAGGCCCACCCCAACAGGGAGGCCCACAGCAGAACCGACCCCCTCAGCCTGGAAACCAGCAAGGCCCACCCCAACAAGGAGGACCACAGCAGAACCAAGGCCCTCAGCCTGGAAACCAGCAAGGCCCACCCCAACAAGGAGGACCACAGCAGAACCGACCCCCTCAGCCTGGGAACCAGCAAGGACCACCCCAACAGGGAGGTCCACAGCAGAACCGACCCCCTCAGCCTGGAAATCAGCAAGGTCCAGCCCAACAGGGAGGCAGACCTCAAGGACCTCCCCAGGGCCAGCGTCCTCAGTAATCAAAGATACATTGTCAGGTATGATTGGTATTTATTTTTCATGAAACATCATAATTCCTACTGTTTTGTAAGTACAATCTGCAATAATTCAACTTTAAACACGTTTGTATTCCATAGTTTGGGTTATCATTACTATTTGGATATTCTGTGGTGGTATAGGAAGATGATTTATCTTTTATCTTCTCCTCAACATATTGTAATTGTGAGGAGCAATGACTATACATGATTGACAACATGATTGTCCATTGTTTGCACAAGAAGTACAATGTTCTCGCTAAATCCTGCTGCTTCCTTTCTCATGGTAGCAACCCTACCTTTTACAGTTCTATTTGATCATTCATTGCCTCTCTGATACATGGGACCTTAAGGCAGTGCTGTCAAATGTTATCTGCATTTTTAGAATTGATTCATTTTAGCATATACCCAAAACAGTGATAAAAGCAAACTAGAAACCAAGGCATCAAGTTAAATCTTAAATGGGTATAAATACACATATATATATATATATATATATATATATATATATATATATATGTGTGTGTGTGTGTGTGTGTGTGTGTGTGTGTGTGTGTGTTCATATATACACATTACACATATTAATTAAAATTGTGTTTTAAAAAATCAACAGTATTTCAAAGAGATACCATACTTCTGTTGATATTTGGTGTTTTGTTTTTGTAGTAGTTAATGATCACATTCTGTGGCTCCTGCTGTCATTGATTAGCTAAAATCTGGTCAGTGGTCTTTCAAGCTGCTTTCTGTGTTTCCAAGTATAAGATGTGCCTCAGTAACCATCTTTCTACATATGTCTTATGATTTGTAATGAGTTTTTGAAACATTGTTTGTATGGTTCATGCTGGCTTCCAACTTGGTTGTGGCCAAGTATGCCCTTGTGTCCCTGATCACCTTGCTTCTACTCCAAAATGCAATGATTATAGCTATATGTTCTAATCACCAGTTTAAGATGGATTGTCTTCATGCTAAAGCCATATGACCAATGAAATATTTTTTTTCATTTTATCAGCCACAAATGCACATTTTATCAGAGTGCATTATGCCCTAGGTGATTAGCAAGAATGAGTAAAGAGAACCAGAATGGGGAGGAGAAAGAGTAGAGACAGAGAGAAAGGACTTGGACTTCTATCCACATCATTTACAGATGCCAGAAAGGGATGAGAAACTTGATCTTATTTTACATTCCCTATAGCTTACTTTTGTGTTTGTTTCTTTCAGGAAATGAGTGAGAAGATAATGGCCTTGCTGGACAGTGCAGCTGGAATAACCTGGCCATAATTTATCTTCAAAATACCAATAAAATCACAAGCATGCAATTTCTGACTCTTGTCTCTATTTATAGGTATAAGTTAGTATGGAATTTACTGCCTTAGAAACAATTTGTGAGCACCCAGAACCCTATGTCATGGATGAGTCTACCTTTCTATCTTCCTGTGTCCACAAACCGGGTGTCAGATGAAAAAAATCCATTTATCCACAATTGATTATCTTCTAATACAAATACAATTTGTTTAGTCACACACTATATAGATATATACACATATATATTATGTATATCGTAAATCCTCACCTGATATTCTTCTACTTTTAGAGAAACAGAAAACACAGAATAATTGTGAAGAATGTTTAGAAACAGGAATTCTTAATATTTCCAAAATAGTTGATTGCGTTTTCATGGGTTATTGATGTGTTTTGCCTCATCAATTTCCTGAAATATACTATACCCTTTCTCCTTTCATGTTCACAAAATGTTGTCTTGCAAAGTACAGCCAGAAGGTTTATTAAAGCCTACATAGATTCCATAAAGTAGGCAATATGATAGATTTCAAAAGGTAAAACATTTTAATTCCTCCAGATATTGATTTTGAGGCCTATTATTTGTTCTTACAGAGGACTCCTAGTATAATTGCAAATAAATACACATGATAATACTCTGATGTTGCATCCTTGGGTCTATAGTAATAAAAACAGTATGGTGTTGACATCAAAACAGATCTATTGATCAATGTAATCTAAATGAAGATTCAGATGTAAACTCACATACCCATTGACACTTGATTTTTGACAAAGAAACAAAGACTATTCAATGGAGAATAGAAAGTATCTTCAACAAATGGTACTGACATAAGTGGATGTCAGGATGTAGAAGAATGCAAATAGATCCATATCTCTCCCCCTGCACAAAACTCAAGTAAGTAGGTAAAATACTCAATATAAATCCACTTACTCTGAACATGATAGAAGAGAAAGTGAGGAAATAGCTTAGAATACATTGGCACAGGAGACAACATCCTGAATAGAACAGGAGTAGTACAGACATTAAGATCGACACTTAATAAATGCGACCTCTTGAAACTCAAAAGCTTCTGTAAGGCAAAGGGCACTGTTAATCAGAAAAAAATGGAAGACTGAAGAATGGGGAATGATCTTCACCAATCCACATCTGACAGAAAGCTGATCTCCAACATATATATGTATATATATAGATAGATAGATAGAACTGAATAATTAAACATCAAAAAACAAATAATACAATTAAAAATAGGATATAGACCTAAACTTAAAATTTCTAAGAGAAGAACCACAAATATCAGAAAAACACATTAAAGAATGTTCATCATCCTTAGCCATCTGGGAAATGCAAATAAAAATGACTCAGAGATTCCATTTTACATCTGTCAGAATGGCTAAATTCAAAACCACAAAACATAGCTTATTCTGGAGAGGATATGGGGCATGGAGGATACACCTAAGTTGCTGGTCGAGTGCGAACTTTTATAGTCACCTTGGAAATGAGCACAGCTATTTCTCACAAAATTGGGAACCAATCTACTTCTAGACCCAGCTATTCCAATCCTGGGGCATATACCCAAAGGATGCTAAATCATACGATAAGGACACTTGCTCAAATATGTTCATAGAAGCTTTATACCTTATAGCTCACACCTTGAAACAACCAGATGCCCTCAACCAAAGAATTGATAAAGAAGATATGGTACGTTTCCACATTGGAGTAATACTCTGCTGTTAAAACCTATGAATCAGGAAATTTTAATGCAAAAGGATAGAAAGAAAAAATCATCCTGAGTGAAGTAACTCAGACACAGAAAGACAAACCGTATATACTCACAAGTGGATATTAACTCTTAAGTAAAGGATAAACATGCTACAATCCATAGACCAAAAGAGGCTACGAAATAAGGAAGGCCCAAGGTGGGATGCATGGTTCTTTCTGGAAAGGGAAAATAGAAGAGATCTCCTTGGTGGACTGGGGGTGGGTATGGATGGGAACTTTAGTTGGGACATGAGTGGGGATGACTGAAAAGGGGTGCTTTTTGAGTCTTGTAGAAACCTGATGCAAGGGAACCTCCCATGAATCTACAAGGGTGACATCATCTATGACTACTAGCAGTAGTGAATATGTAGCCTGAACTGGGCACCTGCCCTAATAAATTGGTGACTACACCAATTGTCATTAGCAAGCCTTCATCCAATAAGTGATGGAAATAGATACAGAGACCGACAGACAAACATTAGGCCAAGCTGGGGGAATTCTGCTGAAGAGAGAGAAGGATTGTAAGAACTAGAGGAGTCAAGGACATCATAAGAAACCCCACAGAAACAACTATCCTAGGTCATAGGTACTCACAAAGTCTGAACTAACAAACAGGGGGCTTATATGGGCCAACCTAAGCTCTCTACATATATATGACAATTGGGTAGCTAGATCTATTTGTAGGACTCCTAACAATGAGAGGTGTCTCTGCCTGATGCTTTGGCTAACTTTTGGGAGCCTATTCCTCATACAGGATTGAATTGCCCAGCTGAAATAAAAAGGCAGGTGCTTAGTCTTATGATAACTTGATATGCCATGCTTTGTTGATTCCCATTGGTTCTCTAGCCTTTCTGAACAGAAACAGAGGAGGAGTGGATTGAAGAGGAGAGAGTATGGACTCTGGAATTGGAGGAGAGAATAGGAAGGGAAGCTTCAGTTGGGATGAAAAATAAATAGATAAAAACATAAAATATAGAAAAAGAAAGATGGCTGTAGTGGTCATTGTGTCCCTTCATAGCAAATGAAAATTGATTAAGACAAGTTCCATAATAAATAGACAAAAATTGATAATCTTGTGTTAGCAATAGTGTTTTTATTACCTCCTATTGTCATTCTAGTTGGTCCCATTAGTCTGGGATAGCCTAAAAATGAGGCCGACCAAAGACTCCTGTAGTAACCAATTTGTTCAGAACACCAGACAATTTGTATTCTGAGGGTTAAGCAATGTCAAATGAGCAATGGTCACATAAGCTTGGGTTGTATACAGGCAAAAAGACAATCTGTGCTTGGAAACATTTCTGAATAAAATAAGTAAGCAACAATGTAACTCTTGAAAAAAACCAACTCCTGTTTACTATACCTGGGAGGGGAGGGACATGAAAGCACATTCCAAGAACAACTCAGCTTTTGGAGAAATAAAGGTTACAAGACTTTTGCTTGTATCCTTGCAGTAATCTCACAACTTCTCAGAATTCTCTTCACTCAGTTTTATTCTTGGACCATGTTCTGACACTTTCCTTGTAATGACCAAGAAAATTATTAAGTACATATTTGACTTTATCATAGCAACACTCTAAGAGCTTATCTTATGAATCAGAATTGGAAAGTCATCCAGCATATATGCTATAAAATATAACCATTTTTGCAACCTTACTGACACACTCTTTTTTCATGTTTAATTGCTATTGATATTTTTCTGAACATTAAGGTACATAAGAGCTATACTACAAGGCATTTTTCTTAAAAAAAAAATTTGTTAAATATTTGTTTTTTAATAAACAATAGTTTTTTGTTATAATTTCTACATATTTACCATTTTCACATATTTCCATTTCACAGACTGAAGAATCTGGTTGGCTTCCGCAATTTCAAGTTATACCCAACTTAGCTCCATTAAGATACATAATAAACAAAGTGGAGATTTGTGATTACTATTTTTCTTTTTTTAAATTTGTTTCTTCACAAAAATATGTAGCAGAGAACTTGAGGGAAGACCCTTTTGCTTAAAAAAGATTCTTTGTTTGTGAAGAATCAAGGTACCCTGGTAACCTCTTTGCTGATGATATCAGAAGGTGCAATGCAGGCTGCCAGGTTTGAAAATTTAGTGACTGTGGTACTCAGCATTAAATACTGTGAATTATAATAACAATCAGCCTAGCAAGATATACATAATGGTGCAACTGTGGCATTAATATCTTGAGGACATCTAAAGCTTTGTGATTGGATGTACAAACCTCTCAACAAGATGGAAACCAGGAAGGAACTCATGCCTGGTATTGTGTACAAGTAGCCAAGAACTGGTGGCTGGAGAAATCATAATTCACAGATGAAAACCAACTACTACTATTTTGTTGATGTGATATAATATACAACTGCCTTCTAAATATTTAATTTTATACCTATACACATACCCACATCTGTCTCTTTCACCAAGGAAGCATTTTTGCAGCTAACAAAGACTCACATATCACAACTACAACTACTTAAAGTACTGATAATAAGTGAATCTTGAGAGTTCATCATTAGGTAGGACAAAAAACACAACTCATACACCCATAAATCCAAGAACATCAGAAAAGAGGATGCAGAAAGATTGTAATATCCAGAGCACTGAGAGGACTGCTGTAATATTGCATCTTCTGAGCATGACAGAGATGCAGCACCACAAAATCTCAACTATATGGCTGTCTGCATAAGACTTACACTAGACCACACCAGCCAACTCTCCCACATGGACTGGGGAGAGGCTCAAAAAGCCACACCCATAGATGAATAGTTCCAGGAAATCAACAGGTAGTGATAAAGGAAACATCAGTTTCCTCTAGGAACAAGCCCTTTGATAGATTGCCCTTGTAGTTGGAGTTTTCTCTGGTCCTGCCTGGGCCCATAGCCACTCAGGCCCAAATAAACACACAGAGGCTTATATTATTTTCAAACCATATGTCCAAATGGCTCAAGCTTCTCTCTAGCTAGCTCCTACATCTTTTTTTTTTTTTTTTTTTTTTTTTTGATTTTTCGAGACAGGGTTTCTCTGTGTAGCTTTGCGCCTTTCCTGGAACTCACTTGGTAGTCCAGGCTGGCCTCGAACTCACAGAGATCCTCCTGGCTCTGCCTCCCAAGTGCTGGGATTAAAGGTGTGCGCCACCACCGCCCGGCCGAGCTCCTACATCTTAAATTAACCAACTTCTATAAATCTATACTTTGCCATGTGACTTATAGCTTACTGGTACTTTATATCTTGCTTCTTCTTGAGGCGGCTAGCAGTGTCTCCTCAGCTCTGTCTTTCTCCTTCCTCTTTCTCTAGTTGGAATATCCTGACTAACCTTATCCTGACTCACCATTGGCTAGCTTTATTTATCAACCAATCAGAGCAACATATATTCATAGCATATAGAATGACATTTCACAGCATGCCCTTGACAAGTGGTTAGCCCTATTCCCAAGTATTTATGAATAACACTAATAGGTCTTAATGGGTGTTACATATGTGTACATGTGTAACAAATATATCAATAAATAATAATTATAGAAAAGATCTTAGGTGATAAAATGTTACCATTTTCTGAGATGAGAAAAATAATTTCAAAGGGCAATTTATTTTCAGCTTTAATTTACAAAAGCAAACAAGTTCCATAGAAATAAATATAAAATGGCTCAACAATTAAGCATTTTAATAATATATAAAATGACTCGCCGGGCAGTGGTGGCACACACCTTTAATCCCAGCACTCAGGAGGCAGAGGCAGGCGGATCTCTGTGAGTTCGAGGCCAGCCTGGTCTCCAAAGCAAGGTCCAGGAAAGGTGCAAAGCTACACAGAGAAACCCTGTCTTGAAAAACCAAAAAAAAAAAAAAAGACTCTAGAAGAAAACTTTATTTACCTATAAGTTCAAGAGTGTTTGTAATAAAGAATGTTTATTACATTTAACCTACTACTTCCTACTTACAATTTAGTCTTTCCATTCTCAAGTAAAAGGTAGAAGGATGCATCTAAGGACCAACAGTCAAAGATGTTCCCCTATTACCCATATCTCACCATGCATGTAAACAAATGCATACTACCTACACAGAGCGAGAGCGAGAGCGAGCGAGAGCAAGAGTGAGAGAGCGAGAGAGCGAGAGAGAGAGAGAGCGAGAGCGAGAGAGAGAGAGAGAGAGAGAGAGAGAGAGAGAGAGAGAAAGAGAGAATAGAATATTTTATGTTGTCTGAAGCACTGAGTATTCTATATTTGGGAATAACAATTAGGAGGTTTTGGCAGTCCTTCTGGGCCTGGTTAAGTTGACATAGCATGGAGTAGGTTGATAATGTAGAGATTGCATTCTACCTCTGTATTATGAAAACCTTAGCTAAATATCACACCCATAGGTACAGTGAAATACAATGGCAAACAGAGAACTCAGTAGGACTACGAAGTTTTATAGGTGCTGCCTAACTTGGTTTACAGCAATGGTTTTCAACCATCCTATGCTGGGATACTCTTTTACAGTTCCTCATGCTGTGGGAACCCCAAACTTAAAACTGGCTTTTTGCTACTTCATAATGGTAACTTTTCTACTATTATGAATCATAATGTAAATATCTGATATGTAAGATTTCTGATATGTGATCCCTGTAAAAGGGTTTTTCAAATTCCAAAGGGATCAGGATCCACTGTTTGAGAACAGCTGGTTTATACCATGTAGTCTTCTTCTTCTTCTTCTTCTTCTTCTTCTTCTTCTTCTTCTTCTTCTTCTTCTTCTTCTTCTTCTTCTCCTCCTCCTCCTCCTCCTCCTCCTCCTCCTCCTCCTTCTTCTTCTTCTGTTTGTTTGTTTTTTTGATTTTAATAAAACACATTTGATAAAATTCTTTAAACAGTATAAAGTCCAAGAATCCAGACCGACATGCAGATTAATGTGTTGCCCATCTCCCTAGCATTGAAAGTCATTTCCCAAGCCCCAGCTCCCAGCCTTCACCAACAGTTCCCAGTTCTGCACCTGAAGAGAACTGGGAGTGGCATGAGGGGACACAGCCCACGTTGCTGGTATTGCTGTTACTCCATCACAGATTTTGTTTTCCTGCTATGGCAGAACCATGGCCTTGTTCTGATGCCTTCTCTCTCCAAACAGCCACACTTATCTTCTAACTGATGCTTTGCTTCAATCTCAGTATCTACAAAGATACACTGTTGACTTTTCCTTCCTGCCAGTCCCTCTGTGGGTTATTCACAGCCTCTGAATAGAGGCTATGATAATTAGTGTAGTTTCTTTTATGGCTAGATCTCCTGAAAGTACTGCCATTATTACACCGTTTTAACTTCTTTTGCTCAAAATAGCATCTACAGTGCTAGTCCACACTCTCCACTTGCTGACATTCTTCTTAACACTTGTGAATCAGCCTCACCCTGGCCGCCCAGGTAGGACTATTAAATATTTGAATGTGATAATTTTTAAAAATTTTCTTTATTAAGAAATTTTCTACTCATGCTGTCCACAGACCCCCCTCTTCACTCCTCCCATGCCCCATCTCTCTTTCCCAAGCCACCACGCATCCCCACATCCCCCAAATCGAGGTCTCCCATGGGGAGTCAGCAGAGCCCAGTACACTGAGCCTAGGCAGGTCCAAGCCCCTTCCCACTGCACCTAGGCTATGCAAGGTGTCGCACCACAGGCACCAGATTCCCAGAAGCCTGCCCACGCACCAGGGACAGATCCTGATCCCCCTGCCTGGGTGCCCCCCAAACAGTTCGAGCCAAACAACCATCTTCCATGTCCAGAGGGCCTAGTCAAGTCCCATGGGTGCTCCACAGCCACCAGTCCACAGTTCATAGATTTGCACTAGTGTGACCGGTCATCTCTGCACGTCCTCCCATCATGATCTTGACGTCCCTCGCATGCAGTATCTCTCCTCTCTCTCATCAATTGGATTCCTGGAGGTCACCCGGGTGCCTGGCCATGGATCTCTGTTTCTGCTCCATCTGTCACTGGACAAAGGCTCTATGATGACAGCTAGGTTATTTGCTAGGCTGGTCACCAGAGTAGACCAGTCCAGGCACCCTCTGGACCACTGCCAGCACGCAAAGGTGAGGCCAACCTTGTGAATTCCTGAGAGACTCCCGAGCACCCTGCCTCTTCCTATTCCCATGATGTCCTCATCTATCATGGTATCTTCCTCCCTGTCCTCCCACTCTGTCCCTGTACCAGCTTGACCCTCCCATTTCCCTATGTTCTCATCCCCCACTCCTCACCCTCTGCCACCCCCCACACCGAGTCCACTTATGTAGATCTCATCCACTTCTCTTTCACAGGGTCATCCATGTGTCCCTCCTAGTGTCTTTCCCTGTTAGCTAACCCCTCTGGAGTTATGAGTTGCAGTCTGGCCATCCCTTCCCTCCCATTTAGTATCTATTTATGAGTGAGTACATACTATGTTTGTCCTTCTGAGTCTGAGTTACCTCACTCAAGATGATATTTTCTAGATCCATCCATTTGCCTGCAGATTTCATGATATCATGTTTTTTACTGCTGAGTAGTACTCCATTGTGTATATGTGCCACATTTTCTTTATCCATTCTTCAGTTGAGGGGCATCTAGATTGTTTCCAGGTTCTTGCTATTATGAATAATGCTGATATGAACATAGTTGAGCATGTGTCCTTGTGGTAAGATTGAGCATTCCTTGGGTATATGGCCAAGAGTGGTATAACTGGGTCTTGAGGAAGACTTATTCCCAATTTTCTGAGAAACTGCCATACTGATTTCCAGAGTAGCTGTACAAGTTTGCATTCCCACCAACAGTGGAGGAGTGTTCCCCTTTCTCCACATCCTCTCCAACATAAGCTGTCTTCAGTGTTTTTGATCTTAGCCATTCTGACAGGTGTAAGATGGTATCTCAGAGTTGTTTTGATTTGCATTTCCCTGATGACTAAGGATGTTGAGCAATTTGAGCTTTCAAATGGTCTTTCAGCCATTTGAGATTCTTCTGTTGAGAATTCTCTGTTAAGCTCTGTAGCCCATTTTTTAATTGGATTGTTTAGTATTTTGATGTCTAGCTTTTTGAGTTCTTATATATTTTGGAGATCAACCCTCTGTCAGATGTGGGGTTTGTGAAGATCTTTTCCCATTCTGTAGGCTGTTGTTTGGTCTTATTGACCATGACATTATTAGGGAACCTGAGAAAATTGAGATAATGGACAAGTCCTGGGAAAACTAGTGATAACATTTGTTGTCCAGTGTCTGTGCAATGCCAAAGCACAAGGCTTATCTGTAGTCCTGGCTATAATAGTCTGTGAGCCTGGATCATCTAAGGCAGCAGCCTTAAATATAATTTGGTTGTAGAACTCTGAGGAAACTTCAACAGAGGCACTCTTGGAGGATGAATCACACAGGCCAACCATTTTCATTGGGGTTTGGTCTGAAAACACACAAACTTCTAAAGGTTCAATACATATCTGCTTTAACACAAATATGGACTGTGCAACTGTACACAAATCATTTAATTTGATTTTTTGTTGCATGCTTGAACAGGTAAAAATACCTGTCACTTGTCTTATAGTTTTCCTAGGTTTATTTCTCTATGTCTTTAGCCCAGATATTCAGGGGTTCTTTCCTGATCAACCCTGATCTTTATCAACCTTGAAGGAATTCAGAGACTTTCATTTTCTGTGGAAACAAAAGCATAATATTTTCTACAAAACAATACATTTTTCTGACTTCCATTTTAAAGTCAAGGAATTCCTAAATTATCTAGGTTAATTCAGTAGTCCCTCTTAGAATCCCATGTCTCTCAGCAGCTGTCATTCATTCATCAGCAATCAAAAGATTCAAATCAACAAGACACCATATAGGATCTAAAAACCCTTGTGTATATTCCATCTTTACATAGCTTATCCTTATATTACTTTGTTTTCTCTTTAGAGACATATCTTAATTTATAAACTATTCAATTTTTTGGTATAATGGTCTATATTCATTTTAATTTTTTAAAGCCTACACACATTTTGCCCTTTTAGAGGTTTTGTATGTCTGGTCCTGGTTTTACTAGATATCCGAAGTGTTCTCTGATTATGTGAGACAAATCCTAATCTACTATGTCAGTTGCTAGTGCAGCTCAGCTTAACACGTGGCCCTGGAGCATGGTGCTGGAGGCTGGCTCCAGCCCACAGGCATTCTCTGTATGCTGACCCTAAAAGAGAGACCTAAGTCGAAAGGAAGCCATGGCAAGAAGCCACATTTGACTCCATGTTTTGAACTGTTTTTTAGCTTTCTCAGGCCTTATGTGAATATATACGGCTGGACATTAGGCACCAGATGTAGACAACTTTCTTGGTCTTCCAGCACTTATTATTAATTATGAAAGCTTAGCCTTGGCTTAGACTTCTTTCTAACTAGGTCTTATAACTTAAATTAACCCATTTCTATTAATCTACATGCTGTCTCATGGCTCATTATCTCATCTCTCTGTAATGCCCATGCTGCTTCCTCTATATCTGGCTGGTAACTCTGCCTTACTTCTTCCCAGAGTTCTGTCTCTGTCCTGAAGTTCTGCCAAACCTCCTACCTTGCTATTGGCCATTCAACCTTTTATTGCACCAATCACAGCAATATTTATTTCACACAGTGTACAGGAATATTTCAAAACAGCATGGCAGTTTGCTGTGGAATGTTTTTCTGTATACTGTGAATATGTGTTGCTCCTATTGGCTAATAAATAAACTGCATTGGCTTATGGGAGGGCAGGATAAAGTTAGAATACATTCAAACCGAAGATGAGATGAAGAAGGGTGGAATCCAGAGATATGCCACCCCACCCTGAAGGAACAACAAGATGCCAGCAGACCAATAAAGTCACGGTCACTTGGCAACATACGGATTATAGAATTTAAGATGAAAGAGCTACCTAGAAAGGAGCTGAAGCCATAAGCCATAAAGTTCGTAATTAGTATAAAGCTCTGAATGATTATTTTATAAGCCTCTGTGGGACCACATGTGGGAGAGATTCATTCAAACTACTGGGCAAGGAAGGACCAGAGAAATTTCCCTCTATAGCAGCTATAGCTGGAATCTGAGAGCTCACAATTTTAACTGCAAGCATGAAGCAAAGAGAATGGACTGGAAATGGACTGAGGTTGAATTATTTCAAAGCCCTTACTCAGTAGCATACTTCCTCTGGCAAGGCTGAACTGCCCAAACCTGCTAAACAGTACCACTACCTAGGAGTCAACTGTTCAAATATCTGATCCTGTGGGGAAAAACTTTCTTATTCAAGTGGCTATTCTGAGAGATATGAAGTGCTCTATGTGATAGCTACCCTGTTTGTTCGGTTTTCCAGAAGTCATTGTTAAACTCTGCTTCAAATTTTAGTCCTGCAACCAATTCCACTAAAGCAAAATTATGGTGCATCAAAATCATCTAGAGTTTGCTTGAAATCAGCAAAGTACATAGTTTGGGCAATATGCTAAGGAATCCAAACAAAAAGCTTCAGAAACTTACCAAGATTATCCCCAATGTTCCACTTAGTCAGCTCATAGTAGGAAATCAGTGGGTCTCACATCAGTGACACTGATTAGCTCCATCTGAAACTTCTTAGCAGTGAAGGTTGTGACTCATAACCTTATCCTCCTCCGCACATGGTACTTTCACTCCAGGCATCAGTTCTCAGTTCTGATTATCTACCCATTTTTTCTTTGCCTTGTCTTTTCTCGTGACATCTCCTTCTGTGGGAGAATAGATTTAGTGTTCCAAGTGGAAAATATTTACTTGAACATGAGTCCAGGAGAACGATTGTACATTTGCACTTTTAACCTGTGTGACAATCTGGGACAAAGATAAGAGCATTCCATGCAGGTAAGCCTTTTCTGGTCAGCCCCACTGCTTGGGGCTTTTGAGAATCACAGTAGAGAGACCTATTCCACTGAGATAAAAATAAATAAACTTTAGAGATATGTCTATGGCAAAGAATTGCATACTGTTCTTAGGAAAGATGCCATGGGACAAGGTCCTTGGACAAACAATTCTAATGACTTAACCAGAAGAAAGAACTCATGCATGGTTCTGTAAATGGGGTCAAGAGCTTCTATCTATACAGTTCATAAATACTAGTTTACTAAGGTTTTGCTAAGGGGAAATGTATAAAACTGCCTGCTAAATACTTAGCGCATGCACCCACAGATTAGTGCTTCTCTTTGTATTCATCAGAGAAACCTCTTTTTGGAGTTGGTGATAGTTAATACAAAGATTCACGATGGGTAAAAATGTTTAATATAAGTGTCTATGGAGTCCTTAGATCTATGCAAGACATCTGAATCACCACCTCAAAGACTCAGGAAACATTGGATCAAAGGTATAAAGAATTTAAGAACCAGAGGTGGGGAATGCGAAGAACCAGTATCTTGCTGAGTATGGTGGTGCACACACACCTTTAATCCCACCACTCTGAAGGCAGAGACAGAAGGATCTCTGTGAATATGAGGCCAGCCCACTCAACATAGAGAGTTCCAGGACAGGCAGAACTACTTAAAGAGACCCTGTCTTTAAAAAAACAAAAAACAAAAAACAAAACCTGGCTCCAAAAAGAATCAGTGTCTTCTATATATAACACTGTCATTGCTCCCATGAACTCATTGTACCTGGCTTTACTCACCCCTCATCAAAGATTCTTTTTGCAGCAGATGAAGGCTATTACAGAGTTCCACAACTTGCCAAAATGTAGAGAATAAGTGACCATAGGGAGCCCAGCCTCAATTGATATACCTACAAGACAACTCCTGCAAGCAAGGTTCAGGAAATACCATGGAAGATTAGATAGAAAGATGGTAAAAGTCAGAAGACCAAGAGGCCACTATGATATACTATCTTCTAGACTTGACAGGTGAGCTGCACCCATAAAATCTCAACAGTATCATTACCTGAACAATATCTGCAGAGTGAAGATAATGCTCTATATGCCAGTATATGTTCAGTACTTCACAAGGTACTATCTGTCAGAACATGGTTCAAGAATGAAATTGTGTGAGAATTCTGAGTGCTAAATAGAAAACTCCAGGAAAATAAGATAAGAGTCTTATTGCTGCAAGTCACAGGAAAATATAATGGAATTCAGCTACTATCACAAAAGCAACTACTTGGAAAAGTCAAGCACCTATCCAAAGGTCAAGCCATAGCTTAAGAAGTCTTGGTGATATTTTAGCTTTTGTGTATTAGCTGGTTCCTAAATGATTTTCTTGCGTGCTTCCAAGAACTCCTAACAGTCTATTTATCTAAAATGCCTATCAAGCATCCAAATCCAAAGGAAACAACTCCTGTCTCCTAGATCAGGCAGATAACTTTATTTCTTGTGCAGTTTAGGATGAGACCTTCCTTTCTTATACAACCATACTAATAGAGCCCTAACTTCTTACCTAACCACTTCTAGGAATGTAGACTGAGCACATAGCTCCCCTTTTTTATATACTAACAGGTCATAGCACTCAGTTGACCTCCTCTTTTACCACTCCCATTTGGGTTGTAAAAGAAAGCCTGATGGTCACTGCCTGAGGAAAATTCTTACCTACCTTTACGACTCTGTAGAATTCAAGCCTGATGACCTTGTTCTGACAGAGGATTTCTATTGCTTGGGTTATAACTGAACACCTCAGAGACTTGAGAGGGCTTGGAGTATAAGGAGATGGATAGGAAGAGAGGAGTGGAGAACTTGAGGGTGGAGAACTGAGAGGGATAAAGAGGATTTTGACCAAAGAGAACATGTGGACAAGATGGAAGGTGAGGAAGAGTCAGATGGGGAAGCCCTAGCCGGGTAAGAACGAGATGAGAATGATCTAGATGAGGCAGAATTAAGATGAGAGAATGAAGATAGAACTTAGAGGGAACAGTAGATAAAGGTAGAGAGAAATCAGGCAAGAAAGGAGCTAGGCACGAGAACAGAAGTGAAGCTGTGTAGATAGCATTTTATCTCAGAAGAATAGAGTAGACAGACAAAGAGCTTGGTGTACTTAGTTTCATTTCCCGAAAATAATTCTTGCCATTCATAGTTTTCTCTTCTGAGCCTCTGGGAAGCATAATATTAAGGCTGATCCTTTTAATATTATATGAGACTTACGACCTCAGATTCTTCAAAAACACAGTTCTGAGAATGTGCTTTTGTGCCCTTCCCTGGTGGCTAGGAGTGAGTTTATTTCAGATTATCCATTACAACTTGTTATAGTTATTTATTTATATGCCTCTATGTAGCAGTTCTCTATCTTCTTAATTCTATGACCCTTTAATAAAGTTCTTCATGTTGTGGTAACCTCTAACCATAAAATTACTTTGATGCTACAAGTAAAAGTAGCATAATTTTACTTTTGTTATTAATCATAAATATCTGATATATAACCCCCAAATGGATTGAAACCTACAAGTTGAGAACCACTGCTCTACAGAAAAACAATTTTTTGCCATGTATGGATTATCGTTGTGATTGTACACTTTACTCATGTAGTGCTTTTTAAATCTCAGAGTATGAATTGTTTAATACTGTAGATGAATTTCTAAACAATCTTATTAAATAAAAAACATGGAGCCAAATATAGGGGTGAAAGCCTTAGAGATCATAAAAATAGTGATAGCCACCAACCTTTCCTCTCCGACTCTGCAGCTACCAAAAGGTGAGTTACTTCCTGTCTACCCACACCTTTAGTGCCTTGCTGTTCTGCCCTCTCATTGGCTCTTAGCCCAACTATCTCACTTCCTTTTTACTGCCTGTCTGTGCAGACTTCCAGGTCTCTATGGTTGGTACTGGGATTAAAGGCTTGTGTCACCACACTTGGCTCTGTTTCCTAGTGTAACCCTGAACACACAGAGACCCTGCCTGCCAAGTGATCCAATTAAGGGCATGTGCTAACACTGCCTGACTTTTGTGTTTACCTTAAAATGGTTTGCTATTTCCTTTGTTCTCCAGGCAAACTTTATTTATTAACATATACATAAAATATCACCACATTTCAGCACAAATAAAATATCACCACATAATACTCTAAATAAAGTTGGCTGCTGCATATCATTTTAGTCCACTTCATTTTCAGGCTCCAGTCTCCAAAGTCACAATACTTTTAGAGTGGTAAACACTACCACTAGTTGAAAAGCTAGAGGCCATCAATGACTGCTGAGAGAAAGAGAATCAGTTTTCTCCAGGGATGAACTCATTGATAAGTTATTCAATTCTGAGTCTGTCTTAAAAACATGTACATATATGGTCAACCCTAGATAGATTCAGTAGTTTGTATATGTGTGGTTATATATGTAACAATCGAAATATAGAAGAGATCATGAATTCGAAAGGAGATACAAGAGACACAGGAGGAGTTGGAAAGGAGAGAATAAAGAGTGGAAATGATGTGAATACATTCTACTGATGTAAAACTTTCTCAAAAAAATAAAAGGAAAAAATCAAAATTAAACTTCATTTAATCCTACATCCCAAACCAAAATGAACTGAGGATTGGATTCGTCTGTTGGGAATAAGTTAGTCAACCTCTACTATAGATTACAATTTATATAAATGCAATCATAGTGTATGAAAAATACTGACCTAGAAAAAAAAGCTAATATATTTCAAATTCTTATAATTCACATTGTCCTTGAATAAGACAGCCTTATCTAATCTCAGTATAACACCTGTTTTATTTGCACATCTATTACTTCATGCGTTTGCTTTATAATATTTGGTATAGTTCCATAGTGAGCTGTGATTTTATTAAGTTGTGTTTTTTCACCTTCTCATAGTTACAATAAACTACCCCTGAACAAGTTCCAAATTAAGTGGGTTTTTTCCCTCAAAATAATGTTGAGAAAATTCCATAGAGTGCTTGGACTACCACAAAAGAACTTTTTCAAAATAATTTTTTCTCCTTCTGTGTGAACTGAGAGATAATAGGCTAGTTAAGACTATTTGCACTGTAAATTTTACAAGAATAAAGTGCAATTTAGTTTTCTCTCAGCAATGTAGACATGAGTGAATAAATATGATTTTGGATATGAATGGTTTCTGATAAGATAGTGTGTTTGAACACTTGATCCCCAGCTGGTGGCACTGTTGTAGTGCTAGACCTTTGAGCGATGGGCTTCACAGGAATAAGTGATTAGATGGGGACAGAACTTCTGGGGGACAGCACTGTCCCTGCTCCTGCTTCAAGATTACTTCTGTGAAGTGATAAGCAACGCCCCCAACTCCGTTTGTCACAAGTCCTTCCCTTCACCTTGTCTTCCCCAACATGTTGAATTGTATCCTTCAAATATCAAGGAGAATTGGGGGGCATTGGAGGTACTGGAAGGATGTAAGGATGTAAGGAAAGTGATGTAATTATAATTCAATTAAAATATTAAAAAGATGTCCTTATTGCCCACAACCGCTTCTTCTCAGTTATTTGACTTCTGCAAGTATAAAAGCAACCAATAAATGGGTGTCCCAGAAGCTGTGTGAAATTTCTGATTAGCTAATTTCTCATGGTGCAATATTATCACTTATAATTACAACTATTGTTTTAGCGTGCTGGAAGGCCAGCACTAGCAATAAAAATAGAAACTGAGCATGATTGTGCACTCTTTTAATCCCAGCACTCAGGAGGCAGGTGGATCTCTGTGAGTTCAACGCCAGCCTGATCAATATACCAAGTTCCAGGACAGCCAGGGCTACAAGAAGAGACCACGTCTCAAAAAATAAACAGGCAAAAAACAAAAACAAACACAACAAAAAGCCAAAGAAAGTAGACCTTAAATAATTCCTGAGGGACTTATTTCTTAAAAGATACTGTTTTATCTATTTTATGAGTCTAAGAATTTCATGCGTCAAACTCATTAACATCCTGAGAAAATGGAATCAATTATTTTTAAAATCTTAAAAATTTTTCTGCCTCTAAAATGTCCTCACTTTTTATTCTGTAATTTTGACTTTTCTTTAAAAATTATAGATTGAAAATTCATTAAACATCTGAATTTTTTCTTCTGGATTGAGATCCAGTTGCATTTTTATTTCATCTAGCCGCTGGTCTGTAGATAAAGGGGGCAGGGAGCTAGAAGTGTCTATGAGACAGAGGCTTCTGGTTCGTAATCTGAGTCCAAGGCCCTGAGTTCATCCACACCCAAAAAGACAGGCAGCAGTCAGAAGTTGCATGCTCATCGTTTTATTGGTAGAGTGAAGATAAAGAAAGCTATAATTACAGTGCTAGTATGTCATCATCTTCTAAGGACATTGTCTTCTTATGATTTTTTGAATCACTTTCTGAAAGAAACAGAGAAAAAAGGATATAAGGAAACTGTGACCAAGAAGTTTCTAATCTTTTGTTGGTGAGTGAGGTAGATAACAATGCATCTCCCCCTCTTCTTCTACTGTTTTCTGTCTTTGTGTTCTGATTTGTTTGTGTTCGATTTAGCTTTGCACCCATCACATGATTTGCCCTCAGCTGTCACATGTGAGATGAAGAAAGAGTAGGGTTTTTTTTTTTCTGGCTAAATTGAAAGTATTGGTTGAAAGTATCCTGGGATGAATTTATAAGGCTTCTCTGTAAAATATGTCCTGTAACAGTAAAACACTGATAACATCTGAAATGTCTGGTAACAAGGTGAGAGACAGCATGGCAGTACCACACATATAACACTACGCAACCTCAAAAAGCAAAACAAATCCAAAAAAGCAGTGTTGAAAACAAGAGCAAACAACACAGAAGACATGTATGTATATATGTGTGTATACATATATATTATTGTATATATGTATATATATTCAAATATGTAGTTGAAGTGATATGTAAATTTCTCGAGTTACATTATTTTATGCATCTATAACATACAGAGTTCAATATAAATGTATCACTAATGAAAAGTGATTATCCATATTTATGTAAAATCAAGTACTTAAAAAGTTTTCCAATTGAATTAATGGTAGCAGCTGTTAGGAAAAAGGAAGTAGGAAAACACAACATGCTTTAAGATTTATATTTCTCTATCGTGTGTTGAGTTCAGAGACTAACTCTCAAGGTTGTCCTCTGAACTTCACACACAAGCCCTGGAGCATGCACACCCATTCTCCATACTCAAACATACATACACCTACAGTCACATAAGCATACATACACAGAAACCTAGATAAGGTCTATTAACTGAGTGTTGCCATGAGACAGTCTTAAGCACAGAGTGATGACAGAAATGTAAGATGAGCTGCTGTTGTGTCTCAGCATGGAGGCAGACAACCTTAGAGAGAACATTGATACTCAGTAAGATGGACAGTTCAGTTATGATCCAAAATGAAATTTGGGCACAATGCTTCTTGAATTAAGAATTACTGTGTAGAGGTTTTAGAGAACACATTCCCTCCTACCACAGGATAACTGAATATTAATAAAGGAAATGAGGTCCAAGTATAAAGAGTCTCTCTGTATACTCTTAAAACATGTTCAAAGTTTAAGGAATTGTAAATTTATTTTTTCTAAAAATACTGAAATTTAGAAGTTTCACGGAAACAATGAAAAAGAGCTCACACCTGACAGTGCTTTCTTGATTACTGATAAAACTGTCTTTGGGAAGATCCCTAAGCTCTCTGTGCCTGCTGGTTACCTGCTATTTTGTTGCAGCTGTTGTCCCTGCCACTGAGGCTGTTGTGACTGCGGAGGCTGTCGTGGGGGCAGACGCTGCTGAGACTCTTGTTGGGGCAGCTGCCCCTGAGACGGTTGTGGCTGCCGTATCTGCTGACGTTCTTGTGGCTGCCGTATCTGCTGACGTTCCTGTGGCTGCCGTATCTGCTGACGTTCTTGTGGCTGCTGAACGGCTTGTTGCGGTGCCCACTGTGCCCACTGGCTTTGTTGTGTTTGTTGTGGTGGCTGCGGTGGCCGCGGAACCCTTTTTTTAGCTTGCGTTGCTTCTCTTTGAAGGTCACGGTTTTGGCCATCAACAGGGGATCCTACGGAGAATTCTGAAGAGGACTGTCTCTGTTACTGTTAGTAACCACAACTTCTGTGTGGGTACATAGTAAGACTAGATGAGCTGAGTGGTGAGAGGCTAACAGCGTTTAATCTCAAAGACTTAATGACTGTAATCTTTTCTCTAAAGTGCCACTCAATTTCTACTGTCCCCATTCACCACTGATTGTCCAGAGGAATGCCTTTAAATCTGAAAAACAATGGCATAGGCCATCTTCTCTTGCCATATGCTATGAGGCTTTGAAGTTTGGGAGAAGAAAATTTCTATAGGATGTCTCTACAGATAAGGGAGCCACCAAGACTTTGGAAGTTGAAACTTACAGTTTAACTCTTTCCCAGAAATGGTCCTTATATGTGCTTCTCTCCTTCATTTGTCCTGCATCCACTATGTATGCAACAAGGGATCTCTCACATGATCCTTTGTCATGCCATAGCTTAGTCACAAAATTTTCCCAGACTCCAATACACCTTTAGCAGCCCAGAGAGTTGTATCTGTAAGACCAAATCTCACCTTTTCATTCAGCCTGTTGAAATGTTAGTTTCCATTGTATGTTAACAAAATAAATTTTAAAAAAAGCCTATAGGTTCTTGAGATGGAATAAGGACTCAAGTGGTCTTTACTTTGGCCTAAAAACTCTACAATCATGTTTTGTTTCAATTTTTAGTTCTCTTTCCTCCCTTCTGTTTGTATGGTCTCCTGTACCGCACACAGAATCACAGGCCTCATAACCATATTTGCATACCTTCATCTGGGCTCTGAGCTGAGCTGAGAGCCAACAAAGCCACTGTGAGCAGGACCACCAGCATCTTGGAGGAGGCTCTGAAGTTGCTCCCAAGTGTGTGCTGGGAGAAGCAAGGCCACTGTCTCTATAAGTAGTAGCGGAACAATGACATCTTTGAACCCCAACTGGGTGACCTTGTTCCTGATCGAACAGGATACATTGTGTCCCTGACTCTCCTCTTTGGCATTTTAGCTCAACAGGATGTGTTGGGGAGTGGAACTTTGGCAGGATTTTGAGGGAACAATATCACACAATCAATCTAGACATTAGAATTTTGCCATCCCTATGTGAATTTCATTCTATTTAGCAGATTGTGAACATACCCATTCAATGAATAGAGCTGGGAGGCAAGTTTTTGTACACATGTTTGTATCTGTTGTCATTAATCCTTTAGCCAAAAATTAAGATGGTTCATATCTGCTGATAGTATTATCACTCAAAGTCCAGTAGTTATACTTTATATATCCCATGTATATAATATTCAACTATGGTTTTTGTGGTACAGAAGACATTACTCCTTGGCTCTGTGGTTTGTTATGAAACAATATTTGCTACCTCATCCTACCGTGTCCCAGAAGATTGCCGAGGATTCTACACATTGTTCTTAATAATGGAAGACTTGGTATTGAAGGAATGTATGGTCTAAAACACTCTGATTGCATTAGTATTCTTTTACATTATTCAAACCACACAGTTAGAGAATCCACTATGGGATTCTGGAGCACAGAAATATATATTTGAATTTTCTTGATAATACATGCAATTTATTTCTCTCAGAAATCTGGTCCCTTTCCTCCATTTTTCTAGAATGTTTCTGGAGGTTGAGTTTGGGCCTTTCATCTTTGAGGAAATTGTTATTTTGCTTGTTTGTTAATTGCTAACATTGAATACTGATTAGCCCTGGTTATACAATTGACTATGGTAGCACATTACCTCACACAGAATCTTAGTTGCTTTGTACCATGTCACATACATGGCATTTATAATCAGATATGATTTTATTCTTGAGCTGACCTGAAATAGAGGGAAGTGTCTCTACAATATCCTTATACTCATCCATCCCGACTCTCTACTGGTTTGCTATAGATGACATTTTTGATCCATTAAACCCTTGTTTCTTTATCATGTCCATTGGGGTATGTGCACTGCTTGCTGTCTCTTAGCTAATTACTTAATTATATTTAGTGGTTAAATCTCTGGCAACGATCTCATTCTCTTCATCGAAGATCTAGATTGGGTTCTTCCTATCATTTCACACTTACATGAGATTTTCATGATTTTAATTTTCTGCAGGGCTGATGTTAATTTGCTGACAGTTTGGTAAGAGGTAAGACAAGGTAGGCCATGTCACTAGAAATCCTGTCAGCACCGTCACCAACTCTTGACAACGAGACCTGTCCCAGGCACATGAGTATCTTTTTAGCCCCTTTGTGCAGGGTTGTTAGACTAGTATAGTAAGGTTCTCAAGGTAATTATGTTTACAATAGACAACAGGTCCCTTGAACCTGACCAGAACATTGTCTCTGGCATGGTCACAGATATATCCTAAAGTGTGATTCTATTAGCACTTGATGATTTTTCACTGATAATATGAAATGGATAGAGGTTCCTCCTCACTTCATCCCGTAGGCCCTTCTACTTTGTGCCATGACAGCTCTTGGTTTCCTCAAGTGCTATAAAGAGAACATGGCAGAGAAGTCTCCTGCTGAGGTGGCTTATGGCAGATCTCTAGGTGGGAAAGTAAGGTCAGGGAGTAGGAACAGGAGTCAGAGCCAGCCAGGTTGAGGACATGAACACATGTATTGGCTGTGGAACAGAGGTGTTGATTCTGCCAAAAATCACTCAGCTCTGGCCTTTTCCTGACCTTCTCCTGTGTAAGCAGTGTCTAAAAGAGATTAGTGCATTATGAAAGAAAGTATTACTTATGAATCCACCAGATCCAACTAAAATGGAGGTTGTGAAAGAACTGAAGAAGAGGGGCTAGCAATTATGGAGGGTAGGGTAGAAGCAATGATCAAAACAGTAGCAGGCATAGGAAAATTTGGGGTTTGTTGACACACTTAAGCATTTATTCCATTTGCTTTGCAATACATATGTAAATGTTAGTATGTCAACAAGAGACCTTAAGGTTCTCTATCCTAAAAAATAATTTCCCATAGCAACTGAGCATGGTTTCGAAACTATTGCTGACAGCTTGGTGCATGCAGCAAGTTTAGTCCCTTCAGTGACCCTCTCTGTGGCTTCTGGATGCTGACCTATATGCTGTGCCCTCACATGGGCATTGCTCTTTGCACATGGCTACCCTGTATTTCCCTCCATGTCCTTATATTCTTCTATTTACAAGAACAGGAGTCACACTGGATTGGAGATGACATGACTGCTTCATTTTAAATTAATCATGACTTTACAGGTTCCACTTCCAAATACAGTCATATTTTAATGATTTTGGGGTTAGGAGTTCAATGCAGGATCAGAAAAGATAAAGACAAAATATCACCTATGACAGTTCCCTGCAAGTGCTCATTTAATTATATCCGTTTCATCCCATTGGTCAAAAATCTAGGCGTGAATTGAACATTTAAGTTCCCTCAGGAGTGTCCTTTAAAATTCAGTTTGTTTGATTTTCAAAATATCACCTATGACCATTTGAACAATCTATACACCATGCCTCTACAGGGTTTATATCTCTTTTGGAGGACTTTATTGGAGCCTCTAGCCGAGTTTGGTAACATTCTTGTCCTCAACTCCATGTTTTATTAATTCTTAAGGTTTCTAGAATGAGCTATTCAAAATAGAATGAAGTTGGCATCACCACATCACTGAAAAGCTCATAAAGTGCTCACTACACTTGTCATTAGATATAAATTGCATTTTCTCCTCTCCCGAAAGCCTCATGTTCCTTATTCTCTCTCTCTCTCTCCCTCTCTCTCCCTCCTTCCCTCCCTCTCTCTCTCCCTCCTTCCCTCTCTTTTTCTTACTTTCTTGATCTCTTCCCCTCTCTATGTGTTCCTCCCCTCCAGCCATTTTTATTTGCCTTTTCAATTTATTCTCCTTTTTATGTTTTAAATCAGTCTCATTATGTATTCCAGACTTGCATAGAACTCAAGTTCCTTCTTCCTTTGCTTAGTGCTTGGAATAATACCATGTGTCACTCTGTTCAGCTCCGTTCTTTTCCTCAAAGAGTGATACATTCTATAAACAGAACAGAAAGCTTATTTTTTTCCAGCTTTGTCAAGCATTAATTAGCTTGAAACAAATAACTGAGGTTTAGTGGGAAAAATGAACATATCCAAATTAAGTGGATTGCCTCTGGACAGTTCCAAATCATGAAAGGTCAGCTGAATTAGAGATACTATTGTGAGTTTTAAATACATCAAGAATTTGGGTGATATAATTTGGAAATTATATAAATGGCCTGAAGTATACATTTTCTTGATTTGCCTAGGGATTCTGGCTACATTATTATGATGCAGGTGCCTAGGTTTTACTATGATTTTTATGTTCCCTATCTATATGTTCCCAAACTATTTTAGAAAGTTTATGTTTTTGTAACCTGTCCTCTACACGGTTATTTATAATACACAGTGTTCATTAAGCATTAATGACCAATATTTTATCCTCCAAACCAACCTGCTAGTTTTATGTAGTTAGTTTTGTGATCTCACTTTAGAGGTGGGTTGATTGAATTCCAGTTTTATGTTGTTATTAAGGTGATCATTGATCTAGGAGGCATTCGTCATGCTCCATTTAAGGCTAGCATAAAAATAAGTTGGTGTTAAAGATTGTTATTGTGTCTCATTGATTTAATATTATTTATTTTCTTCTAAGTTAAGAGAAGAGAATATGTTGCTTGTATTATAAACTACCTAATATACAGTATTTCTGAATTTTGACAGACAAGACTAAGAAAATTAAGTTTTTCTATAAATGTGATTTTTAAAGTTATGAGCAAACTATCTCAGTCATGTACCAGTGCCCCATTGCAGTTCCTTCCTCCCAATGTAGATCCCCCACAAAGTAGATCATGAATATGCCTCTTGATGCACATCTACATAGGTTTTTGATGGGAGTCATGTTAACATCAGATAATGTTGTGTATGTTCTTTTGCATGGGATACATCCACTGCTCCTTCTAATTCAATGCATGTAATTTTAGAAAGCAAAGAGGTATACTGCTAAAAACATTGACTACCAAAGCACATATTTGTATACCTTTAAATTGCATTATTTACTTTGTCTGAAGATCAATATAGCCCAGTCCCCAAAGCAGAAGTTGTGTCCTCAGAAGTCAGATACAGAGAAGTCATTGTTCACATTCAGTGGGGAGACAGCTTAAGGAATTATTTTAGCAGTACTATGCTGTGTTGTGACCTTTCTGTGGCTGCTGAGTTTATAGTGAAATACAGTTGCAGCTTCTTACATAGGATATACAGAGCATCATATATTCCCTCTATATTTTCTGAAGTTATCATGAAGATGTGCAGCTATTCTTATCACAGAGATTTTGTTCTAGTGATTAGTGAATAATTCATGTTTCTTCAAGGTGAGCATGAACTTTTTTTTTCTTTTTTTTAAAATTTTATTTTACAATATAATTTAGTTCTACTTATCAGCCACGGATTCCCTTGTTCTCCCCCCTCCCGCTACCCTTCCCCCCAGCCCACCCCCCATTCCCACCTTCTCCAGGACAAAGCCTCCCCTGAGGATTGAGATCAACCTGGTAGACTCAGTCCAGGCAGGTCTAGTCCCCTCCTCCCAGGCTGAGCCAAGCATCCCTGTATAAGCCCCAGGTTTCAAACAGTCAACTCAGAGCATGATTTTTTTTTCCTCTCAGAACAAGGAGTTCTTCCCTCCTGTTTAAGAACAGCAATAGTATCATAAATTCCCTCCACGCTGTCTTATTTCAACATCCACATTTTTAACACAACAGCATAAAAATTAGGACATGTGACATATTTTGTGTTGCAGAGAATGTGTGTGATAGTATCTTTTGTCTAATAAAGTCATATGATGAGAATTGGCATCCTGTGTTTGAAAGATAAATTCTGTTTCCTTGTCAGGAAACGCACACATTTTGTAACTGCCAAAACCAACACAACAGGTCAGAAGAGATGTTGTGTGACTTCTAATTCTAGATCATAAAAATGCCATGTTTTCCAAGGTCTTCTCTTAGCATATGGCAGGTTATTAAAGGAATACTCTGAAGATGTACAATTAAAACTTGAAACTAATTGCATTTGTAATCATTCCTAAGAATCATTTGATACATATTTTCCCTTCAGAGATATTGATGTGTTTTGCCTCATCAATTTCCTGAAATATACTATACCCTTTCTCCTTTCATGTTCACAAAATGTTGTCTTGCAAAGTACAGCCAGAAGGTTTATTAAAGCCTACATAGATTCCATAAAGTAGGCAATATGATAGATTTCAAAAGGTAAAACATTTTTATTCCTTCAGATATGATTTTGAGGCCTATTATTTTTTCTTACAGAGGACTCCTAGTATAATTGCAAATAAATACACATGATAATACTCTAATGTTGCAAACTTGGGTCTTGGGAATCACACACATCTGGAAAACCCAATATTGCCTTATTTTCCCCTAACTCACAAATGGATAAACATAATTTCCTTTTTTCCAGCAAATTTGATATGATATATAACATAACCAGTATAGCCTACATATATATTTTACACAGAGAGATATTCCATTGATTTTCTAAGCATCTTATGATCATTTCTTATTCTAAAATTGAGTACAATAACAATTTCAACTTTATTTTAGTAAGATGTTAAATTTATCAGAATTTTAAGATATGTTGAGTTACAGTTTTGAAGATGGTTAAGCATACTTCCTGCTCTTGCAGAGGATACAGGTTTGGTTCCCAGTACACACACTGCAGTGCACAGCTGATTCTAATTCCACTTCCAGGGAATCTGTTGCCCTGTTCTGGCCTCTGCAGGCACTGAGTCCATGTGATGCTCATACACATAGGGCAAACACTCCTATATATGAAATAACATAAACAGGTATTTAACAAAATCTATGAGGTACAAAAATCATAGCTCACCACAAAGCAATACTCGAGTTATAAAATAATAAGGGTAAACCCTTGAAGTTATAAACTACTGAAATCTCTAACTATGTCAATTTTGAGAAGTTTCACTTTTACACTTAAGGATTTAATTTAGGAAAACACAAAGCATAAGGCACCATGTGTATGAAATACAGTATACAGCATCTTGGTTTCGAATCTATAACCTTTTTCTTTTTAAGATTACATTGCATCCAAGAACACATACTATTTTAGCAGATATCTTCTTGTTGGCAATATTTTCTGATGTTAGGAATCATCATTTTAACTGATGAATAAATCTACTGAAGTCTGATGACGATTAATCACAAGTATAATTTCCCTGTTGCATCCCTACATTTTTCTCATCATGGTTTTGTCCTCTTACAATCTCACCACTCCTGAGGTGGTGATAAACAGATGAGGAGTAAAAGCCTGTGTGTCTCCATAGAAATACCCTGTCTTCAAAAAAACAGAACAAGGCCGGGCGTTGGTGGTGCACGCCTTTAATCCCAGCACTCGGGAGGCAGAGCCAGGTGGATCTCTGTGAGTTCGAGGCCAGCCTGGGCTACCAAGTGAGCTCCAGGAAAGGCGCAAAGCTACACAGAGAAACCCTGTCTCGGGAAAAAAAAAAAAAAAAGAACAAGGAAAAACCCTCCTTTATAAACATGTCTGATGTTCTTATAGCTGTTTAGTTCCTTTCTTCTATTTTTCTCCTTCAATTGGTAGAAAATTCACTTATTTTACTTAGCAAACATCCCACTTTGTCTTTCTTAAAAAATAATATTTATAGCTTAACTTCTGAAAAAGATAACTTTTCTCATATATAGATATTTTTCTTACTTTTTCTAATTTTAGTTTCCATGTATTTGTTATAGCTTTTAGCTAATTAGCTGTATTTTGTGAAGAATGTGATGATCGATAAAATAAAATGTTGATGTGGCATAGAACTTTTTTTTTAGTGCAAGGAAAAGTCTTCAGGTTCTGTGGTTGTTTATATACCAATGGTCTCCATAGGCTTATATATTTGAATTCTTAGTCATTAGGTAGTGGTGGTACTCGAGAGGGATTAGGAGGTAGGTATGGCTTTGTTGGAGTAGGTATGGTAAACTATTAATGCCATTAGTTCCATAATGTTACCATCTTGCAAATTATGGATTACCTGATAGTAATATATTGGCAGTAAGTTATAGATTAAAATCCTTAGGTGCTTGTTAATTCTCTCAAGGAGAAATCATTGATTGGAGTCCTTATGGCTCCCCTTGAGGACTATGTTTTCAATTGTAGTAGGTAGAATAATGGTCCAATTGACCTAAAACTATGGAAGTTGTCTTTGCTTTTAGAGACCCTGTTGAGTGGCATGAAGTTAGAATGTCAAACTCTCTATTACAATTTGGTAATTCTATTCAGACTAATTTGTGGAAATTAAGTGCCTTTTACCCACTTAAACCATGGAATGGAAAGGCAAACTTTAATAATGACAAATTTCATTTGTCCTCTAATTTAGATCAAAGTTGCACATTTATGGCTTATGTTCCATTACCTTTTCTATTACTGAAAGGACCTGTGCAATGGCACTCTATTAGTTATATCATCACTTGTATATAATGTATTCTTCATCCTGTGCCAATACTAGTATGTCCTTTGATGTTTTGAAAGTTTATATGTTCTCAAATGGAGACCAGCAGTCTAGATATGAGTGAAGTTGTCAAGACAATGGCAAGACTCACCTGTGATGATGTTAGTACAGAAGCTTGATGAACAAATATTAAGAAGATGATGGAGGCTGGGATTGATAATTGCTACTGTCTTGGGAATCATTGCATTAACTCTGACTTTTACCATAGCTGGAGTTGCTCTTCATGAAGAAGTTGAAACTGCTCAATTTGTTAACAGCTGATATATACATTCTCATGAACTTTAGACTCAACGAATTAAGGTAGATTGGCAAACAGTTGATGAAACAGCTTAATTGAGACAAGCTGTAACAATCATTGGAGATCAGTTAGAATTATTGAGAGAACAGGTGAAACTGAAATGTGATTGGTGTGTTACTTCTTATTGTATTGCACCTTTAAGATTCAATGCCAGCAACAATGATTGGATAAAAAGTTAAAATGCATTTGTTGTGTCATCCTAATTCTTCTCAAATGATTTATGATTAAAAGCAAGAAATTACAGAAACATTTCAAAGAAGCTGCCTAATATAACAGGGATGAGTGTTGTAGAACATCTTGCAGATGTTGTACCTTCATTTAATCCCATGAATCATTTTCATAAGCTTCTTGCTTTGCTGTGTTACCTTTACCAGCTTTGAAATGTATGCTGATTTATTTGCATAAAACTGTTCGACATCTAGATAGACAAAACACTGTATTTATTATACAACTTCATAATCTCCAACATATTTTTATCTCTAACAGATCTGCCTAAATCTGAAAAGGGGATGATATAGTGATATGTAAGTAAAGCCTTATTACCTGCCTTTAAGTGAAATTTATAATAAAACTGTTGTGTATGGCTCTGTGAAAAATGTTTCAAAAAATCTTTGGTATGTTTGGGTTTATCATTGGGGCCATAAATTGTTTTGAGACTACTTAAACCCTGAAGAATTGTTTTTCTAGAGAGTCTGCACTTGGTGCTATTTGAGAGCTTCACCAACTTTGGGCCTATGACACTCCTGGCAGAACTGGAGTTCTTACTTTTGACATAATCAAAGGGTACTAGGATATTTGTGGGTTGTCTGCCCTCATGGGCAGCTAGAGCAAGATGACTTTGGAAGTTGGATCCTTTCCCAGCACAAGACTCTTAAATTAGGATCTTGTGTTAATAAACCAAGGTGAAGGCAAGGAATTAAGGATTTAAGGTTAGTGAGGTTAGCTTCTCTTATCTGTAGGTGAGTTGAGCTCAGGGCATGCTAGTGCTCATCTATCTGCAGTCTGTCCTTGGATATCTGAGAAATGTCTCAAATGAATTACTTTTTTCCAGAGATGACAGTGGCCAGATGCCTGCTAATGGAGATAACCACAGGAAAGCAGACTCCAAGTCTATTCTGGAATAAGAGGAATAAAGATCTGATTGAGGGAAAAGGATCTTTGTTTGCGTGACTTTTTTCACACATAGCTAAAGTTATTCATGTGCCCCAGATGTATAGGGGAAATTGTGCCCAATAAATGATCAATCATGCAATTAGAAGTTCTTAGGAAAAGAATCAGGTGGGAAAGCTACAATAGCACAAAAGAAATTCACTGCAGGAAACAGCTAATTCATTCAAAAACCAGTATCACAAAAACATCTTGTATTTTGGCTTCAACTTCCACCAGACCCCCTGGCTCTAATGGGTCAGCCTTGTCAGTGCCACCTGAGTTCCTGCTTCATAGTTCTGCAGCTTGCAGCATTCCCAATAGTGATAACTTCTAATAAATGTGTAATTACAGAGTCAGCCTTTTCAGAACTTAAAGCCGTTGTCTATTGAACTCTTGATTATGTGTTTATACTATGGTGCACATATTTTAATTTTCCAAACTCTGAAAAGTTAAAACAAAATCATTTGCCAAATCTTATTTCTTTGGGTACCTTTTGGGTTTCTTCCTGCAGGTAATGGAGTTTTGTTATACAAAGGACACATAGGATATTTCCTTACAATGTCCTTGTCTTGTTGGCAAATGATAGAAAAATCTTCAAATGTTTGCTATTACCATGATACTGTTTATAAAATTCTGAGTCTTCTAGTACATTTCCTATTAAGAGCTGATCAATTTCATTATTACTTTCTGTTAGAGGGCCTGATAGACCCATATTAGATCTGATATGTGTTATATACAATGAATGATTTCTATTTCTGCTTATCTGTTGTGGTTGAATAAGTATCAAAGTTAATTCTGAAACAACTGGAATAAGTTCAGTGGTTTAAATATGTAAAAATACTATTTATGTGTACTGAGAGTATCTATATTAAGAGGGACAGAAAATCTAATAATACCATAAGAATGGCATACAGCTCTGATTTTTTCCCTGAATCATATGTTCTTTGAGCCACTTTACTTATTTTTCCTGACTTATAACCTGCCTTTCCTGATTTATTTGCATCAGGATACACTGCAGGGTCTCCAGAAATTGGTGTCCCTTCTACTATATGTGCTGAATTCAATTAGTTCATTTTATAAACTGAAGTGTCTTGCTTTGAGGATTTTTTTTTTGTTAATCTCGCCCCCCAAAATTACTGCACACTCTTTACCAATGTTCATTTTCTCCCTATAATGAGGCAATTTTAGCATTAATAAAAGGTACCTCAATTTCTTCTGGGTTTATTCCTGCTAATTGATGAAGTTTCATTTTTTCATTTCAGAACAATTGAGAAACCTTTTCTATATTTGTCTTTAATTTTTTACTCTGTATGTGTGCTAAAATATTCATTTTAAAATATTATTGTTTTCAATTCAGTCTCAGTCACTTTATTTTGACCAATAAAGACTTAGAAACCAGATGTTGGATGAAAGAAAACCTGCTAGTCAAGAAAGGCAGAGCATGCAACCAGCTGATCTGTTGATGTCCCAGCAAGAGAGCTTTGACCTATGCCATCTCAAACAAAAACTCTCCCAACCAAATGTCCGTCCCTTCTGTCTCCTTTGTGTCCCTTTCTCCATCCTGCTGACTTCCTCTCATTCTCTATAGCTTTTTACTATTAACTGGTTGCTTACTCTGCCTCTTGACCTATAGTTAGTTTTATTTAGTCCCGTTTACAGTATTCAACCAGAAAGCTCTTGGACTAAAGGTGTGTGGCAGGGCTGAGCCAGGCCACAGCTAGAAGCAGGCTTTTCTAGTCAATAATACAATCTCAGTGTTCACTGTGTGATCAAATATCCTGCTACACTGGACTGAGAAGTTCCCTTTAGTTTAGCAAAACAGACTTCTGTGAATATATGTGAAATTCATCCACAGAGAATTAGCTAAAGGAAAAGCACCATCCTGAATGTGAGTGGCGGTAAAGGCTTGGAGTCTTAATGGAATGAAAAGACTGAAAGAGCCTATGGGCAGAACTATTCTCTGTCAGCTGCTGCCTGCTAGGATCTGAACTGTTATGGGTCATTCAGAGATTTCCCCAACCTGACAATAAAAAAGATTTTGATAAGAAAGGACTTTTATACTGGCTAGGACACTAAATATTATAGCTCTGAGGGGAAAGACTTCCCCAATATAAGTATTGAAGCTATGAGGAGAATGCTTCCACTGTGGAAATATTGCAGCTCTAAAGGGAAAGGCTTCCTGGTAGTTGGGAACCAAGGAATTTGAACGATGCCACACCACACAACAAACCTCATAAGAGATTTATTGGGAAAGACATGAGAGGATGGCTGCCAGTAGGGAACTGGGCAGGATAAAGCCTTTATAGAGGGGCAGAGTTTTACAGATTAGAGATTTCCAAGTGGGGATTGGTGGGATTTCAAGGCAAGCCCAGTGATTAGTGGGATTTTGAGCTCAAGGATTGATAGGATTTTGAGTTCAAGGATTGATGGGTTTCATTGAGTTTTCAAACTCAGAAAGGAACTCAGACCTTTTACCATAAAAGGACCAAACGAGAAACTTGTAATTCTTAGGTAAGGCCTTGACTATTGTTAGTCCAAGGATTTTGAAGCCAAATCCTCAAAGTTGTAATTTTGGGTGGTTGAATTAATTCATATCCAGACTGGGTCAGGCCAAAGCTTAATTTTTTTAAACAGATGTCTGAGAGGTGCCTCAATTATCCTGAATAAGGAAGCATTTCATACAAAAGCTGAGCTAGCAGTTAGCCTGTTAGTCTTGTGACCCACTATCTTGTAAGAATAGCTGAGTCAGTAAAAGATTTCATAACAATCAGAACTTTTTAAGAATAGCCCTCCTGCATCAAGAAATGGTCCATCTTGGGCAAGTTAGTTGACAGGATTCATTCAAGTTGGAGCAACTTCATCATGACCTACAAGCTAAAAACAATTTTTGTGTTTACAAGTCTTTCCAGCACAATGCATTACCTTCTGAACATAAGGGTAAACCTCACAGAACAGTTTGTTTTTTATACCAAATGTCTCCACCACAAAGAACTAAAGCCCGTGCCAAAATAAATGATAACAAATTCTCATCTTACATTGTTTTCTTGGATGTGTCAGTCACAGTTGTAGAAAGTCAATACAGAGTTGGTACTGAGAAGAAGAATGTTGCTGTGATTACTTAAGAGAGTGTTTCAGGAGCATTTCTGATGGAGTCATAGGGGAATTTGGAAACCATCAATGAAGGGTAAAGAAACCCTACAATGCTCTAAGAAGAGGTTAATAGGAGAATCAGCAGAAACTCAAAATTAGAATTTCAGTAGAAATGTAGAAAGTTGAGATGGCTGTTAACGTTTCAGTGAAGCAAAGAACTTACTTTCAATTTGTTCATAGTTTGAAATTTTGTGAGAGACTAACTTCAAAGACAACAGATTAATTGATATGGTGGAATTTCAAGGTTATCCAGCATTCAGTCCATGCATGGGTATTGATTCTTTATTTTAACTCTGTTTGTTGTGAGAATTGTGAGCAAAAGTCAGAATGAAAACATTTGAAAAACTCACAAATCTGAGTAACATTGTTATAAGAAAGCGTAATTTCTGGAGATATTGCTTCCCTTAAAAACAAACCAAATGCTTCACATAGGGACTGCAAGAGAGACAGCTTAAGAGTACTTCAGGAAATGGCTGGGCCTCAACCACCACAGTACAGAGCATGGAGACATAAAATCATATGGAACATTTTCCCTGAAGTGAGCAATGCCAGTGTATTATGCCTCAAATGATCCCCTAAGAAGGTATTTCTCAGATTCTGCATCCCAAGCAAACAACTATTTTACAGCTGTGGTCTCATGGTTCCAGGGGCCTTTACTTGAAAGCTGAACTAGCATCATATATGTGCTGCTGATTTTGAAGACATGCAGAATTCAAGTTCACAGGATCACAGAGACTTATACCCAGTCTTCACAGGAAGCCCTAGGAAGCCAGTGTAGTTAGTGTCAGAACCCCTTTCAGCAGTCCTGAGAGGGTGATAACCCCAAGAAAACCAGGAAATGATTAATGCTAGAAACTTGGGATTTCTGACAAAGAAAGCTTTAGACCATATGAGAAAAATCAGTTATAGATCTGTATGTGTGTATGAGGTTGGAGGCATGAAGGCAAAATCAACAACACTCTAAAGAAAGGGCTACTCAGGCATCTAAGATCCTCCAGCAGGCCTTTGCTCACACAAGTTGAACAACCATTCTTACACTAAATTGTCTTCACTAGAGGTAAGAAAAGCAAATGAGAATCCATGTTCCCTGGTTTTATTAAATTAATAAAAATACACTGTGGTGACATTTTATTTTTGCAACCCAATAAAGTTTATCTGATGATCAGAGGAAAAAGCCAACCACTACATTAGACATAGAAGTCAGGCAATGGTAGCACAAGCCTTTAATCCTATCACTTGGGAGGCAGAGACCTGTCAGGATCTCTGTGAGTTAAAGGCCAACCTGGGGAACAGAGCCAGGCATGGTGACACAAGCCTTTAATCCTAGCACTAGCCATAGAGGTCTGTAGGTCTGTACAGACAGACAGTGACAGAGCTGGGCAGGAAGAGGAAATGATGTAGTTGAACAGAGAGAAAATGAGTTAGCAGAACAGAAAGGAATATAGGCATAGGTATACAGGAAGTAGGTCTCTTTGGAAGCTCCTGAGTTGCTGAGGTGAGGTGAGGTGAGGTGAGGTGAGGTGAGATGAGGTGAGGTTAGCTATGTATTTTTCTATTCCTCTGATCTCTCAGGCTTTAACCCTAATTTCTGCCTCCATGTTTTTTATTAATAAGACCTTTAGCAATTCATCTGCAACACACTGAACACATTTCCAAAATACAATAATTGTCAGAGATTGCAGGCAGTCACTGAAAAGAATGACTAAAAAGCTAAGAATCAACAAAATGCTCATGTTACTTCTTTCCCAACAACACACAGCTCATCTGAGAAAGAAACACTTGCTACATGTTGGAGCTAAAAGTAATTACATGACAATTCTGGCTTGAAACCTACTACCAGGTCTGATTTTATAAAAACGACTTCTACACAGATCCATGGCATCCCTGGCCCTAATCTGCACCGCAACGTACTACTAAAACTTTATCACCCTAGTGGACAAGGGTCGGTCATTACTGTTCCTCCCTCCCTTTCACAGAATAGGGTAGAGGGAAGAGAGGGTACTCTACCTAATGGAAAACAGCATGAAATGTATCACTGGAAGTTTATTTGGAGCTTAGTGTCTGGCTCACTAACATGAGACCACTATACCCAGGCAAGATATTTTAAAAAGAACATTAGGCTGGCATGCTCTTTCCAATGGATTAGACTCAATTATTGCCTGTATTATTTCCTGGTTTGGTCAGTATTAACCCTTAGACTATCTATACAGGTTCCTAAAACTCTGGGACTCAGATTCAACTCATAGACTAAGAGACTGCCTTCCTTAACACTATTTTAGTCTTGTTCAGCATAGCTTTTTAACAAGATTCTGCTGAAGGCAGGATATAGCACTAGGCAAAATATGTTGAATTGGCACTCATAGTCAGGATGATCAAACCTGAGACAGGGCAGATGCTAAAACCACTAACTGTGATCTAAAATCTGTATTTGAGCTCTTAGGGCCATCTGAGTGTCAGACAGAGTCACACAACCCCACTCTATGAACACTAATTTCAGCCATTTGAACCAAGGATGGTTGCAGTCCCTCACTAGCGTGAGGGTTGTTTATTCAGGAAGTAACACAGCATTGTGGTCCTGTAGCTATAGCGATATAGTATAGCAACCCAGAGGTAGCTGTTTCCAGGTGATGGTTTCCAGAGCAGAGGAGAATTTTGCAATGCTGAATTACAGGTTTCCAGTGACTGTGAATGAAGACTTCAGACCCACCGCAGCTCCAGGGTGTGGCAAGGACAGACTATCTAGTATATTGAAACACCTCCCTGTCCTTGCCCAAGGATGACTTAGTGCAAACCTAGATTTGAAAGGCTTGCTACTGATACAGTAGTGACAATGCAGTAGTAATCCCTGTAATTTAGATTTAGAACACCATCTAGTGTTGACATACTAGAAGTGACTGGAGACACAGAAAGGAGCCCCTGGCTTGAATTTCTGAAAATATGATCTTGAAGAAAACCAGATCATGAAGATGATACCAGGAGAAATCCTTACACAAAACTTAATTATCAAGCACAACAATCAAACCCTGTATAGTTAACAGTTTTAAGATTCTTTCATTAGTTTTGCATTGTCCTAGGTTGAGTCTAATTGTGGATTCATACTGCGGCTCTGTGTATATTCAAGTTTTCTACATAACTCTCTTCTGGACTGGAGTTATAGGTGGATGTGAGCCATCCAATGTGGTTGCGGGGAACTGAACTCTGGAAAGAGCAACAGTCTATGAATTCATAGTCTTTTGGAAGTTATAATTTTCTAAACTGGCTGGTTCTGGAAATCAATATTCCCAAATTAATATTGGTATACAAGTAGAAGTTGATTTAAGTATCTGTTAATAAGAGAAAAATATAATATAAAGTAAATATATATTGTTAAAATATAAAAGACCATTTCATTATTTAAGTAACATCTATGTATGCTTGTAATATCTTGACACATTGACCTAGTTTCACATCAAGCAGAGATTTTATTTATTCAAGTCTTTTCAACCTTTCAGTTAGTCTGATTACTTTCAAAAGTCTGTATCTAAATCAAGATATCTCTTTTTTCCCCAAAGTAACTTTGGAAAATTTGAGAGGGCTCTTGAAATATCACAACAGATTTTATCCTCTCTCCATGTCAAAAAGGAGATATTAAGCTAAGATTATTGGATGTGCTGAAATTCACAGGAAACAAGAAATAATGTCACACCTTTATTGAGTTGTATAAATAAGACGTGATTAATAAGTGTTCAAGGAATTGTATGAAATGCCTAAGAGTCTAATATATCTGTGTATAATGCTGTTATTCATAATTTCAACTATTAATAAACACCCAAACGTAATTGGATATTGATAAAATAGATAAATACTAAATAATATCAGAAAGACTCAAATTGCACATTAAAATCCATCATGTGCCATCTTTTGTGAAATCTGCACATATTTAGATAAAATGTTAGAGGCAGCAAGGTATAGTGACAGACACTTAAATCTCAGAAACTGGGAGGTAGAGTCAAACTGTGAGTTTGGTACCAGCCTAGTCTACCTAGTGAATTCTAACCCACAAGGTTTACATAGTGAGACCTTGTATGTATGTATGTATATTGTGTATGTATGTATGTATATGTGTGTATGTGTGTATGTATGTATATGTGTGTATGTGTGTATGTATGTATGTATATGTGTATATGTGTGTATGTGTGTATGTATGTATATGTGTGTATGTGTGTGTATGTATGTATGTATATGTGTGTATGTGTGTATGTATGTATATGTGTGTATGTGTGTGTATGTATGTATGTGTGTATGTATATATATATACATATGTGTATGTATATATATACATATATATACATACACATATCTCTGTGTGTGTGTGTGTGTGTGTGTGTGTGTGTGTGTGTGTGTGTGGAGAGAGGGAGATGGGGAAAGAAAGAGACAGCAAGAGAGCACTAACCAAGCTAAATCAAAGAAAGAAAGAACCAAGAAGAAATGTTGGAAGCCTGTGAACAGTCAGAAGTGAGAATCAGGGAGAAGATTCTTAAGAGAATCATCTTGTAATCACATTCCTGTCTGAAACCTGGTTCAATTATAGAAATTGTTAGGATCATTGTTTTGCACGCTATTTATTCCTTATTTCTTTAAAATTGTAAGAGTATTAATAATAATTATTATGAAAAAAACTTACATAAATTTTCTTTTTCCTGTAGAATGTAGAGGTACCTAAGGGAAACCCACATCTTTCACATGGCCTGTGGGTAAAGGGGGTAGAGAAGTTTGCCAAAAGCACCCGTGAAAAAGAGCCATGGATGTTCTGATTCTGTATCCACAGCTCTCACCCATACTACCCTCCATCCTTCAGGAAAAGAGACAACACAACAAGACATTGCATGCTGGCTTTTTATTGTGAAGCTGAAGAGGGAGTTATGCTTCCAGTGGTTTACTTTCTTGTACTTATTTGTGTATGAATGTCACGTGGTCTTAGTGAGTAGCATAGGCTGGTCTTGAATTCAGTCTCTTGAGTGTTGTGGTGACAAAGGAACAGCACCATGCTCAGCTCCAGTGACATAACTTTTGAATATTTTCTCATTTCTTGTATGAAAAAAAAAACTGAGAAAGACCATAGATATGAATTGTTACAGCAGAAGGTTTCTGACTCTCGCTGCATTCACTAACAAGAACAGTTGGGAACCCGACTTCATGGTTTTTCCTTTCCTTCCCTCCTTTTCTTTCTTAATAGTGTTTTGTTCATTCTTATTAGGCATCTAGCACATTATGTTCTTTAAGCTGTAGCTTATACCATGAGAAAACGGAGGTTATTCTTAGTCAGTTTGTCTTTTAGCTGTTATTGAAAATGAAAAGTGACGTATTTACAAAGTGATCATTGTTAAATGCAACAGTGACACTGAAAGGCACACAACCATCTATGCACAGGGTTTGTCAAATTATTATGCCATGGTTGCCTAATGGATTCTGTACAATTAGGAAAATAGTAAAGATGAAAAAGAAAGCAAGAGATTGAGAAGAATAAAAGCAAAAAATTGGAGAATAAAAAAGAAAGTTGGGAAGAGAGAAAAATGAAGGAAGAGAAAATACAGATAAGAGTTTTAAAGCTCAAAGAAACTTCATGATTAGCCAATGGTCTTTTGGTGCAGAGAATGAAATTTGTATTGAAGTATTTCTGCTTGCTTTTGATATATGCTATTTCTGATTTTTTTCCAATTCCATCCAGTTTGCCAACTATTACACCATATGAGGATATTTTGAATTGTCTTATGGGTCAATAGGCATATTTTAAGGGACCTCTCGGGGAAGGAGGGGGAATCTTGTAGATTAGTAGTAAACAAGGAATTGACCATGCATGCTTGATAAGCTTAATTGAAGACCCTTAAGCATTAATATGACTTAAATACTCACAGAAGGCCCTGGCTTCTAGGAAAATCAAGTTTTCATTTTTTCCAAACATGTCTATTGAGTGGCTAACATGTGCTGGTACCCTATTGGACAGTGCTCTTACTTGAGTCCACTGTTGGACATTGTTCCTTCTTCAGTCCACTGTTGGACATATAGCTACTGAGAAGAAAAATTTTGAAAAATATTAAAAACAGAAAGGGCCAGACAAGAGGATGGAATAATTTAGATATGAGAAAAACTGAGCAGGTAATCTAATATTTAGGGTAAAAAGACTACACTGGGGAGGGGAGATGGACCTCAGAATCATGTCCCTCCTCTCTGGCTTTTCCTGTGGAGTCAGCAGGTTTTCAGCCATAAGGCACAAAAGGCAGGAGGGAGAGCATGTGGCCAGTCTACAGGCCAGGTCTTAAAGAGCCCGCAGGCAGTCTCAGCAGTTCCAGGGGAGGAGCTGCAGATGGCAGGCTTTCTCAGGGGGGAGGTTTGGAATGGGAGAAGTGAAAGCAGAGCTGAGCTTCCCAACAAATACGTATTCATTTCACCTAGAAAATGATTTTTACATATAATGAAAATTGGTGAAAAGGCAGCTTTAAAGGTTTGGAAACCACAATTACATACGAAGTTTCCATCTGAGGGAATGAGGCATAACAGAAGGGTTCAATTACTTGTATTTCCAATGCCAGATCCTTAATTTGTAATTAGACATTTCAGATTCAAATACAATACACTAATAAATTGTCTTACTAAAATATGTTAACAAATTGATGTTTCCAACCTGTAAAAAGGAATTAAAAAATGCTTAGACTTTGGTGTGGTGGTGTATGCCTTTAATCCCAGCACTTGGAAGGCAGAGGCTGGCAGCTCTCTGAGACTGAGGCCAGTATGGTCTACAGCACAAGTTCAAGAACAGCCAAGCTTAGGCAATGAAGCAAGGGGACCATGTTTGAGCCCTAGCAAGCAGTAGACCTTGGAAGCTTTGGCAATGTGTGTTGCTTTAAAAATGATAGGCAGGTGCTGGCTACCATGCGGATTGGTCATGAGGCACAAGCCATGACAAAACCCAGTATTAGAACTTTATTAGGAGGAGGGGGGGAGGACGACAAAAGAACCAGGTCTGGGAAGAAGCACATGCAGAGAGAGATTGTAGCAAGAATCTTAAAAGGTTGTTATTAATAAAAACAAACCCAGTATTGGGGTGAATGCTGAAAGATCAGAGAAGCAGAATAAGCCACAGCTACCTCACCTTGCCAATTCCTCAGCTGATCCTGTTTCCTCAGACTGGAAGCCTCTGAGTCCTCCTCATCCAGAATGAATCTCAACTGAACTGCTGCTCAAAGGCCTAAAAGTTTAACCAGCTCTAGTTTCTGGTCCTCACACCTTACATACCTTTCTGCTTTCTGTAATCACTTCCTGGGATTAAAGGCATGTGTTACCATAACTGGCTGTTTCCAGTGTGGCTTTAAACTCACAGAGATCCAGATGGATCTCTGCCTTAGGAATACTAGGATTAAAGGCGTGTGCCACCATTTTCTGGCCTCTGTATCTAGTGGCTGTTCTGTTCTCTGACCCCAGATAAGTTTATTAGGATGCACAATATATTGGGGAACACAATATCACCACAAGTGACAGAGATAGTGGGGGGAGGAGAGAACAGAGAAGAGAGAGGAGGAGTCTGTGTCCAGCTTTTAAAGGATTCCTGTGCACGTGTGCAGGTGGGCTTATGGAGAGAGACCACACATGCGCTGATTGCGTGACCACATGGCTTGCATTTGTACAATTGGGCAGCACAAGGATGACATAAGATGTAAGACCCCTTACTTACCTGGTGAACTGCGCATGTGTGGTCATGAAGCTGGAGTGGTGGCAGGATCCTAACAATGTGGATCTGGAGTTAAGGATGAAAGAAAGGGGCTATGGAATTTGCCTCTGAGCATGAGGAAAGTCATGGAGGCCAGGCATCTGTCATGGGTTTCCCTGAAAGGAGCCCCAGAGAGTCCATTTTCTGAAGCTGTGAAGTTGAAACCTGGATTGCTTTGGAGATTCCAGGATTATAAAGATGCCAGAGCCAGCTGTGATATATTTTTCAAGCAAAGCTGCTAAGGGGGAGTGAAAACAGCCCAGGATTCATAGGTACATTCTGCCATTAAAGCTGAAAGGAGTTGGAGATCTGAAGAACATTTTAACATCAGACATGGAGATGCAGAGTGTGGAGTTTTCCCAGCTGGCTTTTGGCCTTGATTTGTTCCAGTATTTCCTTGCTATGATCCCTTCCCTGTGTTTTGGAACAGTAAGATAGGTTGGATGTGTGTGACTGGTTCTTTTTTTTAATTTTGATTTTTTTTTTGGGATTACAGTTAGGAGACTGTATAATGTCAATGTTTCTTACAGCTGGGTAATACTCCATTGTGTATGTACCATATTTTCTTTATCCATTTCTTCGATGAGGGGCATCTAGGTTTTTTTCAGGTTCTGAAAAAATGCTCTTATGAATAATGGTGCTATGAACATAGTTGAACAAGTGTCCTTGTGGGATGATTGCATATCCCTTGGGTATATTCCTATGACTAATATCATTGGATCTTGAAGTTGATTGATTCACAATTTTCTGAGAAGTCATTACACTGATTTCCAAAGTGGCTGTACATGTTTGAACTCCTACCAGCAGTGGAGGAATGTTCCGCTTATTCTACATCCTCTCCCATATAACATGTCCTAAGTTTTTTTTTTTTTAAATCTTAGCCATTCTGACAGGTGAAAGAGGGTATCACATCGTTGTTTTGATTTACATTTCTCTGGTGACTAAAAGGATGGAACTAGAAAAATATCATCCTGATGAGTTAACCCAGATTCAGAAAGGTAAACATGGTAGGTACTCATTCAGAAGTGGATACTAAATATAAAGCCATGGATAAACCGACTACAACCCACAGATCCACAGAAGCTAGGTTACAAGGAAGACCTTAAGAGAGAAGCATGGATAGCCCTAGAAAGGGGAAATAGATGAGAACTCCTGGGTAAATTGGGGGTAGAAGTCGGGAAGAGGGGAGGGTTTGGAGGATGAGAACATAGGGGAATGGGATGGTCAAGTTCAAGGAGGGACAGAGTGAGAGAGCAATGAAAAAGATATCTTGATAGAGGGAGACATTATGGGGTTAGGGAGAATCCAGGTGCTAGACAATCTCCTGGAACCCACAAGAATGACCCCAGATAAGACTACTAGCAATAGTGGAGAGGGTGCCTGAACTGGCCTTCTGTAATCAGATTTGTGAATACTCTAACAGTCATTAACTGATGGAAGCAGATGCAGAGACCCGCAGCCAAGCACCAGGCTGAGCTCTGGGAGTCCAATCGAAAAGAGGGAGGAGGGATTATATGAACAAGGGGGGTAAAGATGATGATTGGCAAATCTACAGAGAAAACTGAATCAAACTTGTGGGTACTCAAGAACTCTAAACTGACAACTATGGAGTCTTCATTTGACCAAAATAGGCCCTCTGCATGTGGGAGATGGTTCTGTAGGTTGGTCTGTTTGGGGGGTCCCTGGCAGTGGGATAAGGATCTATCTCTGGTGCATGAACTGGCTTTTTGGGAGCCCATTTCCTATGGCAGTATGTCTTTCTCAACCTTGATGCAAGGGGGAGGGCCTTGGATCTGCCTCATCTGAAGGTATCATGCTTTGTTGATTCCCCATGGGAGATTTTACCCTTTGGGATCAATGGGTAGGGAATAAGCCAGGGAGAGATGGGGTTGGTGCAAAGACGAGGAATGGGATGGGAAACTGTGGTAGGTATGTAAAATGAAAAAAAAAATTAAATAAATTTAATAAAAAAGAAAAGAAAGAGATTGTTTGAATCTTAGAAGAGACTTTCAACTTTGGACTTTTAAACATTTCTGAGACTGTGATAGAATATGGGGATTTGAAGTTGGACTAAATGGCTTCAAGCTTTTGGGGGCCAGGCAGTAAAATCTTTTGGTTTGAAAGAAATTGTCCCTTACAGGGAGTGGCACCATTGGGAGGTATGACCATCTTGGAGTAGGTGTGGTCTTGTTAAAGGAAGTGTACTACTGTGGACCTGGGCTTTTAGGTATCATATATGCTCAACATACTGCTCATGTGACAGATCACCTCCTGTTGTCTGCATATCAACATGTAGCAGCTCTCTCTCCAGCACCATATCTGCCTGAATGCAGCCAAGTTCCCCATCATGAAGATAATGGACTAAACCTCTGAACCTGTAAGCTGCCACATCAATTGAATATTTTCCTGTGTAAGACTTGTCATGTTCTATCCATTAGCCTACAAATTTCATGCTTAGCATAATTAGGGACATTACCAAGACCCAGTACTTAACTATAAAGTTAGTAGGAGAGAAAGACATAGGTAAAGAGAAAGGACAATCTTACTGATAGGAATGAATTAAAATGGGCATTTTCAAGATTTTCCTACAAGGCATCCTATAGCTTTGTATGAGAGTTTATGCACATTTCTTTATTTCTGACCACATTAAATATAATATCTGTGAGATTTTCATTCTTCATAGGTTGGTAGATAAACAGTCTATTTTTTGCACTCCAAGAAACTATCAAATGATGAAATTAAGTTCCTTCATATGATAACCTCATCAGTATAATTTCTTAAGGTATATATGTGTGAGTTTGCTCCCATCAGTGAAACATTTCAAAAATTGCTAAGAGAAAGCTCTTAATGATATAAGTAACTAAACAAACATACACATCATGGAATCTAACCCTCAGAACTACAAGCCAAATTAAATGCTTTCTTTTATAAGTTGCCTTGTCCATGGTGTTTTATCACAGCAATAGAAAAGTAACTAAAACAAAGGATTCCAACTTCCAGAAGTCAGTATTTATTTAAAAGCAGAAAGTCTGGCCGAGAGTGTTGCAGAAGGGGTTTCCTACTAAAAACACATTACTTAAAAATGAATTTGCAGATTCAGTCATACAGAATTAGCAACATCTGTGGTCGAAGGAGGCCAGGATCCAACTTGAGCTGCAGCAGAACTTATTAGTGTTGTCTAAAGGGTACTGATTTTGTAGGCATGAAAGGTGCAAGACTGAAGGGGTACTGATCCTCAATTTTAGAGAGATGCTAAGATCAGGCAATGCATTTACTTGGGTTTGGAGTCTCTGCAGGGAGGCCCCGGGAGGCCATTGCATGGAACTGTGAAGGCGAAGTTGCAATCAGAATTTCAGGATGCTAAAGATGCCAGAAATGTGCAATTTCTGACTCAGAAAGCTTTAGGAATGGTTTGGAGCCAGGCCAAGAGAGAAACTCTCCTTCCTGCAGGCAACAGGGCTGAAGAAGCGGAGTTACTCAAGTTCTTTGAATCCCATAAGATGGTATCACAAGCCGAGAGACCACATGATTCCATCTCAAATCCCAGGTAACTAGGATGGAGCTATAAGAACTTAATGAATTTATGTACTTTTGTCTTTCTGTGGTGCAATCTTTTGGCATCCTACTCTCACTCCTTCCTTTTAGAATGAGAATGTTCATTATGTTCACTCTATGTTAGACTTATGTAACATGTGTTTTGATTGTTCAGGAACTCATGGTAAAAAAAATACATAGTCTCAGAGGAGACTTCATTCTTATACTTTTTCTTATTATTTTAATTTTAAGAATTTCATTCATGAATATACTTTATTTACATAATTTCCACAATACCACTATATAAAGAAATATAGGAAGGCAATGGCTGCTGATGGAGGGAAGTAGAAACTTTTTCCTCCTGAAATGAGTAATTTTCCAATCCAAAATAGTCAACAATAAACCCACATACAAATGAGCGATGCTAAACGGACTCAGGAATTTGTGTGTGTGTGTGTGTGTGTGTGTGTGTGTGTGTGTGTGTGTATTTGTGTTTGTGTGTGTGTATATGTAAAGCAATAATTAACAAGAAGAGATAATGATCCTAAGAAGCTTCTTTTTGTCACTTATACTTTTTTATGATTTAAAATAAAGCATATCTTTAATGAAGTGTTGCAGATGGACTCAAGTATGATGCAGAGTGAAAGAAGCCACACTTAGTAGATGCCCTTGCTTAATGAGTTAATCTATGCTGAATGTCTTTTTTTTTATTTTACAATACTATTCAGTTCTACATAACAGCCACAGATTCCCTTGTTCTCTCCCTTCCTGCCCCCCTCCTCTTCCCCCCAGCCCACCCTCCATTCCCACCTCCTCCAGATCAAGGTCTCCCCCGAACACTGAGATCGACCTGGTAGACTCAGTCCAGGCAGGTCCAGTCCCCTCCTCCCAGATTGAGCCAAGCATCCCTGGATAAGTCCCAGGTTTCAAACAGCTAACTCATGCAATGAGCCCAGGACCTGGTACCACTACCTAGATGCCTCCCAAACAGATCAAGCCAATCGACTATCTCACCTATTCAGAGGGCCTGATCCAGTTGGGGGCCCCTCAGCCTTTGGTTCATAGTTCATGTGTTTCCATTCGTTTGGCTATTTGTCCCTGTGCTTTATCCAACCTTGGTTTCAACAATTCTCGCTCTCTGAAGAGGAGGGTTTATATGAGCCACTTACACTTTTAAACAACATAATTGTTAAACACTCTGCAGGCTTTTGAAGCAGAGCTGAATGCAAAGTGCATTGTGAGGTGTCTACATATTTATCGCAACAAAAGGTAGAAGGTTTTGGGTTAATAGGAACGTAATAGAGTTTCAGCTTGGCAAAGAAACCCTGTCAACTTGAGGGGATCTATACTCACCTTAGAAATCTCTGAGCATGTCAGTGATAGCTTTCTCGAGGTTACATTAACTGTGGTGAGAGAACTCACACTAAGGTGAGCTGAGATTTGGGCTGCATAAAAAGTACCCAGATAACTCAGCACAACCAATCCCCTTTCTCTGCTTTCTGAAAGCGATGCGATGTGACTTGTTAGGTCCATGGTCCTGCTTTCATGAATGACTCCCCCAATGTAAGCCAAAATAAACTCCACCTTTTTAAGTTCTTTTGTCCAGCTACTGGGTTGCAACAGTGAGAAAAGCCACTGATGCAGTTGGAAATTCCATGATGAAGAGGTTCTCATGTTTATAATCTTATTTCAAGTATTCTTTTGATCATAACTGCTATCACTGATTCCATGCATTTTTTTCTTTGTTTCAGTGGGCTGTCATCCTTAACGCTTTTATGTACAATGTAAGATTGTTACCAGTGTCTTTTTGTATTGTTGCTATAAAAATCTGCCTGAGTCTTGAGATTTTATCAATGTTTCCATTAGGATCACAATTCCTATGACTAGAAAGTTCAAAGTTCATGACACCAACTTACAGCAAATATTCTTTACTAAGCAGGCTCTTCAGCCACCCAGTTTGCTTGTGCATAGAACACATGTTCATAGAACTAATCTAGTCCTACATATCAGGCTTGCTCCTGAAATAGTATTGGAATCTCAGATTCTGGCATCTCTATGATTCAATAACTGTTGATGAAGTCTCAATTCTTAAGGAGCTACAATTATCAGTGGAAATATGTTAGGGTACATCTTTCAGGCCACAGACCTTCGGGAAAAAAAGTGTTCTATCCCCAAACCAATGAAAATAACATGCGTGATATAGGTAGCAGATTAAAATAGAACACTCAACTCCATTTGAATTTTATATAATCAAAAAATTATTGCCATTGCTCATTTATCATATTAGCAAGGTCTTTTATTTTAAACTCAGTCCATCGTTCTGCATTTATGATGCATTTATATTATAATTATTTCCAAGTATCCTTATAAAATTGCATTATTTTATCTAAAATGAAGACTGGACCTTCTATACGTTTATTTACTAAATCTGTCAATTCTACAATAGAATGTACTCAATTTTAACTAAAATTTTCTGGGACAATTGCTAAATGTCCAGTAGGGGGCAGAAGTGCCCTGTGCTAAGAACTGGTGTCCATAAGAATTAAGGTCTTTAGAGAATCTCAGGATATGTGTTCAAATTGCTCTGCCTTTATTACTTAGTGTTTCCTGGAATCTAGTACTTTTCACTAAATTTGTAGCCTGTTACATGATTCAAAACTGTTGTTTTTAATTTCTTTGTGTGTGTGTGTGTGTGTGTGTGTGTGTGTGTGTGTGTGTGTGTGTGTGTGCTATTGATGTTCAAACCCAGGGCCTCACATATACTGGGCAAGAGCTTACCATCGAACTACACTCACAACATGAAGCTGTACTTTTCAAAGAACTGACATTGGCAGTGAATTTAATTCAACAACTTGAATGATTTGGCCTGTTTTCTTTGAAAATATCTATATTTCTTTGCAGTAGTTTTCACTCACTCTTTTTTTTCTACTATCATTTCCTGGAATTTTCCGAGTCTTCTGACATTTCTAGCAAAGGTTTTTTGTCTTCCTTAGAGTTAATCAGTTGAGTATGTGTTATATTATTCTAAACTCTTGGATACTAGATGTGAAGTCTTAGGATTTTAATTTTACTGAAAACACAGAATGAGACTTGCATTTATAATAACTTTCAGTTAGTTATGCCTCTCAACAGACTCCATTATGTTCCAGAATAAAGTTTTGTTGAAACATATCCTGTCAACCACTTTAATTTAGCTTCTTTCCAATATGAGTGACCATGTTAAAGATTGTTGTATAAATTATGTTTCTGTTTATATATATAGCTTGCTTATACATGGACACTCATTTAATGTGTTCTGATTAAAATCCATATATTTCAACTTTAACATTTATCTAATATATCAATAAAATTCTCAAATGAACTTTACTATACTTATTTTTAAAGAACCTCAAGAAAAATATATTGTCAATATAATTTTACTATGGAATACATAATCTTTATTACTGATTATTTCTTTTCCAATTAATTTAGTTAATGTGAAATAGCATATCACAGGACCTAGTGATAACATAAAAGCTAGATGCAAAGCATAGGTGTGAAGAACTTTGAATCTTCCTTGACTTTCCCCTTCTAGAGCATCATCAGTCACCTTCCTCTGGACAAAGGGAGACACTTGTTTCAATTTGATTTTCTACAAAATTAAATTTTAGAAAAACCCACATAACCACAAGAACAACAACAAAAAATGGGCTATCATATAAATAAAACTATTATATAAATATACTATCATATAAATAAAACTATTTGACACATAGCTGTCTCGAACAGGCTAGCATTATTATAATGTTGCTCAAATAACACATTAAAATAAGAAATCAGACTGTTCAAAGCTCTTGTGTGCCCTGGAGATCTAACCACAGGTCCTCTTGCTTGCCCAGGAAAAGCCTCTCCAAATGATCCACCTCTGCTGTCCCATAGATAGTTTAAAACATCTAAACATAAACCAGGCATATTTAACACACTTCTCAATCTTACCGAAAGGGAGCCCAATGCTTCCACATATGCTAGGTAGAATTATTAAGACTATCTTTATTCCTTAAAACTATAGAATTTTAACTGGAATGGAAATTAATTTCATAAACAATTATGTTCCCATGAAGTATTCATATCATAACTATTATTAATTACTGTATAAAATTAAACTCCATTCAACTTGAACTTGATTTGTATTTTAAAGGGAGGAAACATACCAATAACAAAACAACAGTAACAAACAGAATAAATATGTAGAACATCAAGTTGCAGGATGATTATTAAAATGTCAGGCATTGAGTAACATTGTTACCTGAGCAATGAAAGTACATGATGTGAGCCCTGTAACTGATACTTGAGCCTTTCCAGTTCATGGTGTAGAAGGAGTCCAGGGGATTCCCTGAGCTCTGGTGACCAAGGAGTCTAAGCTGCTGGAATCCATAGCACAGGGAACCAAAAATCAGATGTAATCATAACCATCAGTGAGTTAACTTCCTAAGGCCAGAAAGTAACCATCCAGAGGAGATGAGCAAATATTGACTTTGAGTCATAAAGAGTGAGGAAACATATCTATTCGATACTATTAATAATAGAAAATCATGTATTTCATGGACCATTGTTCAGAATGCACCAAAAAATCTTCCCTCAATGGTTAGATCTAATATTTGTTTTTTATTTCTTAAATTATTTCAAAAGGCGCTGGGCGGTGGTGGCGCACGCCTTTAATCCCAGTACTCGGGAGGCAGAGCCAGGCGGATCTCTGTGAGTTCGAGGCCAGCGTGGGCTATCAAGTGAGTTCCAGGAAAGGCGCAAAGCTACACAGAGAAACCCTGCAGGGACACTTGGCTCGGTCTGGGACGGGGGGACTGGACCTGCCTGGACTGAGTCTACCAGGTCGACCCCAGTCCTCGGGGGAGACCTTGATCTGGAGAAGGTGGGAATGGGGGGTGGGCTGGGGGGAGGGGGATGGGGGCGAGAGGGGGAGAACAGGGGAATCTGTGGCTATTATGTTGAACTGAATGGTGTTGTAAAATAAATTTAAAAAAAAGAAAAAAAGAAAAAAACACACACAAAAAAAAAAAAGAAAAAAGATGGGATGGAAAAGGCCTGCCAGGCCTTTGTTTTGAATGCCAAGCTTTTGTCTTAGGTCAGCATGATGAGGAAGAAGCCAGCCATCTTAGAAGATGGCCACCTTTGTTATCTGTCCGTATCTGTCTACCTCGCAGGGAATCCATCTAATTCCTAGTCCCTAAAGTGTATAAGATGAGAAGTTCTGGGGGTTGGAACAGCCAACTGAATGACAGTGTGAATAGGGTCTGATTTCTGAGGCATCTTGTGAAGACAGAAAAGCAGAAAAGAGAGGCACATCTGGCCTTAGACAGCAGGCCTGTGCTTATTGCTCACAAGGCAATAGGGTGTTATCTCACCCACAGGAAACTGAGCCATGCGTCCCATGCCATGCATGTGAATGAGAGAATGCCCACTGAGACAGATGGCTGAGACCCCTTATAGGGATGGAAAATGATTGCAACACATTTGCTCCTGAGTCCCTCCCTTCTGGCCACAAGGGAAGCTAGGAAGTACAGTCTTTTAACTATCCAATATGCTTAATATTAGTGAATTGTATGCTGTGAGATGATCCTTCTGTACACTGTGAATATATGCTACTCTCATTGGTTGATAATAAAGCTGTTTTGGCCTATGGCGAGGCAGGATAAGGTTAGGCAGAACAATCAAACTGAGAACTCAAAGTAAGAGGGGCAAAGTTGGAAGAGACTCAAGCCAGCTGCCCAAGAATCAAGATGCCAGAGGACTGGTAAAGCCATGGACTATGTGACAATACATAGATTAATAGAAATGGATTAATTTAATTGTAAGAGCTAGTTAGCATTAAGCCTGAGTCATTGGTCAAGTATTTATAATTAATATAAGCCTCTGTGTGGTAATTTGGGAAGTGGCTGACAGGAATTTGGGAATAGGTGGGTGGGAGACAAGGCTCCATTTACAACTGTACACTTTAAAATGATTAAAATGATAAACTTTATGTTATACATATATTTATCATAATTACAAAACTAATAAACTACATCCAACCAAGAAAAAAAAATGATTTTATGGTTTCCATGTAGTTTTAATGCCCCTCAATACAACTTGAGTGGATTGCTACAGGATCACAAAAATTAGCCAGCACTCAACATGATTCAATACACATTGTTGGACATTCAATCATGTTTTTTTTTTTTTTTTAGTTTTTCAAGACAGGGTTTCTCTGTGTAGCTCTGCACCTTTCCTGGGACTCTCCTGGTAGCCCAGGCTGGCCTCGAACTCACAGAGATCTGCCTGCCTCTGCCTCCCGAGTGCTGGGATTAAAGGCGTGCACCACCACCGCCCGGCCAATCATGTATTTTTTAAGGTCTGTAAAAACCCTACAAAGTTATGATGGTAATGAGAAAATCAAAGATCTCTATGTAACTGGCACAGACATTAATAATAGCAGATAACATTAAAACAGGTATTATAAATACATTACAGGTGTCCAAATGTTTATTATCTGTCCTGGTTATAAAACGAAGGGAGTAAAAAGTAATCCCAATGGATAGTTAGAGTTTAAAATCAAATTCTTGAAATGATAGTGTATTGTGAGAAGTTAATTCCTGAAAAGAAATTATTCATGAACTTGAAAACATAAATAACACATAAGGAAAGTGAAGAATGAAATAAACATCAATGGTCTTCAACAAAGCTCAAGCTATGTAATTAAAATATCTCAAAATCTTGACTGGGTAGAAAATACGATGGCCAATGGTGCTGAAGGGATGGATTGGTTGTTTAGAGCACTTGATGCTCTTGCAGAAGACCGAGTGTGGTTCCTAGCACTCACATACCCATATTGTGTGTTTAACAACTCCCTGTAATTATAGTCAAAGGGGTACTTACATCCTCTTCTGGCCTTTATACTCGTGTGCATGTAGGTAGCGCACATACAGGCAAACAGTCACACATGTATACACTTAAATAAAAGTAAATAAAAATGTAAAAATAAACAAAGGCCTCAGTTTCCCAAATATGGTGGAAGCTATAAATATTTACACACAAGAAGCTCAGTAAACCACACATAAAGAACCTAGCAGTATACAAAAGCACATCTTATTGATTTCCAGATTAGTTTATCAAAGCAAAGTTAAAGTATATAAAAGAGGTGCATTCAGAGGGACCAATAATGATTGTGGCAGATTTAGCCAGAAACAGTGGAATAAAAATATCTGATGGAACAGTACTATGGAATTGCAAAAGTAGTAAAAATCTCAACCTAGAATGGAGAAGTTGATTTCAAAACTGGAAGAGAAAGACGTTCATCCAGATACCTAAGAGACCCAAGACTACAAGGACTCTCAAATACTGTGCTCAGAGACTGTGGAAAATAAGAATATGCAAATGATAAAATAAGCAATAGAAAAAACAGCAACAGAAATTATAGCTTTCTCATTAATATACAAAATGTTCCATTTATTTAAATTTGATAAAATCATAATTGATTTGTTTGGATTATGGCATACACCTACAAGAGATAAATTTATGTTAGCACATTTTCTAGAATGTATATAACACATTTAAAATAACACATGATGAAAAGAAAGAGAGCATACAGGCTAATATAGTCTTAAAATGACATGCTGTTAATACAACTGAGTTTTTAATGAAGCTTTCTGCTTATAATAGCTGTTTTATTCTCAAAGGTACTCATCATCTTTTTATAAGTTATTTTCATAATGCTCCTTGTTTTACTACCTAATGCAATGTCTACTTTTTGTAGTTTAGTTTTGCATATAGTTGTCTCCAAAAATGTAAACATTTAATATCTGACTGCTTTTTAAAATTAAAAATATAGTTGCTATGAAGTAGAAAATGGGAAAATGGGTAAAGATTAACCTGATAAAGGAAAAAAATCACAACACTAAGGGGGAAGGAGTAGGGAATAAATAACACTAAGGCTGTTTGAAGAAGCCATACAGAATTATACTACTCTACGTCTACTTAAAATTACATATAAGTGTACAAGTTTACACTATGGTTATGCATAAACATATATACACATATATATGTATGTCAATATAATATAATATATATGTACATGAATTATACCATGTGGAGAGACAATGCTCCTTCCCCAAACCATAGACTACATAGCAAAACTCTATTGCCAGACAGGAGAAACTTCCTTCGTATAGTTGGTCAGGTGAGTTCAAGAGACAACAAAATAATATAGGCTATTGCCATTGCCTTTGTTTGTTCTAGAAAAAGTAGGTATGACCATAATACTGAAGATACCACATACTTCAGACACAGGACTTGGAAAACTATATCTGGACCTAAACTGGAATCCTCAGGAGTCATGCAAGCTGATGAGGGAGAAAGGTAATCCATAACGCTATCCATCTGCAATGCTTTCAAACCACAACAATGATCCACACAAGATATTCTGAAAGATGCAATAGTGGCACATATATCCTCGGGGTAACCAGAAGACACCTAATGGGGCTTAAGTTTTACTCACTAGAAGGGAAGTCATACCTGGTAATGCAAAATTAGCCAATGTCCAGGGCTGAAGAGGCCATGGGATCTAGAGGACAACCTGATATTGTCACTTTCCTGAACCATTATACTCTCTGGCTAAATTCTAAATACTTATTCTTGTATCCACACGTAAGTGCAGGGCTCACCCTCATTGAAGAAGCTTCTGTTTTCAGTAGATGGAAATTATCACAGAAAGCCACAACTAAACAAATGGAAAAAAAAACCTAACTGTGGGATGCCAAACCCCAATTATTACACATACAACAGAACCCCAACTCCTAAGGCTCAGGGCACATTGCACAAAAGGGGCAGGAAATGATTCTTGGTAGCAAACTATCACATCCAGAAATTTTATGATAGATAAAGGAAGGCAGCTTAATATCACAGGTAATTGTTCTTTTACTAACCAACATCAAGCAGAATTGGAGCACTGTGTGACAAAGGGTGAGGCCAAATCTGATTTGAGGAGAATCTTATTATTTCCTCAAACAATTCAGTACAGTTATTCATTTACTTAATATCATTAAAACAAACTGGAATCTGTCAGAGCAGATGGTGAACCGAGAGCTGAAACCCAGTTTGCTAGCATACAAATAAGACATATTCTCTTTCATGACTTTGTGGCATTTTGCCTTGTTTCATATCTAGGGGATTTGAATTTACCAAGCTTAGATACTACTTAGTGAAATTTATGAAGCATTTCAGGAACTAGCTAACATGATGGATGTTGGTTATCTGTAGACGACTTGAGGGCTTTATTAGTACTAAGGCTTGTTTCAAAGAAAAGTTTAGACTCATGTAGAAAGATTGAGAAAACCCCCTCTGTAGATTTTCTACAGTTTTATCACTGAAAGTTTTTTGATTTTCATTCAGGAAGAAAAGCATTTCTTAATATTATGTGTGGATAGCTAGTCCTTATCCATATTTACCTAAAGCCATACATACACACACACATACAATGCATAGCATTCCATTTGGGATGTGAAAATCTTCTAAATAAGCCATAAGTTCTGATTTTTTAATTTCCAAAGTGAAAATGAATTTTGGATTGCTTATTATTTACATTCACTTTTTCCAGAACTGGCATATTATACAGGGACAAAAATAAATATGTATTTGCAGGATTTAAGGTGAGGTGAGAGTTTGATTGGGCAGAGAAAGCACTTGAAATTTTTGATTATGGGTCAGCTCTCAAAACCCACAGGAGTATCCAAAAATAGATGTTCACAGTGCATATTTAAAGAACCATATAAAATATGTGTACACAAAAGACATCAAGAAGATGATGGGGAGGATGTAGGAGAGGGAATGGAGAGCATGAAGGGGAAACTACCATAATAATAAATTTATAATAAACAAGGACTTATCTCAAAGCTAACGTCAGTCTTGACCTTATTGTTGAAATACAAGACCACTATACAATTTGCAAGATGCAAATTATCGTCATAATTACTTAGTACTTAAATATTTAGATTATTTCATTATGAAGCCAAAAGTAAAACAAGTACATACTTAAACACAGAAGCTATTTTGTTTCTATCTGCACAAAAAACATGAGCAGGAGCTAGAAATACAAAGCTTCTTTGATCTGTCAGTAATGCTGCTGGCTTTTTGAGTCAGAAATCAAGAAAACAATCGTCATCCACTTATCCTTGGTGTACCTGTAAATCAGGTTCAAATGTAACAGAAATGATAACTTTTAATGTAAGAAATCAAATTAACTTTTTTCATATTTTGATTTTGTCCCCTGGATTCAGGATGCTGCTGTTTTGCACAGCCCTTTACTATTGATGTTCCAGCTGAATGCAGGACAGTGTCTCCCTATTCTGAAGGTAAGTCCTTTAGCCTTGCTGACATCTGCACACATCATTCGATAAAATTCATAAAAACCCAGAACCTCATTGTTTTACAGGGTAATAACTGCTGTATGTATGTGTATATGGTAAGGGTTTGCTAAACATAGAGATATCTGCCGTATACAAGAACCTTTTTATGACCCTATGACGTGGTTCAAACTTCTTGTGCATGTTATGGGAATATTCTACCACTGAATTGAATGTCCAGTATACAATATTTTTTGTAAAGTGGTTATTATAAATTTCCACTTTTTAAGATTGGTCTTTTATTAAAATATCACCAAACAAAAGTAGATAAAATGTGGAACACATATTTTCCTACAAATATATTGATGAATTCAAAACAGCAAGAACAAGAATCTATTCCAAGTCAAGTTTGGAAGTTTGTTTTTGGATGTTTTAAAAAGAATCTATAAAAAATGGAATTTTCATTTCCAAAAAACAAGCAAAATTCTAACATTGAAAATTTACTGACAATAAATATGGTATGTGTTTCCCGCTCTATTTTACTTTTTGAACCTAATGTGTTTGAAAATTTTCACATTTTATTAACATTTATTCTGCTATTCCAATGATATTAGTATCAAATACACATAAGCCAACACCCATGTATTGAGTGCCTATTTCTCAAAGTTATAATAATTATCAGTTCATATCATAATCTGTTTTTTAGCTTTGCTGACATCTGCACACATTATTCTATAAAATTCTTAAAATCTCAGCACCTCATTGCTTTGCAGGGTAAAAATTGCTGTACATATGTGTATATAGTAAGGTATATGTATAAACCTAGAGATATCTACCATATATAAAGACCTTTTTATGATCCTATGATGTGGTTCAAATTTCTTGTGCATGTTTTTGGAATATTCTACCACTGAATTGCATGCCCAGTATACAATATTTTTTGTAAAGTGGTTATTACAAATTTCCACTTTTTAAGATTGGTCTTTTATTAAAATATCATCAAACAAAAATAGACACAATATGAAAAACATATTTTTCTGCAAATATATTGATAAATTCAGAACAGCGAGAACAAGATCTATTCCAAGTCAAGTTTGGCAATTTGATGGATGTTTTTAAAAGTTCATCTATAAAAAATGAAATTTTAATTTCCAAAAACAAGCAAAATTCTAACATTGAAAATTTACCGAAAATAAATATAAGTTATGTGTTTCCCTCACTATTTTACTTTTTGAACCTAATGTGTTTGAAAATTTTCACATTTTATTAATATTTATTCTGCTATTCAACTGATATTAGTATCAAATACACATAAGCTAACACCCATGTATTGAGTGCCTATTACTCAAAGTTATAATAATTATCAGTTCATATCATAAATTGTTTTTGTTCTATGCCTGTAAAATATTTGCATATTGTAAAATAAAATATAGAAAACATGCCATTTATCTAGATATATCCAATTAAATATTATCACTAAGCAACGTTTATATTCTTCTGCAAATATATATTATGGTATGTATTTGATAACCACCAATTAATATGTACATGCATTCCTGCCATAATCATTTATTCCTATTAATTATAAACATGCATTAAGAGTCACGGATCTGAACCTGTTAACTTAGATGGGATCACTGGACACAGTGTGTTCCTGATTCTGAGGAATTAAGAAACATGTACATTGGTCTTCAATGTAAAATAGTAAGTTAAGTGTATTTGATGTAAAATAGCCTTTATTTCATTTTTTATTATCAGAAGTTTTAGAGAAATATTCTAGATTAGGGCATGTATAAATGAGTAATGTTTCTCATTATGGAACTATAAGACACATTCCTTATAGATTCATTAATCCAGACACCAATGTACAGGTTTATTAGCCCTTTTAAAGCAAGAGTGCGGAGTATAACAATGTCACTGAAGACAAGAGGCCAGAAGAGTGAGTCACATACAATGAAGCTGGAGTCACAGGTGTTTTCGAGCCAGGCTGGTGTGGGTACTACTAGCAGCTGACTTATATTCCATGAGCTATTTCTCCAGCAACTACCCTCAGTTTCTTATGAGATCAGATTTGAAAATGTAAGTCTTCTCTCACACTCTAACTGCCCCCCCCTTCCACATCCCCAGTGCTGGGATCACAGTGGGAATCATGTTCGAGTTGGTTTCTGCTTTTTGGATTACAGACATTTTGACTAGAATGAAACAGAATCTCAGTGTAGTTTTGATTTTCATTACATATATGGCTGAAGATGGAAACATGTTCTTTAATTGTCTAAGAAGTTTTACAAACTTTCAAATAATTTTAATCAAATAATTAATACTTGAAAATTGGGTGAATCCAAGAGTAACACTGTGAAGTTCTACTTAAGAGTGTTTAAAATTAAGAATGGACTGAAAATTGAAGTGGAGAAAGAGATTTTTCATCCTAGATGCCATTCCTGAGTTACACTTTACATTTTGAAGGTCACGGGGCAATAATACTTCCATCTATAAAGTGTTCATGTATGTGTGTACATGTATATACACATTTGTGTATGTAAATGTGCAATGTTATAAGCTGATAAGTAGTAATCAAGTTACATTCAGTTATTACTTTTTTAAAGTTTATTTATTTATTATGTATACAATATTCTATTTGCACGTGTCCTTGCAAGCCAGAAGATGACACCAGATCTCCTTATAGATGGTTGTGAGCCACCATGTGGATGCTGGGAATTGAACTCAGGACCTCTGGAAGAGTATTCACTGCTCTTAACCACTGAGTCATCTCTTCAGCCTCTTCCCCAGGTACTATTTCCCAGAGAGAATTTTTCAAGGAGTGTTGACCTTTTTGATGCTCTCCAGAAAACCTTGGATCTTATGAGATGGAAATTTGAAACTCTTTGTACATGAATCTTTTATTAAAATAAATGAGTCTATAGAGGATGATTGTTCTAGATGAAAGAAGTTTCTATATAATGACTGGCATCTCTGCATTATTTACATACTGAGTTCTAAAATTTTACTAACAAACAAAGCTGACTATCACAGTTGATGGATGATTAAAGAAGGAACAAAATTTCAAACAATGGAACATAATTTGTATTTATTTGCCTGCTAGCATATGAAAATGTGATGCCCTTCCAATAGCACCTCAGAAATACACTAGTCTATGTCAGAAACACAAAAGTATGTAATTGGAGATAGTATAGTAATATAAATTTTCATAAACATGAGATTGAATTTATCTATTATCACACCACACTGGGGTTCTTCTTGACATAGAGTTTAAAAGAAGCAAGAACTCTAGTATACTTTCAGTCAAGGACAAATAAAATTACATCAGTGTATAAAAAGAATCATAATTAGTAAAATTAAGGTTGCCTATTTTTTCTTTCTTTTCTATTTGATCAGGCACGATGAATTTACTAGAATGGATCGTCACCATCATATTAATGACAGAATTTCTATTAGGAAACTGTGCCAATATCTTCATAATTATAGTGAATGCCATTGACTATGTCAAGAGAAGAAAGATCTCCTCTGCTGATAGAATTATAACTGCTCTTGTCATCTCCAGAATTGGTTTGCTCTGGGCAATGTCAATGAGTTTGCATTCAGCTGTGTGTACTGCAAATACATGCCATGTACAAATAAGAGTTTTGAGCCATGTTACCTGGACAGTAAGCAACCATTTTAGCAATTGGTTTGGGACCATACTCAGCATGTTTTATTTGTTGAAGATAGCCAATTTTTATAATCCTCTATTTCTTCACCTGAAAAGAAAAACTGAGAATGTTATTCTCGTGATATTTTGGGGGAATTTCCTTCTTTTTGTTTGGTGTCTTGGGGTGGTGAACATCAACAAGATTGCTTTGGTGAGTAATTATGAAGGAAACGCGACTTTGAAGAACAATCTGAAGGACTTCATAGGCCTTGCAAATATACATCTATTTGGTCTGATAAATACCATACCATTTTGTATATCACTGACATGTGTTCTGCTATTAATATACTCCCTAGGGAAACATCTCAGGATTATGAAATTCCATGGCAAAGGATGTCAAGATCCCAGCACCACGGTCCACATAAAGGCCTTGCAAACCTTGGTCTCCTTTCTTTTGTTGTATGCTACATACTCTCTGTGTGTAATTATATCAAGTTGGAGTTCACTCAATGCACCAGTCTTCTTACTTTCCATTACAATTGGTGCTGTCTACCCAACAGGTCATTCTATTATTTTGATCTGGGGAAACCAGAAGCTCAAACAGGCCCTTCTGTTGTGTCTGAAGCAAGTGAGATGCTGACTGAAAAAAATGGAAATCTTCACATGTATAGATATCCAAAGAAGAAGGGAGAACTACCTGGAAAAAATTACCAAGAAATCTCTGAAGTGTCCAAAAAGAAGGTGGGATCCCACAATGATGGCTACACGTGAAGCATGATAATGCCATTAAACTGACAAACATCTCCCAAAGATCAGCTTTGGACTACAAACAGTTCAAGACAATTTTGAGATGGCTAGATGAAATGATCCAGCTTCACATATTGCTCTAGCCAGAACTTGAGACACCTCCTGCACTTTCCCATTATGCAGAGATCAGACAAATGATATATTTAACTCTGACAGGACTTGACAATTAACCCCCCAATTTTTATTTCAGGATCCCCTAAAGATGCCATCACACCCAGACAACAGGAAGAAATTTTAAAAACATGACACCCACATTCCCAGGAGGTGGGGTGGATGGTTTTTGACCTTTCAATGGGTTATGGATAATTGTCATTATTTTGGATGACTGGTTGCAAGTGTTTAGTTGACAATGGTCAGAAAAAACAGCTAAATAAAGGAGATTAGATTCAGGGCTCTTGTTTAAAAAGGAAGAAAATAAAAAGAAAAAAGAAGACATAAATATGATAAGATAAAAGATAGATTATTGAATATACTCTAAAAAAGATACTGAAAAGACAAGATAAAAGGATAAATTATTGAATTAATCTACTCTGAAAAAAAGAAAAAAGAGGATATAGATAAGAGATTATTGAATCTATTCTGAAAAAAAGATATAGAAATGATAGGATAAAATGGTAGATTATTGAATCTACTCTAAAAAGAAAAAAGAGAGAACATGGATATGATAAAATAAAATGGTAGATTACTGAATATACTTTTAAAAAGCAACTAGTAATTTTAAATATTTTACATTGATATGGATCTTTATATATTGATACAAAGTTGAGATTATTTTGTTAGAATATATTATACATATGTTTCTAATCTTGTTCAAGGTATTTTACCTATATAACTCATTCAACAATGTAATGCAAATTGCTAGTCCTGGAAAGTTATTATTACAAACTACATAAGATATAAAGAAATGCAAGTTAGTAGTTAGTCATTACAATCAAACTTGTAGTTGTATTAGGTATGTTTTCAAAGTCAAACAGATATATTTTAGATAGACAGATCATATTCAAACACTTCAGAGATCCACAAAATGTGGCATTTAAGATGTTTTAATAACATAGTTTTTTTTTTTTAATGGCAATGAGACATGTCTGCTTCTGGCAGCACCAATCTACTTCAGAGAAGATGATGGACATTGTAGAAACTCCATATGGAGTTTACTTTCTTTGTGGCAAAAGTTAGCTACTTGGCAAGAAAGTGCCCTTGCCACGACTGATGACAGTATACTGTCCAAAACGGACAAGCAGGACACAAAGGAAAGGACTGCTGAACCTTGCCAAGACAAGATAGGAAGGCTCTTCAGAATATCCTGCTTCACAGATAAGTCTATCAGATATGGTAGGCCTGTAGGCCAAAGATGGATGCTCCAAAATTGCAGAGGAGCAATTTGGGTGACCTTCCAGGAAGCCATCTGTTTCTGTCATTTCTCACATTTTTTGGAAGCCTCTTGTTTTCACTTCCTGCTTACTTAGTTAATATTATTTCCTTCTTGGGTCTCTGAGGGAGTTGAAGACTAGATAGTTATAGTTTTCCTTGTTAAATTCAGAAAAGAAACTCACTAAAGAGGTGTAAAGTATAAGTTTGAAAGATATCAAAAGATAGTTTTCGGTTGGTAATGCAAGTTAGGATAAAAAGTGAATTTAATACAACATTTTGGACTCACCAAAATAAGATAAATAATGGAGTATTTTCTCTGAATCTGTCAAATGTTAATGAACTGGACATTGTTAATATAATTCTTGACTTTATATATTGTATATGCTTATTGTACTTACTGTATGTAGTTTTTCTTATATTAGTGATAACCTTTTTTATTATTTTTGACAAAGAGGGGAAATGTGGTGATATATTGTGTACCCTAATAAAATTTTCCTGAATATCAGAGAACAGAACAAGCCACTCAATTAAACATAGAGGTCAGGCAGTGGTGGCACACACCTTTAATCCTATCTCTCAGGAGGCAGAGATCGATCTCTGTGGGTTCAAAGCCACCCTGGACCACATGAGATTGATTCAGTCTAGGAAAGAAACAGAGACAGGCAGTGGTGGCACACACCTTTAATCCCAGTACTTGGGAATCACACACCTTGCTGGGTGGACAAAGTAAGGTGTGAGGAGACAGGTACTAAGAGTCATTCAGCAAGAAAATCAGAGACAGGAACAGAGCCCCTGAAATCATTCTTTTACATCTCCATTTCAGTTAGAAGAAAAGAAAGTTGGAAAATACAGCTATTTTGAGAAAATAAAAGCTTCTGAGGTTGGTAGCTAGTCAAATGCTAAAATCATTGGTTATGGTTCAAGCAATAAGAATCCTTTTTAATATAATTTTTACTTATCAATAAGGCTGGGTTAATTATATGTAGCCAACAATTTAGAAATAATACCCAGAGGACAGTGATTTTGGAAATGGCCAGGGTAGTGAGGGATTGATCCACCAAAGAGAGATTTATTTTCTTGATCCAGTTTATACAGTTCACAAATGCTATAAATACATTCACCAAGCTTCCAATTATGAATTCCAGAATGAAAATGACTATGAGTGTGCTCTGAAGGATGGAATTTATTCTCTTAAAGACAATGTCCCAATATCTACCATTCTGGATGAATATTTCTTTTTCTTTTTTTCTATTTTTTTTCAAGACAGGGTTTCTCTGTGTAGTTTTGGTGCCTGTCCTGGTTCTCATTCTATAGACCAGGCTGGCCTCAAACTCATGGAGATCCACCTGGCTCTATCTCCTGAGTGTGGGGATTAAAGGCATGTGCTACCACTGCCCAGTGAATATATCTTAATAAATTCATCTAAATATGAATTGCATCTGATTCATGTAAACTCAGTTCCATTCTCCACACTGAAAATGAACACATGCAATATCAAGCTAGCAAGATTTGTTAGTAGTTCACTTCTCAGCCTTATCAGGAAAATCTTGCATCTTGATTGAGCTCAGTTGAACCTCTTTCACAATGTATGCTTTCACACTTAGGAGTTCATGCCCTTTTAGTCATAGAGAAAGGAAACATTAAATTCTAATGTTCTGACATGCAAATGAATCCCAGTTCATTTGCATTTCCCTTGTCTAAAGAATTTTCCCTTTTGGGATCAATCATTGTTAAATAAAGTTGTGCATAGGAGATTTTAAAAAGTCCTTGTCTAATATGGTCTTTCTTGATCTTGGAAGTTTTTTTGATGCTTGAATGTTAGGGCTATAATGTCATGTGTGTGTGTGTCATTCAATACCCTTCCTACAAACAATGTCATCTAATAATCTTGTGTTATTTCCCAAATTCTCAATAAAATAAACAATACATACTTTAGATTTCAATGTGTATGAAGACATGCAGGCTCACACATAACCAACCACATATGCATGCATACACCCACATATTTTGTTTCTAATTTACATATTTTGCTCTTACTGATTCAAGTTAGTGTCTTATTCAGCATATATTATGCATATACTTCATGCTTAATACTTAATGTTGTGTTAGTGCTTAACTGTTTAAGTACATGTAGGTACATATCATAGAATAGTACATGCAAGTATTTAATAGACTAGAATTATTTCATCTGTGCATATGAAAGCAGAAAGAAGAAAAACTAAAATGGATGAGTTTAACCATACTGTAAGAATTCTTATCACTCTGCTTCCATCTTGCCAGAAGATAGCTTCTTCCATCAACATGAAAGATGCTCAGAGTTTATCTTCTCCTCAGTCGCCAGAAACATCTGCTCAATGACAAGTCATTACAGATAGCAAGGTAAGTGAATGATAGTTTGCTACTCAGTCAACATGGCAAAGGAACAGCAAGACACTAAGGCTCCTCTTCCAGTAAAAGGAATACAATAACAGTCACCAAAGAATATCTAAATGGATGTGCCAGAAACTTTAGACATTTCACAGGAGATACAAGGTATTCCAGGTAAATTACTGTTTCACTCTTAGTTACCTGAAGTAATTCTGACAGAAGGGAATAAAACGCAATTGTCTTGAAACTTACCACCACAGTCCTGTTGAGGGGAATACACACAGGATTTTCATAGGACATTAGGAGGTAGTTTTAAGGGTGAAGTAAGATGGAAGAACAAACACAAAATTGCAAAATGAAGTTTCCCTAGAAGGAGCTTACACCAAGAAAAAAAGATGAGTGCAGGGAGAGGTTTAAAATACAGAATCAATAGTGTCCCATGGTTCTATTTAGATCATATAATATATGATGATAATCTTCTGTCTATCAGTCTAGCAAGGTCTATATTTTTTAATTAAAGGAAAAAAAAGTGTTTGGGTCAATGTCACTAGGACTTAACAGAAATACAAGCAAAAACACCATTGACAATAGTTTTCCTTAGATGTTTAACACTATTACTTTAAGTAAAATTTGATCTTTCAATAGTTTAAATATGTGTTTTGTAATGAAAGACAGAGAGCAAAAAATATAGTTCTAAATTATCAGCCTGAATAACTCCTCAGAATGATATAGATATATTTTTGATAAAGAGATTATGAAATCACCAACAAAATCAGAGTGATTGGCAATGGATTTATGAAAGGGCCCTAGGTTTTATTTAATAACTAGTGATTACTGAGAATATTATTATGACCAAAAAATAGCAAGTGGCATTTAGTATCAAGTATATAAACCAGGAGAGAATTGTATCCTCAAACTCCTTGAGTTTGTTCTACTGCTGCTCACAGATGAGGCAGGACAAGACTGAGCATGGGCAGTGCTGATTCAGTGATGCTGCTGCAAAGGTCAGACACAGGAAAGGGTGAGACCAAAGCCTTATGGAGTGGGCTTAGATGCAAAAAGCTTGAAGGGTGGGGGAGTATTGTTAATGAAGAGGAAAGGAGAGATGGAAGGTGATTACTGAAGTTAAACGTTACTATAGAAAACCAAAAATCCCTCATTCACTTTGTGATAAACCAACTTAGACATCTAGAACTCAAAGTGGGTTGGAAATTTATGTCTTGGTAATGAACACTGAAAACATATCATGGGAATTTCAGGATGTACTCATATGGCATTCCACACAATCCATAGATATTGCCCCAAAACATGACAAAGAAGTGAGAGCAAACAACAACACTATCTAGCACTTTTACTCAGCTCAGTACTTACTATCTTTAGTCCTAGAAACCTTGTGGACCAATGCAAACTAGGAGTTTCTAAATGGCTGATGTTTCTTACAAATGTTAGTAATAATAATCCTGATGTAGATTTAAAGATTTGTAGTTATTTTCTTTCCTTGAATGTATAATTGAAAGTTCTGGACTTGGCAAGTAGAATCACTGTTGAAGGATTTCTAAGTGTGTTGTGCATGTCATATTGTAACTAGTAAAGCTCTGAAGTGTTCTTTTCTGGAGAACAAAAGAAAATTATAACAACCACCTTTTCAGGGAAATAGAATTGACATATACAATTCCTTAAATGTCTTTCAGCCATTTGAGTTTCCTCTGTTGAGAATTCTCTATTTAGTTCTATAGCCCATTTCTTAATTGGACTGTTGGTCTTTTTGATGTCTAATTTCTTGAGTTCCTTATATATTCTGGATATCAGTCCTCTGTCAGATGTGGGGTTGGTGAAGATCTTTTCCCATTCTGCAGGCTGTCGCTTTGCCTTGTTGACTGTATCCTTTGCTCTACAAAAGCTTCTCAGTTTCAAGAGGTCCCATTGATTGATTTGTTTCTCTCAGTGCCTGTGCTACTGGTGTTATATTTAGGAAGCGATCTCCTATGCCAATGCGTTCAAGACTACTTCCTACTTTCTCTTCTAGCAGGTTCAGAGTAGCTGGATTTATATTGAGGTCCTTGATCCGCTTGAACTTAAGTTTTGTGCACGGTGACAGATATGGATCTATTTGCAGCCTTCTACATGTTGATATCCAGTTATGCCAGCACCATTTGTTGAAGATGCTTTCTTTTTTCCATTGTACACTTTTGGCTTCTTTGTCAAAAATTATATGTCCATAGGTGTGTGGGTTAATGTCAGGGTCTTCAATTCGATTCCATTGGTCCACATGTCGGTTTTTATGCCAATACCAAGCTGTTTTTATTACTGTAGCTCTATAGTAGAGCTTGAAGTCAGGGATTGTGATGCCTCCAGAGGTTGTTTTATTGTACAGGATTATTTTGACTATCCTGGGTTTTTTGTTTTTCTATATGAAGTTGAGTATTGTTTGTTCCAGGTCTGTGAAGAATTGTGTTGGCATTTTGATTGCTCAACATCCCTAATCATCAGGGAAATGTAAATCAAAACAACTCTGAGATACCACCTTACACCTGTCAGAATGGCTAAGATCAAAAACACTGAGGACACTTTATGTTGGAGAGGATGTGGAACTCGGGAAACTCTCCTCCACTGCTGGTGGGAATGCAAGCTTGTACAACCACTTTGGAAGTCAATATGGCGCTTTCTTAGAAAATTGGGAATCAATCTCCCCCAAGATCCAGCTATACCACTCTTGGGCATATACCCAAGAAATGCTCATTCATACCACAAGAGCACTTGCTCAGCTATGTTCATATCAGCATTGTTTGTAATAGCCAAAACCTGGAAACAACCTAGATGCGCTTCAACTGAAAATTGGATAAATAAATTGTGGCACATATACACAATGGAATACTACTCAGCAGAGAAAAACAATGACATCATGAGGTTTGCAGGCAAATGGATGGATCTAGAAAAAATCCTGTGTGAGGTAACCCAGACTCAGAAAGACAAATATGGTATGTACTCACTCATAGGAGGATGTTAGATGTGGAACAAGGATGACTGGACTGCTACTCACATCACCAGTGAGGCTACCTGTAAAACAGGACCCCAAGAAAGACACGAGGGATCGCCCAATGATGGAGAAATGGCTGAGATCTACATGAACAGCCTGGACATGTGTGGGAGCAATGAATGACGAGGGTTGAGGGAAAGAGAGCAGGAGATCCCACCTGGATCAAGAACAGAGAGGGAGAACAAGGAATAGGGGACCATGGTTAATGAAGACCACATGAGAAAAGGAAGAAACAAAGTGCTAGAGAGACCCACAGAAATCCACAAAGATACCCCCACAAAAGACTGCTGGCAATGGCCGAGAGAGAGCCGGGACTGACCTACTCTGGTGATGGGATGGCCACACACCTTAATAGTTGTGCCAGAAACCCCATCCAAGTACTGAGGAATCTGGATGCAGACATCCACAGCTAGGCCCCCGGGTGGAGTGCTGGGAGTCTAATTAGCGAGAAAGAGGAGGGTTTATATGAACGAGAATTGTTGAAACCAAGGTTGGATAAAGCACAGGGACAAATAGCCAAACGAATGGAAACACATGAACTGTGGACCAAAGGCTGAGGGGCCCCCAACGGGATCAGGTCCTCTGAATAGGTGAGACAGTTGATTGGCTTGATCTGTTTGGGAGGCATCTAGGCAATGGTACCAGATCCTGGGCTTGCTGCATGAGATAGCTGTTTGAAACCTGGGACTTATACAGGGACGCTTGGCTCAGTCTGGGAGGAGGAGACTGGACCTGCCTGGACTGAGTCTATCAGGTTGATCTCAGTCCTTGGGGGAGGCTTTGCCCTGGAGGAGGTGGAAATGGGGGGTGTGCTGGGGGGAAGGGGAGGGGGGCAGGAAGGGGGAGAACAAGGGAATCTGTGGCTGTTATGTAGAACTGAATAGTATTGTAAAATAAAAAAAAAAAGAATTGACATATACAAGCACAAAACCTTGAAACTTAAAGAGAATGATACTCTTCCATTCTCCATTTTACTCTACCGATCTACACATCTATGTATATTACAAGAAGCTCCTTCTCCTCCTCCTCCTTCTCCTCCTCCTCCTCCTCCTGCTTCTCCTCCTTCTCCTCCTCCTCCTCCTCCTTTCTTCCTCTCCTTACACTGGCTCCTATTTAACTACTTTTGCTCAAGATTTTCTTGTCTGTTTAAGATATTTTGTGCTTCAATATAAGTTTTAAGATTTACTTTCTAGTTATGGGAAGAAAGTCATCCAGATTCTGAAGTGATCACACTAAATCCTCAGACAGCTCTTGAAAAGATGACCATTTTCGAAAAGCTAGTTCTGTTTACCCATCGTCACATTGCCTTTGATCCTCCAAGGTTTTCTTTCAATTCCTTCTTCCATGTTTTGCAATTTTCACTGTAGAGTTTTTTTCACTTTTTTGATAATTGTATTCATAGATATTCTAGTTTTGAGACTACTGTGAATGGAATTGCTTTTCTGATATTCTTGCAGAGTGTGATTTTGGTTATGGAAAACTGAAACTTCTGTAAGCTGGTTTGCATCCTGGTGCTGTGAAAAATTTGTTTATTACACCTGAGAATCTCCAGAGAAGACATTTATGGTTTTCATCATGTAGGATCAGATTTGCAAAGCAAGGTATTTGACTTCTTCCTTGTATAACTACTTTTGTTTCTATATCTTTTTCTATTGCCTTAGTTAATTATTCAAATAGTAAGTGAATAAGCAAATGAATGTTGGCTTGTTTCTTTCCTGTTTGCTAAAGAAATTCCATCAATTTTCTCTTTTGTTTAGAATTTGTCTACGTTTCTTGTCTGTGTTTTTCTCTATTGATATTTGTTCCTTCTTTACATAGTCTAGGCATAGTTTAATAATTTTATTTACTTTTGTTTTTGTTTTTGATTTTATTATGAATCTAAGGTCCCATTCCTACTGAGGTAGCTTTCTGCCACTGAATCACTCCAAGTCTCCTTCAAGCATTTATTCTGAAGAGCTTTTTAAATTTTCAAATAGTTCTTTTACATTTATTAAATGTTGTTACACTTTTCTTTGATTATAGTTATCCCCAGTAAACATGACAAAATGGTTGATGTCAAATATTCACCAATCTTTACTGCTTTACTTAAAAGTTTTTTCATGGAACATATTTTGATCTTATTCTTTCATTTCCCCATTTCCTCCCAGATCTTTCCAATCTCCTTACTCATTCAACATCATGTTACCTCTCTCTATTTATCAAAACAAAACAAAAAGAACCCCAAAATTCAAAACAGACTAAAGAGAAAATAAAAGAAAAAAATTATTTAAACACAACAAAACAAAAAGTGAACAAAGTGAACAACAACAACAACAACAAATGGAGTCTATTTTGTGCTGGCCCACTACTGTATGAGGGACTGCTCAAGAATATGGTGATATACACAGTGATACTCCCTTGGAGAAAATTGATATTTTTTCCAAGCAGGTATCAATTGCAAATAGCTTCTTGATTGCATTGGTACCTCATGCCCATTTTCCTTCTCAATGTACCACTGGTCTTGACTTACTCTTACATACATTTATGAAAACCTGATGTTTCTCTGTTTAGTAAAGTACAGGTTTGTGGTGTTAATAACAGCAATTACATAAACAGAGGATGAAATCAATCATGCCCTTTACTTCATATCTGCTGAAATGAAGTAGGAATCAAAAAGAGTATTTCTTCTGTATTTTTTAAGAATTTGGTATTTGAATATTGCACTAGATTTTCTTCCTTAACTCATTGAAACTTGCAGAGAGATTTTCATGTGTTTTGGACCCAATACTTGATAAATAATTCAGACATATTTTTCTATAGTTCCATCTGATTTGCAGTATTGATTGTGTTCATTTTCAAGATAATGAAATTTCTGATTTATGTACAATATTCTTGAATAGACAATTCCTTTGAGAAACCACTGAAAGGATATATTATAAGATGCTTCAAACTAATGCATATACATCAAGTTCATGTTTTTAGTAACTTTAACTCAGAAGTATGAATCTATGTATTTTCTTATATATTACAGAAAAAAATAAAGTATGAAAAATACTAATAATTTGCTGTTTGTGATAATATTTTGTTTGTTTGTTTGTTTTGAGACAGGGTTTCCCTGTGTAGTTTTGTTGCCTGTCCTGGATCTCTCTCTGTAGACCAGGCTCTCCTTGAACTCATAGAGATCTGCCTAGATCTGTCTCCCAAGTGCTGGGATTAAAGCTGTGAGCCATCAGCTCCCGACTTGTAATAATATTTTGTTTGTGCTTTAACAAATAAAGCTTAACTGAAGATCAGAGGGCAAGGCCAGCCACTAGTTAGCTATAGAGGCTAGGCAGTGATGGCACATACCTTTAATCCCAGCACTTGGGATTTTATGCCTTTGCTCACAGTACTTGGGAGACACACATGCCTTGAATCCCAGCACTAGGGAAGTTGAGACAGAAAGTCATATGGCTGGGCAGAGAAAGGAATATAAGACAGGAGGAAAGAGGAGCTCAGTCTCTTTCAGGTTGAAGATTTGAGAGATGGTAAGAACTAGTGGCTGGCTGCTCTGCTTTTCTGATCTTTCAGCTTTCACCCTGATATCTGACTCTGGGTTTTTATTAATAAGACCAATTAGTATTCATGCTACAGCTGTTCAAGCATAATCTTTGTGCTAACAATTTCCTAACATGAGTTATACTAATGTGTTAGAATTCTACCAGAGATATCTAATAGTTTAAATGACTTTTGCCTTACCTGCATACCCAGGAATCCTCCAAGTTCCCACAACTAGGACTGGAGGTCACTAATAGTCCAAATGGCCTCTACACTATCTGTATGAATAAGCCTATGCCAGATTCTACCTTAGGTCCTTAAACTAATGTAGGTAGCCTATCTCTAGAACCTATCTTCCTGAAAGAAATGACACCTACCACACACTGAGTTTCATGTCAATGTAATTATGCTTCCTTGTTCACCAGAGATTGTATTACAGGAAACTTTCCCCCAAAAAATTATTCTGTGTTTAAATATGCTGGTAATAAATCACTGGTACCAGACTCCCAAAGTTTGATTAATTCTAATCAGGATGAATTGAGATTTTATTTACACTTCTTCACAGGTCACTTCCCTGCCTGCCATAACACCAGCAGGAACCCCTCCAATAACTGACAAAAAAAAGTCATGATTAGCAAAATTGAAAGATTTCTTACATTTAGTAGTCTACTTAGATATTTTCCCTGCTTATATGCACAAACAAGAGACTAGATTATGAACTTTATACAGTATTCTAAACTTATTCCTGTAAAATTCAAGAAATAAGGAATAACAGAACATAGTCAAATATTTTTCTTTTTATCATAAGATTACATATATATATATATATATATATATATATATATTCCTAAGTATCTAAGAAAAATGTAAAAATACTGATACTGAGACAAAACATTAGTATAATTTAAAATTAGTAAACAATATTAAGTAACCTTATTAATAAAATAATTAGTGATTTGTTTATATGATAAAAGTAGAGATCCAACTTACATTGTAATAAAAATTATACATACACATAAAATGCTTAGGTAGAAAACATCAAAGAATATGGAAAACACAAAGGTAATGTTTCCCATAACTAATTTATAAATTTAAGTGAATTCACATTAAAATGTTAATACTTTTTATTGAATGTAATTTAATTGCTAATGGTTTGTAGGTCTTTAAGTTGCATTAAGTTTGGTATTGATACATAGGTAGAGAGAATAGAAAAGTTATAATTACAACATCAGATATAGCAAGATATATTTTGCTGTCATACAGGTTGAACATAAGGTAATAAATTTCAATGTATTTATTTATTGAGAATTTGGCTATGAGTACAATATTTGTACCATTTCTCCCCTCTCTTTCTTCCTTCCAACTCTTCCCCATAATCCCTCCCACATTCTTTTCAGTTTCATAGTCTATTATTCCTTAATTATTATTGGTTTTGTTGAAGTTGTGTGTGTGTGTGTGTGTGTGTGTGTGTGTGTGTGTTTATAAATACACCTTACAGAGTCCACTTAATTTTGCTTATAATTGTATGTGTTTAGTGCTGAACATTTGGGATTGGATAACCTATAAATGAGCTACTCCAAGGATTTCATTTATAAGAATTGCCGTGGTCATGGTGTCTCTTCAAAGTAATGGAAATCTTAACTAAGACAGAAGCTAGTACCAGGTACTGGGGTATTTCTGTGATAGGCTGGACCATGTTTTTGTTTGGAAAATTTTGGACTTTGGTACTTTGGGTTATGAAAGTAGTGGAATGCTTTAAGCACTGCTTAATGGGCCATACAAGTAGGAACATGGAAGACAAAGGTGCTAAGAATTATTTGACCTGTTGGGAGCTCGCTCAAGAGGTTTCAGAAGAGAATAATTTTAAGATGTTGTTCTTGTGCTATTTTGGTGAAAGAAGTGGCTGCCCTTTGCTCTTGTCTGAAGAGTGTGCTTAAGACTAAAGTGGAGAGTGTTGGATTAATTCCCTCGGCACAAGAAATGTTAAAACAACCTAGTATAGACTATCTCATGTGGTTATTAGTGGTAATTCTAATGAAAATTGATAATGAAAAGGAGCAAGCTGAGGAGGGTAAATTATAAAATGTAAATTTTGAGGGAAAAAAAAGAGCACCAGGAAGTGGAATGGAGCTTAGTCCTGTTTTCAAGGGGATAAATTGAGTAAGAAATGCAATATAGGGAGCAGTGGTCTCTGGGCAAGATCCCATGCAGCTACTTTTCCAGCTTCTGAAAAGAAACTAAAGAAAATCTATGAGCCATGTGTGATGAGGCACACCTTTAATCCCAGTACTGGGAAAGCAGAGATTGACAAATCTCTGAGTTTGAGGCCATGGTCTACAAAGCAAGTTTCAGGACATCCAAGCAGTCAAGAACAGAAAGCTGATGAAGATATAATTGAATGAAGGGGCCATGTCTCAGTCCCAGTAATCAGAAGAAACTGGCAGCTATGGCCCCATGAGTCTGACTTTAGAGTAAAGGATAGAAGAAAGGGGTTACATAATTTGCCTCCATAACCAAAGAAAGCCACTGAGACCAGACATGTGTCAGGGATGTTCCTGAACGGAGGCCTAGTAGAGAGGTATTATATGAAGCTGTGAAGTTGAAGCCTGGACTTCCTTGTTTAACCTAAAATTTTAGAGATGCCAGAGTCATGGGATATCTGCTGAAGAGAGCTGATAACAGAGAATGGAACCAGCCCAAGAGAAAGAAGTATGTTGCAGTCAACAAAGCTGAACAGGGTTGGAGATCTGAAGAATATTTTGACATCAGACATGAAGATGCAACATTTGGAGTTTGCCCAGCTAGTTTTTGGTTTTTCTTTGGTCCAGTAGTTCTTCAGTATACTCTTTTCCCTACATTTTGGAATAAGAATGTATATTCTGTGCCCTTATATGTTGGAAATATGTGATATGGTTTGATTAATTTTGATTTTATAGGGAATTACAGTTAAGAGATTGTATAAATCTCAGAAAAGACTTTGAACTTTATACTTTTAAACATTATTGAGACTGTTAAAGAATATGAGGACTTTTGAAGTTGGACTAAATGCATTTTGTATTATAATATTATTACAAGCTTATGGGGGCCAGGGTGTAAAATGGGGTAGTTTTAATGTTACTGGCCCCCATAATGTCATAGGGAGTGACACTATTAGGAGGTATGGTTTTGTTGGATTAGGTACGGCCTTGTAGGAGGGAGTGTGCCATTGTGGGGGCAAGTTTTAAGGTTTCCTAGGCTGAGAATACATCCAGTGTCTCACTGGGCTTTCTGTTAAGCACAAGATGTAGGACTCTAAGTTACCTCCCTACCATCATGTCTGCCTGCACACCATCATGCTTTCCACCATGATGATAATGGAATGAACTGTAGGTGGAAGTTTCTGTGTGCAGCCAGCAACTCCCAAATACCCAGCAGCTACTTCCCAAATAATTGCCTTGGAAGCTTAATATTACTTATAAATACGTGACCATTTGCTCAGACTTATTACTACCTAGCTCTTATGCTTAAATTAACCCATAATTCTCTTGCTGTGGGATGTTCTGTATGACAAATGTGTTGCTCTGATTGGTTAATAAATAAAACACTGATTGGCCAGTAGCCAGGCAGGAAATACAGGTGGTACAAGGAGAGAGGAGAATTCTGGGAAGCAGAAGGCTGAGGAGAGAGACTGGAGCCACCGCCAGGACAAAGAAGATGTAAGGTACCAATAAGCCACGAGTCACATAGGAAAGTATAGAATAATAGAAATGGGCTAAATATAAGAGTAAGAGATAGACAATGATAGGCCTGAGCTAATGGCCAAGCAGTTCAAATAATATAAGCATCTGTATGTTTATTTTATAAGTGGGTTAAGGGACTGCTGGGGCTTGGCGGGACCCAGAGAGAAAACTCTCAAGCTACATTTGTATCTATGTTTAGTCCCATGACTTGGCACCTTTCCTCAGTCTGGCATTCTCATCTTGCTTCCTACAAATCTGATTGGCAACTCCTAACTTTGCCCTTCCTCTTCCCAGAATTCTCCTAGCCTGAGAGCCCCATCTACACTTCCTGCCTTGCTACAGGCCAATCAGTGATTTATTAAACCAATTTGAGTGACAAATCTTTACAATGTACAAAAGCATTATCCCACAGCATTTCCCTCTTTTTTGTCTAAATAAAAAGGAAGGTTTTAACCTTAATATAGTAAAACAAAAACAGTTAAGTAAGAATTACAGTAACAATATCAAATCCATTAGCATTTGACAAAATTTGAGAAAATACTTAATTATCTATCTTATTATGGTGAGACTAAAGTTTTGTATCTAACATACTTTCTATTATAATTAAGGAAAACTAATAATTTTAATTATTTAATGTTCACCTCCATCAAAGATCCCAGAAGGGTGAAATGTTTCCTAATGACAGCAACCATTAGGCTGCTTGGACAGTCACCTAAAATTCCTCTTTAATGTTGTTGCATCCATCTTTAGCCTACAGGACTAGCATATCTAACAGACTTACCTGTGAAGTAGGACTTTTGAAGGACTGTCCCACCTTGTTTGGCAAAGTTTTGAAGTCACTTTCTTTTGTGTCCTGCTGAATGTCTGGCAGTTTCTTCTGTGAAGCAGAAACATGAGAGACCATCCTGCCTTGTTTTGTCAAAGTTCAGTGGTCACTTTCCTATGGGTCCTGCATGTCCAGTTTATACAACATTCTTCAAGCAGTCCAGCTAAGAGCAATTTCTTGCCCAAATGGCTAGCCTTTGCCACATTGAAATCAAACTCCCCAATGAGTTTCTTCAATGTCCATCATCTCCTTTGAAATAATTAGTGTTGCGAGGAGCAGCCGTGTCTCATTGTCCAGAAAAGACTAAGTTCTTAAAACATATTAAATCTCATATTCTGTAGGTCTTTGAAGTGTTTGAAGATTACCTATCTAATTGAAATATATCTTTGTATACCTAAAAAACTTAACTAACATGACTATAATTTTTGTTATCATAGATGACTATTAATCTGTATTTTAATTATATATTACAATTTTAAATGAGTTGTATAAACATAATACCTGAAATAAGAGTAGAAATATACATATAGTATATTTCTACTTAAGACTAAATTGACCTTAAATTTGTATTAGTAAACCAAAATCCTAAACATTGTAAAGTATTTTGAGATTAACAGTTCCTTTTTGGATTAAAGTAGATTCAATAATCTATCTTTTTTTTCATCATTTCTATATCATATCCTAATTTTTTCTTTAGAAAATGATTGGCTATGACCATTGATAATATATAATCTATCCCTTTAAATAAAAACAAATATTCATAAACAATATTTGGGAAATTTGGGCATAGCTTTTTATACTACTTACTGATGATTGGGGGCACTGGCAGTTTTGTGGGGAGCCTGAGAAATTTTAGAATTATGGTTAAATCTTGCCTGTAGTAGTCTGTGAGGGTGCATTGTCTCAGCAAGTTGCCTTGATGCTTTTCTGGATGTTGGATCATCTGGGACACAGCTCGCATTGGAGACTTCTCAGGAGATCTTCCTGGAAGGAGCCATATCATCCTGGAAGGAATCCACAGCTTCTCATCTTCTGTGGAAACAAAAGCAGAACCTCTTTTCTTTTCTTTTTTTATTATTATTATTTTATTTTATTTTACAATACTATTCAGTTCTACATAACAGCCACAGATTCTCTTGTTCTCCCCCTTCCTGTCCCCCTCCCCTTCCCCGCAGCATACTCCCCATTCCCACATCCTCCAGAGAAAGGCCTCCCCTGAGGACTGAGATCAACCTGATAGACTCAGTCCAGGCAGGTCGAGTCCCCTCAACCCAGATTGAGCCAAGCGTCCCTGCATAAGTCCCAGGTTTCAAACAGCTAGCTCATGCAATGAGCCTAGGACCTGGTACCACTGCCTAGATGCCTCCCAAACAGATCAAGCCAATTAACTGTCTCACCTATTCAGAGGACCTGATCCCGTTGGGGGCCCCTCAGCCTTTGGTCCACAGTTCATGTGTTTCCATTCGTTTGGCTATTTGTCCCTGTGCTTTATCCAACCTTGGTTTCAACAATTCTCGATCATATAAACCCTCCTCTTTCTCACCAATTAGACTCCCAGTGCTCCACCCGGGACCTAGCCGTGGATGTCTGCATCCATATTCCTCAGTCCTTGGATGGGGTTTCTGGCACAACTATTAGGGTTTTTGGCCATCCCATCACCAGAGTAGGTCAGTCCCGGCTGTCTCTCAGCCATTGCCAGCAGTCTATTGTGGGGGTATCTTTGTGGATTTCTGTGGGCCTCTTTAGCACTTTGTTTCTTCCTTTTCTCATGTGGTCTTCATTAACCATGGTCCCCTATTCCTTGTTCTCCCACTCTGTTCTTCATCCAGCTGGGATCTCCCGCTCTCTTTCCCTCAACCTTCGGCCTTCATTGCTCCCACACATGTCCAGGCTGTTCATGTAGATCTCAGCCATTTCTCCATCATTGGGCGATCCCTCGTGTCTTTCTTGGGGTCCTGTTTTACAGGTAGCCTCACTGGTGATGTGAGTAGCAGTCCAGTCATCCTTGTTCCACATCTAACATCCTCCTATGAGTGAGTACATACCATATTTGTCTTTCTGAGTCTGGGTTACCTCACACAGGATTTTTTCTAGATCCATCCATTTGCCTGCAAACCTCATGATGTCATTGTTTTTCTCTGCTGAGTAGTATTCCATTGTGTATATGTGCCACAATTTATTTATCCAATTTTCAGTTGAAGCGCATCTAGGTTGTTTCCAGGTTTTGGCTATTACAAACAATGCTGATATAAACATAGCTGAGCAAGTGCTCTTGTGGTATGATTGAGCATTTCTTGGGTATATGCCCAAGAGTGGTATAGCTGGATCTTGGGGGAGATTGATTCCCAATTTTCTAAGAAAACACCATATTGATTTCCAAAGTGGTTGTACAAGCTTGCATTCCCACCAGCAGTGGAGGAGAGTTCCCCTAGTTCCACATCCTCTCCAGCATGAAGTGTCTTCAGTGTTTTGGATCTTAGCCATTCTGACAGGTGTAAGGTGGTATCTCAGAGCTGTTTTGATTTGCATTTCCCTGATAATTAGAGATGAAAAAGGAAGACATAAACAACAGATAATGAAATCATAAGAACATATTTTTAAAACCTGTACTCAACCAAATTGGAAAATATAAATAAGATAATTTCCTTGATACATACCACTTACCCAAGTTAAATGAAAATCAGATAAACAGTTTAAACAGACCTGTAACACATGTTGAAATAACAGTAATTAAAAGCCTTCCAACCCAAAAAGCCCAGGGCCAAATTATCAAAAAAGAGTTAATTTCAGTACTCCTCAAATTATTCCACAAAGTAGAAATAGAAAATACATTGCCAAATTAGTTTTATGGAGCCATAGTCACTCTGACACCCAAACAACATAAAGACCCAACCAAAAAAAAAAAGGAGAGAGAATTAAAGACCAGCTTCCTTAAGAATATTGCTGGGATCCATCCCCAGTAGTAGATAGCAGAGGATGTAAGGAGTTGGCAAGGGAGAAGGCGAGACAGGCCATGGTGGTGAGAATATTGCAGCCTAACTGACTAGCAGCCAGAGTGCTTCTTAATTTATACAGAATTTAGTAAGTAAGAATAGATTCATGTTGTTCTAAAACCCAGATCATATCATTTTTGTTTTTGGACATGTGTTTCACTTTCTCTTGCTCATCTTTTAGTCGTCATTAATAAACTATGACAGAGCAGAGTTATCATTTCCAATCATTTTCCCTCAAGTTTTGACATCATTAATAAAGAGTTATCATTTTTACTTATTAAACCAAAACTCATATTTTAAAAAAATCTAGAGGTATATGACAGCCTTTTCTCAGGTTGGTGGTACCTCTGGTTGCTTCAAGGATGCTTGAGCAAAACAAAATTGTCAGGCCAGCCCGGGGAATATTTCCATGTCCCAAGTAATGTATTATTAACTCTTAATAGTCAGGGTGCCCAAAAAAATCCTCAGGCCAAAGCTTCTGCCATTATTATTTAAATTCTAGCATAATAAAATATTTATATCTTATATATTTATAGAATTGGTGTATATGTTTAATCCTGCCATTATTTGCTCCTTGGTCATAAAATATTACAGTGGCTCTGCATGTGCTAAACTTTTCAAGACAAGGATGTCCTGACACCTCCTTTTTTTAAATCATCTTTCCATTCCATTTTTTACTCATCAACATGATGGGTGATGTTATTCTGTATGCTGTGAAAATGTGTTGCTCTGATTGGTTGATAAATAAAGCTATTTGACCAATGGCAAGGAACCTTAGAGGTAGGTGGGAAATCCAAACAGAGAGACAGAAAGAAGGTGGAGAGAGATGCCAGCCACCACTGAAGAAATAATACGCCAACAGACCAGTAAGCCATGACCATGGCCATGTGTCAACACATAGATTTATAGAAATGGGTTAATATAAGATATAAGAGCTAACTAGCACGAAGTCTGCCATGGCCATAGTATAACAGTTTGTAATTTTTAAAAAAGGGATGGGGGGGTGGTTTCTGGGCATGCACATTGCTGGATGGAGATATGGACTCACTGCTTCCCAGAGTCAGCAGTGAGCATGGTTCCCCAGAGCTGGTGGTAAACTTAATTCCTCCAGGTTGGGAAGCTGTGGTGGGCAGAGCCAGCAACCAAAGTTGCCATTTCAGTTAGAGCCACTAGAAGTAAAAGATTCACAATAAGGCAGATTCAAATGGAATAAGACTTTAAATGGTTTACAGAGTGTGTAAAAATGTATGTAGGCTTGGAAGAGAGAAGAAAATGAATATAGACAGATATATAAAGAAATAGTTTAAAAATGATCTCTTTAAAGAGACAGTAAAGGTAATATAAAATAAGCCATCTAAGGATGGATATTACACAGAGAGTCTGGATTATACTGTCTGGAATTTTAAACTGAAGAAAGACATTTGACTGTAAAAGCTATTGAGTTAAGCCATTATATATATGGTATCTGGATTTCAAAATTTATGTCTAAGAATATGTTACTTTGGAAAAGAGGTTCTGCTTTTGTTTCCACAGAAAATGATAACCAGTGGATTGCTTCCAGGCTGATATGGTTTTATCAGCTAAGACCCCCTGAAAGGTCTCTGATGACACCAGGTCCCAGATGATCCAATATCCAGAATGGCTTTGTGGCAACTGGCTAGGAGAATACAGTGTCGCAGACTATTCTTGTCAGGATGTGACCATAATTATTAATTTTATCAGGATCCCCATAAGATTATCAGTGCCCCTATCAGCAGGAAGTAGCCTAGAACACTATTCCCACATTCCCAAAAATTGTATTATGGATGTTTGTCTTTGTTTAAGTTGTTGGTTACAAATTGTTATTGGTCATAGTCAATCTCTTTCTAAAAGCACAAAGGGGGATATGATATTGAAATATAGAATACAGACATGATAGGATAAAAGGGTAGATTATTGAATATACTTTTAAAGAGCAACAATTTGCTTAAAATATTTTACATTAATATGGATTTTAGTCTATTAATATAAATTTAAAGTTAATTTTGTTATACTGTATGTATATTTCTACTCTTGTTTAAGGTATTATATTTGTGCAGCTCATTTAAAATTATTATGTATAATTAAGAAATACAGATTAATTATTAGTCATCCATGATAATCAAACTTATAGTCATATTAGTTAAGTTTTCTAGATATGTTTCAGATAGGTAATCTTCAAACACTTCAAAGGTCTACAGAATATGGCATTTAAAATGTTTTAAAAACAAACTTTCTGGACAGTGAGACAGGTCTGCTCCTAGCAGCACTGATTTACTTCAAAGAGAAAGATGGGCATCAAAGACACTCTATATAGAGTTTATCTTTTTCTTGGCAAAAATAGCCATTTGTGCAAGAAAGTGTTCTTGCCTGGACTCCTTGACAAAATGTTGTATTGTATTGGTAGGACATGCAGGACCCATAGAAAGTTGAGCACTAAACTTTGCAAGACAAAATGGTCTTTCAGGTTCCTGCTTCACAGAGGAGACTGCCAGATATTCTACAGGACACATGGAGAAGTGATTAAAAACTCAAGACCTATAGGCTGAAGATGGATGCCCCAACATTGCAAACAAACTTTAGGTGTCTGTCCAGGCAGCCAGCTGTCTCTGTCATTCTAGATTTTTGAAAGTTGCTTACAATGCTCTTCCTGTTTACTTAGATAATATATCCTTCTCAGGTCTTTGATGTATTGAAGACTAGATAGTTAATATTATGGTTTTCCTTGGTTATGATGAGAGATAAGGTAGATATGAAACCTTAGACTCAAAAATATAGGATAAATAGGATATCTTCTTTAATACTGCCAAATACAAATAGACTAGATATTGTAACTATCATTCTTGGTTGATAACTGATTTGTTATATATAATTTTACTTTGTTGAAGTTAAAACCTTCCTTTTGAATAGAAAGAAAAGAGGAAATGATGGGTGATGTCATTCTGTATGCTGTGAAAATTTGTTGCTCTGATTGGTTGATAAATAAAGCTGTTTAGTCAATTGTGAGGCAGAATAAGGTTAGGTGGGACATTCTAACTAAAGAGATAGGAGAGAAAAAAGGAGAGAAGGGAGACGCAGCTAGCCACTGCCAGGAGAAGCAAGATGTAAAGTGCTGGTAAGCCATAAGACACATGGCAAAGTATAGATTCATAGAAATGGGTTAATTAAAGATGTAAGAACTAGCTAGCAAGAAGCCTGTAATGGCCATAGTTTAAAAATAATATAAGCCTGTGTGTGTATACTTGGGTCTGAGTAGTCGCAGGACCAGGTGGGACACAGGAATTTTATAATTAGCTGTGGGACCTTGGTGCCAGGTGAATACAGGAAAACTTTCAACTATGCTCATTAATATAAATTCTGTGTATGGCAGAGGTAACTTCAGCCAATCTAATTTTGTTGCTGTATATGCCATGTAATTGCCTGAGGGTATAGTGGGAAGAACTTGCAATCTGATCTGAGGCCAACTCCTCTAGCTCACTGAATCTTGTTGACCTTTTAAGATTACTTTGTTTAGACAATCTTATTCCTGACTACGTATATGGACAGATATTTCAAGATTATCTCATCATTGTTCCCACTCATGACCAGGCTGTTCATGTAGATCTCATCCATTTCTCCGTGTCTTTTTTTGGGGTCCCATTTTCCAAGTAGCCTCACTGGTGATGTGAGTAGCAGTCCAGTCATCCTTGTTCCACATCTAGCATCTTCCTATGAGTGAGTACATACCATATTTGTCTTTCTGAGTCTGGGTCACCTCACTCAGGATGATTTTTTCTAGATCGATCCATTTGTCTGCAAACCGTATGATGTCATTGTTTTTCTCTGCTGAGTAGTATTCCATTGTGTATATGTGCCACAATTTATTTATCCATTCTTCAGTTGAAGGGCATCTAGGTTGTTTCCAGGATTTGGCTATTACAAACAATGCTGATATGAACATAGCTGAGCAAGTGCTCTTGTGGTATGATTGAGCATTTCTTGGGTATATGCCCAAAAGTGGTATAGCTGGATCTTGGCGACGATCGAGGGAAAGGGAGTGGGAGATCCTAGCTGGATCAAGAGAAGAGAGGGAGAACAACGAATAGGAGACCATGGTAAATGAAGACCACATGAGAAGGGGAGGAAGCAGAGAGCTAGGGAGGCCCACGGAGATCCACAAAGATACCCCCACAAAAGACTGCTGGCAATGGTCGAGAGACGGCAGGAACTGACCTACTCCGGTGATGGGATGGCCAGACACCCTGATAGTTGTGCCATAAACCCCATCCAAGGACTGAGGAATCTGGATGCAACATCCATGGCTGGGCCCCTGGTGGAGCACTGGGAGTCTAATTAGTGAGAAATAGGAGGGTTTATATGAGCGAGAATTGTTGAAGCCAAGGTTGGATAAAGCACAGGGACAAATAACCAAATGAATGGAAGCACAGGATCTATGAACCAAAGGCTGAGGGGCCCCCAACTGGATCAGGCCCCCTGAATGGGTGAGACAGTCATTTGGCTTGATCTGTTTGGGAGGCAGCTGTGCGTTGGTGCCGGGTCCTGGGCTTGCTGCATGAGTTGGCTGTTTGAATCCTGGGACCTATGCAGGGACACTTGGCTTGGTCTGGGAGGGGGGGACTGGTCCTGGCTGGACTGAGTCTACCAGGTCGATCCCGGTACTCGGGGGAGACCTTGATCTGGAGGAGGTGGGAATGGGGGGTGGGGTGAGGGGAGGGGGAGGGGGGGCGAGAGTGGGAGAACAGGGGAATCTGTGGCTATTATGTTGAACTAAATGATGTTGTAAAATAAATTTACTTAAAAATAAATAAATAAATAAATAAATAGAATATCTCATAACCTCATAAAGAGACCCTTGGCTTCTTTATGTGTATGACAACCTGCAAGGCATAAGGAAGACCTTCAAGTAGATAAGGGTATCACCCTAAAACCAGTGGAGGGTGTTATGTTCAGAACTTTCCTGAGGAAGCTTAAAAGCATTACTCCTGGGAGAAGTCATAAATGATTCATTAGAAATTGCCCATCAATTCAATATCCCCAAATTGTACAAATATTGAAAGTCACCAAAGTATACAATAGGTGTAGCTGAAAACCAAAGGTGGCACAGCAGTGACTATGTGACTAAGCTTTGCTGGATCTTTGTCAAGTAGCTGTGCTGGCCTTATGACTTCTGCCGTTCCCATTAGATATGTCTGTGCCAGAATATAGAAGAAAGTTTCTCAAAAAAAAAATATTTGCAAACTGAATCCAAGAACACATCAGAAGGATCATTCACCATGATCAAGCAGGCTTTATCCCAGAGATTAAGGGATGTTTCAACATATGTAAATCAATAAATGTAATATACCATATAAACAGACTGAAAGACAAAAACACATGTCCATCTCATTCATTAGATGAAGAAAAGGACTTGGGAAAAATCCAACATACTTTAGTCATAAAAGTCCTGGAGAGGCCAGGCAGTGGTGGCACACACCTTTAATCTCAGCACTCAGGAGGCAGAGACAGGTGAATCTCTATGAGTTCAAGGCAAGCCTGGTCTTCAGAGCAAGATCCAGGACAGGCATCAAAACTATAGAGAAACTCTGTCCCAGAAAAAAATTGAAACAAAAAGTCCTGGAGAGATTAGGGACATAAAGGACATTGCTAAGCATAATAAAGATAGCTTATAGTAAGCCCATAGCCAACATCAACTGAAATCAGTAGAAACTCAAAGTAATTCTACTCAAATCAGGAAATAGAAAATGTTGTCCATTCTCCTCATACTTATTCAATATAGTACTTGAAGTCTCATCTAGAGCAATAAGACAACTAAAGGAGATCAATGGGAAGTAAATAGGAAGGGAAGAAATGAAAGTATCTTTATATAAAAAGATATAATATTATATATGTGTGATGCTAAAAATTTCATTGGGAAACTCCTACAGCTGATAAACACTTTCAGCAAAATAGCTAGATACAAAATTGACTCACAAAAATCAGTGCCCCTTCTATATACAGAGATTACAAATAGACTAAGGAATAAATCAAGGAAACAACACCTTTATAAGAATTTCAAATAATTTAAAATATCTTTTGCCATTCTAACTATACAACTCTTAATGTGTATTGTCTTTTTTAGCATTTTAATTTTTTATTTGAAAAATAAAAATTTTCATTTTTAATCAGGAAACCCAAAGCACAAAATTTATATTACTGTGAATCAAAATCTAAGTTGATGCTGCCTTTTAAGCTGTAAACATTCTTCAGCATTTGTTTCTTTTTTATTTCAGTTTTTATTGATTTTTTATTTATTTTACCTACCAACTACAGTTTTCCCTCCATCCTCTGTTTGTGGGATCCCTAGCAGTAGGACCTGGACCTGTCCCTGGTGCATGAACTGGCTTTTTGGAACCTATTCTCTATGGTGGGATGCCTTACTCAGCCTTGATGCAGGAGCAAGGAGCCATGCTTTGTTGCCTACCATGAGAGGCCTTACCCTTTCTGAATGGAGAAAGAAGATGAGTGGGTGGAGGAAGGGGGTAGAAGGAATATGGGATTGTCATTTTAATTGGTCAGAGGAGACAGAGCCATGTAACCATCTAAATAAATAATATAAATTTGACAGTTGTTATCATAACTTTTATCAGATAAGATGAACATAGTACTACTAAACTATCTGTGAACACAAGTTTTTTTTTTAAATTTATTTTACAACACCATTCAGTTCCACATAATAGCCACAGATTCCCCTGTTCTCTCCCTCTCGTCCCCGTTCCCCTCCCCCCACCCCACCCCCCATTCCCACCTCCTCCAGATCAAGGTCTCCCCCGAGGACCAGGGTCGACCTGGTAGAATCAGTCCAGGCAGGTCCAGTCCCCCCCTCCCAGACCGAGCCAAGCGTCCCTGCATAAGTCTCAGGATTCAAACAGCCAACTCATGCAACAAGCCCAGGACCTGGCACCAACGCACAGCTGCCTCCCAAACAGATCAAGCCAAATGACTGTCTCACCCATTCAGGGGGCCTGATCCAGTTGGGGGCCCCTTAGCCTTTGGTTCATAGATCCTGTGCTTCCATTCATTTGGTTATTTGTCCCTGTGCTTTATCCAACCTTGGCTTCAACAATTCTCGCTCATATAAACCCTCCTATTTCTCACTAATTAGACTCCCAGTGTTCCACCAGGGGCCCAGCCATGGATGTTGCATCCAGATTCCTCAGTCCTTGGATGGGGTTTATGGCACAACTATTAGGGTGTTTGGCCATCCCATCACCAGAGTAGGTCAGTTCCTGCCGTCTCGCGACCATTGCCAGCAGTCTTTTGTGGGGGTATCTTTGTGGATTTCCGTGGGCCTCCCTAGCTCTCTGCTTCCTCCCCTTCTCATGTGGTCTTCATTTACCATGGTCTCCTATTCCTTGTTCTCCCTCTCTTTTCTTGATCCAGCTAGGATCTCCCACTCTCTTTCCATCGACCGTCGCTCTTCATTGTTCCCACTCATGACCAGGCTGTTCATGTAGATCTCATCCATTTCTCCGTGTCTTTTTGGGGGTACAGTTTTCCAGGTAGCCTCACTGGTGATGTGAGTAGCAGTCCAGTCATCCTTGTTCCACATCTAGCATCTTCCTATGAGTGAGTCCATACCATATTTGTCTTTCTGAGTCTGGGTCACCTCACTCAGGATGATTTTTTCTAGATCCATCCATTTGCCTGCAAACCTCATGATGTCATTGTTTCACTCTGCTGAGTAGTATTCCATTGTATATATGTGCCACAATTTATTTATCCATTCTTCAGTTGAAGGGCATCTAGGTTGTTTCCAGGTTTTGGCTATTACAAACAATGCTGATATGAACATAGCTGAGCAAGTACTCTTGTGGTATGATTGAACATTTCTTGGGTATATGCCCAAGAGTGGTATAGCTGGATCTTGGGGGAGATTGATTCCCAATTTTCAAAGAAAGAGCCATATTAATTTCCAAAGTGGTTATACAAGCTTGCATTCCCACCAGCAGTGGAGGAGAGTTCCCCTAGTTCCACATCCTCTCCAGCATAAGGTGTCTTCAGTGTTTTTGATCTTAGCCACTCTGACAGGCGTAAGGTGATATCTCAGAGTTGTTTTGATTTGCATTTCCCTGATGATTAGGGATGTTGAGCAATTCCTTAAATGTCTTTCACCATTTGGGTTTCCTCTGTTGAGAATTCTCTGTTTAGTTCTAAAGCCCATTTCTCAATTGGACTGTTGGTTGTTTTGATGTCTAATTTCTTGAGTTTCTTATATATTCTGGATATCAGTCCTCTGTCACATGTGGGGTTGGTGAAGATCTTTTCCCATTCTGTAGGGTGTCGCTTTGCCTTGTTGACCATATACTTTGCTCTACAAAAGCTTCTCAGTTTCAAGAGGTCCCATTGATTGATTGTTTGTCTCAGTGTCTGCACTACTGGTGTTATATTTAGGAAGTGATCTCCTATGCCAATGAGTTCAAGACTACTTCCTACTTTCTCTTCTAGCAGGTTCAGTGTAGCTGGATTTATGTTGAGGTTTTTGATCCACTTGGACTTAAGTTTTGTGCAGGGTGACAGATATGGATCTATTTGCAGCCTTCTACACGTTGATATCCAGTTATGCCAGCACCATTTTTTGAAGATGCTTTCTTTTTTCCATTGTACACTTTTGGCTTCTTTGTCAAAAATTATATTTCCATAGGTGTGTGGGTTAACGTCAGGGTCTTCAATTCGATTCCATTGGTCCACATGTCAGTTTTTATGCCAATACCAAGCTGTTTTTATTACTGTAGCTCTATAGTAGAGCTTGAAGTCAGGGATTGTGATGCCTCCAGAAGTTGTTTTATTGTACAGTTTTCTTTTAGCTATCCTGGGTTTTTGTTCTTCCATATGAAGTTGAGTATTATTCTTTCCAGGTCTGTGAAGAATTATGTTGGTATTTTGATGGGGATTGCATTGAATCTGTAAATTGCTTTTGGTAAGATTGCCATTTTTACTATGTTAACCCTGCCTATCCATGAGCATGGGAGATCTTTCCATTTTCTGACATCTTCTTCAATATCTTTTTTCAGGGACTTAAAGTTCTTGTCATATAGGTCCTTCACTTGCTTGGTTAGTGTTACCCAAGGTATTTTATGTCATTTGTGGCTATTGTAAAGGGTGATGTATCTCTAATTGCCTTCTCAGCTTCTTTGTCCATTGTATATAGGAGGGCTACTGATTTTTTTGAGTTGATCTTGTATCCTGCTATGTTGCTGAAGGTGTTTATAAGCTTTATCAATTCCTGGGTGGAATCTTTGGGGTCACTCAAGTATACTATCATGTCATCTGCAAATAGGGAAAGCTTGACTTCTTCCTTTCCAATTTGTATCCCCTTAATCTCCTTATGTTGTCTTATTGCTCTGGCTGGAACTTCAAGTACTATATTGAATAAGTATGGGGAGAGTGGACAGCCTTGCCTCATTCCTGATTTTAGTGGAATTGCTTTGAGTTTCTCTCCATTTAATTTGATGTTGGCTGTTGGTTTGCTATATATTGCCTTTATTATGTTTAGGTATGTTCCCTGTTTTCCTGATCGCTCCAAGACTTTTATCATGAAGGGGTGTTGGATTTTGTCAAATGCCTTTTCTGCATCTAGTGAGATGATCATGTGGTTTTTTTCTTTGAGTTTGTTCATATGGTGTATTACATTGATGGACTTTCGTATGTTCAACCACCCTTGCATCCCTGGGATGAAGCCTACTTGATCATGGTGGATAATTGTTCTGATGTGTTCTTGGAGTCTGTTTGCCAGTATTTTATTGAGTATTTTTGCATCAATGTTCATGAGGGAGATCGGTCTGTAGTTCTCTTTCTTTGTTGCATCCTTGTTTAGTTTAGGAATCAGGGTAATTGTATCCTCATAGAAGGAGTTTGGTAATGTTCCTTCTGTTTCTATTATGTGGAACAATTTAGAGAGCATTGGTATTAACTCTTCTTTGAAGATCTGGTAGAATTCTGCGCTGAAACCATCTGGTCTTGGGCTTTTTTTGATTGGGAGACTTTTAATGACTGTTTCTATTTCCTTAGGGGTTATTGGAATATTTAAATAGTTTATCTGGTCTTGATTTAACTTAGGTATGTGGTACCTATCCAGAAAAATGTCCATTTATTTTAGGTTTCCCAGTTTTGTGGAGTAGAGATTTTGAAATATGACCTTATAATTCTCTGGATTTCCTCAATGTCTGTTGTTATGTCCCCCTTTTCATTTCTGATTTTGTTGATTTGGATTCTCTCTCTGTCTTTTGGTGTTTGGATAAGGGCTTGTCTATTTGTTGATTTTCTCAAAGAACCAACTCTTTGTTTCATTAATTTTTTGTATTATTCTCTTAGTTTCTAATTTATTATTTTTCACCTCTCACTTTGATAATTTCCTGGCATCTATTCTTCCTGGGAGACTTTGCTTCTTCTTGTTCTAGAGCTTTCAGGTGTGCTGTTAAGTCACTAGTGTGGGATTTCTCCAACTTCTTTATGTGGGCATTTAGTGCTATGAATTTCCCTCTTAGCACTGCTTTCATAGTGTCCCATAAGTTTGGGTATGTGGTGTCTTCATTTTCATTGATCTCTAGGAAGTGTTTAATTTCTTTTTTTATTTCTTCCTTAACCCATTGGTGATTCAGTTGAGCATTATTCAGTTTCCATGAGATTGTAGGTTTTCTGTAGTTTTTGTTGTTGTTGAAATCTAACTTTAAACCTTGGTGGTCTGGTAGAACACAGGAGGTTATTCTAATTGTTTTGTATCTGTTGAGATTTGCTTTGTGGCCAAGTATGTGGTCGATTTTAGAGAAAGTTCCATGGGGTGCTGAGAAGAAGGTATATTCTTTCTTGTTAGGATGGAATGTTCTGTAGATATCTATTAGGTCCAATTGGGTCATGACATCAGTTAAGTCCTTTATTTTTCTGTTAAGTTTTGATTTGGGAGATCTGTCCAGTGGTGAAAGTGGGGTGTTGAGATCTCCCACTATTAATGTGTGGGGTTTTATATGTGGTTTAAGCTTTAGTAATGTTTCTTTTACATATGTGGGTGCCCTTGTGTTTGGGGCATAAATGTTCAGAATTGAAACTTCATCTTGGTGGATCTTTCCTGTGATGAGTATGTAATGTCCTTCTTGATCTCTTTTGATTGATTTTAGTTTGAAGTCTATTTTGTTGGATATCAGGATGGCTACCCCTGCTTGTTTCTTAAGACCATTTGATTGGAAAGTCTTTTCCCAGCCTTTTATTCTTAGGTAGTGTCTGTCTTTGAATTTGAGATGTGTTTCTTGTATGCAGCAGAAAGATGGGTCCTGCTTTCGTATTCATTCTGTAAGCTTATGTCTTTTTATAGGTGAATTAAGTCCGTTGATATTAAGGGATATTAATGACCAGTGATTGTTCATCCCTGTTATTTTTGGTGGTAGTGTATGTGTACTTCCCTTCTTTGGGGTTTACTGCTGTGGCTTTATCTATTGCCTGTGTTTTCGAGTGTGTATCTGACTTCCTTCGGTTGGAATTTTCCTTCTAGTGCTTTCTGTAGGGCTGGGTTTGTGGATATGTATTGTTCAAATCTGGCTTTGTCTTGGAATGTCTTGTTCCTTTCGTCTATGATGATTGAAAGTTTTGCTGGGTATATAAGTCTGGGCTGACATCCATGGTCTCTTAGTGTCTGCATTACATCTGTCCAGGTCCTTCTGGCTTTCAAAGTCTCCATTGAGAAATCGGGTGTTATTCTGATGGGTTTACCTTTATAGGTCACTTGGCCTTTTTCCTTGGCTGCTCTTAATATTCTTTCTTTATTATGTACATTTAGTTGTTTAATTATTATGTGTCGAGGGGACTTTTTTGGGGGGTCTAGTCTGTTTGGTGTTCTATAGGCTTCTTGTGTCTTCATAGGTATTTCCTTCTTTAAGTTGGGAAAGTTTTCTTCTATAATTTTGTTGAATATATTTTCTGTGCCTTTGAGTTGGTATTCTTCACCTTCTTCTATCCCTATAATTCGTAGGTTTGGTCTTTTCATGGTGTCCCAAATTTCTTGGACATTTTGGTTCATGACTTTGTTGGCTTTAGTGTTTCCTTCGACTGATGAAACTATTTCTTCTACTGTATCTTCAATGCCAGAAATCATCTCTTCCATCTCTTGCATTCTGTTGGTTATACTTGCATCTGAAATTCCCTATCTTTTACTCAGGTTTTCTATTTCCCGCATTCCCTCTGTTTGTGTCTTCTTTATTTTTTCAATTTCCCTTTTCAGTTCTTGGACTGTTTCCTTTGTTTGTTTCATTGCTTTTTCATGATTTTCTTTCAGTGCTTTATTGTTTTCTTCCAGGACTTGATTGTTTTCTTGGAGGGCTTTATTGTTTTCTTCTAATTTGTTTGCCCTTTCCTCTAGTTGTTTACAGCGTTCTTCCAATTTTCTTGTCTTTTCCTCTACACAAGCCTCTACCTTCTTCATGAAGTTACTCATAAGGCTACTTTCTTCTGCTTCTTCCAATTTTTGGTGTTCAGGTCTAGATGTTGGAGGCGGGCTAGGTTCTGGTGATGCTGTATTGCTCCTCATTTTGTTGTATGTACTTCTGCCTTGACGTCTGCCCATCTCCTTGTGGTTCCTTCTTGGTCTTATCAGTGTACTTGTTTCAGAAAGAGCTGACAGATTCAGGAAGACTCTCTCTCTTGTCCAAAAGGGAGTTCTCTTGTCCAACTCTGGTCCAGAGGGGAAGTCGGGGGCAGGACGGGAGCTGGGGGCTGGTCTCTAAGTCTCAGGAAGTGGCTGGGGTCTCGGGCAGATGGGCGTGAGGGCAGGGCGCGGAGATTGCAGGGGCTGCCGGGGGGCTTGGAAAAGGGGATCCCTCCCGGTGGGGCTAGAAGGGGAACTTCCCGGTGGCCAGAACCTGGGGCCGAGTTGGGCGGGTCTTCCCGGAGTGGCTGGTGCCCAGGGATGGGGTCCGAGTTGGACCCGGATACTCACCTCTGGTCCAGAAGGGAAGTCAGGGGCAGGATGGAACACAAGTTTTAAAAGTATTTTAAAGTTGTCTCTAACATAAATCTGTCTCTCCACTATTGATGAGACAACAGGAAGCCTTCCATTTACAGAGATGTAAGTTACTCAAAAAAATAATGCTTGTAATGCAGAGTTGTTTCATTACTTAGCTGCATTAGGTTGCTTTCTCTCTGCTCTTACCAAATGTCTCATAAGAATCAGTATGAGCAAGGAAGGTTCATTTTGTTTTATGCTGTGAGAATTGACACAATCATTTTAACTTAAGCCTGACAAATGTTTATGTGAATGCTTTGTTTGTGCTCATAAGTCAGTTTTTTTATGAAAAGTTTTTCATATGATGATCTAGTTGTTTTCTGTACTACATTTGCCAATACAGCTTTATACTAGCATTAATATGATGAAAAAAACATCCCATTGTTATACACAATTAAAAAACTATTAAAGGAAGGGCTTTGTGCTCTTTTACATTAAAGTAAATGGACACTGGTATACATTTGAGAACTACATTTGATAATAAAATGAACATTTTAATGAGAAGCATGAGTAAGTATAAATAATATTATCAAAATAATTTAGGCACATACATGCTGTAGGATGTTCTGTATGGCAAATGTGTTGCTCTGGTTGGTCAATAAATAAAATACTGATTGTCCAGTGGCTAGGCAGTAAGTATAGGCAGGACTAACAGAGAGGAGAAAAGAAAGAACAGGAAGGCAGAAGGAGTCACTGCCAGCCGCCCCCATGACAAGCAGCATGTGAAGATGCTGGTAAGCCACGAGCCACATGGCAAGGTATAGATTTATAGAAATGGATTAGTTTAAGATATAAGAACAGTTAGCAAGAAGCCTGCCACAGTCATGCAGTTTGTAAGCAATATAAATCTCTGTGTTTACTTGGTTGGGTCTGAGCGGCTGTGGGACTGGCATGTGACAAAGATTTGTCCTGACTGTGGGCAAGGCAGGAAAACTCTAGATACACATACATGAGGATTTCATAATTAGTATTGGGTCTCATTTTTAACGTGATCAATTTGGCATAGAGTCTATATTTTTCTTGTTTCTCATTTAATATTTATGTATGTTTTCTACATTTAGAATATTATAACTTATAAGGTATTATTTTCTTCACTATGCCACACATAATTATAAACACACATTCTTACACATTTTAGATTTCCCATTTTAAAACTTGCAATAGGTTAATAATTGACATAATTTACCACTATTAGCTACAATGAAGCTGTCTCACACCCCGGTAGTCTGCATTGATGTCCATTTCAGCAGAAGTTTCCAAACAAAGAAACCTAAAAGTTTCCCATGTTTAGCACCATTTTTATTGAAAGCATACTCTTAAAACTCAGGAAGTTTATGAAAACAGAATAGTTTTTAAATTACAAATTCATAGATATAAGAATATCTTCTGAAGTGAGTTCTACTTAAAATATTCAAAAAGATCCACAAAATGGGAATATCCAGGATCCACATCATTGGGTTGCCAGCACCTTAGCCACAAGAGCACAGAAAGAGCGACCTGCCACAACCTCTTGTCCTCCAAAATCAGCATATACAAGTGCACAAAAGGAAAAGCTAGCATATAGGCCTGTCCAAAATGAATGGTCAGAGATCCAAACTTCCAAATTTGTGTCAGAATTGACAAGGAAAATTATATACAGGAAGAGAAAAACAACCACCATTTGCAGGGCCTTTACATGGTGCTATTTGTGCTATGATGCTGACATCTCTGAATCCTTGAGCCTTGAGCTGTATGTTCTTCCGATGTCTACACAGGGAGAAGATGAGGATAAGGAAAGTGACCAGGGTCACAGTGAAGGGGATGAGTGTGAACATTAAGCTGGGAGCTAAAAAGAGTTTGGAAAATTGTGGATGGTTCTTTACATTAGAAGTGTTTCTTTCAGATCTATCAATCCAGATATCAACACGTGCGTTCAAAATTATAATGTTGAAAAGCAAGGGCAGCAGAGGTATTAGCAAAGCCACTAAAATTATTTCTTTAACTCTCCACATTAGGCAAAGAAAAGGGGAGTTTGAGAAGTTGGCTATCTTGAGAAAAGAAAAGTTGCTTAGGCATGTGGCCAATCAGTTACTGGAATGATTTTCATCATCCAGGTGATGTAAATAATTCTCAGGACTTTTTCAATCATCAATAAATCTGGGCAGAGCAGTGATACAAACCAATTTAGCAATACTAACCAGAGTAAACCAATCCTGGAAATGGCCAGAGCAGTGAGGATTAGACTCAATGTACAGATCTTCCTTCTCTTGACCCACTGCATGCAGTTCACCAGGGCTATGAATCCATTTCTTAAATTTCCCATTACAAATTCCACCATGAAAAAAAGTTGCAAATATGCTCTGTATAACATCCATTATCCAAAATATGTCCCAAAACAGTTATTTAATGAATTCATCTATAAAACTGTGTTTGGGGGCTGGATATACGGCTCAGTTGCTAAAATACTTGTCTGTAATGTATGGAGTCTGGGGTTTGATCCAAGGCCACAAAAACTGGGCAAAGTGGCACATGCCTCTATTCACAGAAGTTAGAAGGAAGCAGCAGATAATTCATAATTTTAATGTCATCCTCAAGTATAAACAAATTCAAGGCCGCCCTAGGATCCATGAGACCCTTCCTCAAAAAAAACAGCAACAAAAAACCCTATGTTTATCTGATTCATGAAGACTCAATAATTTATGTGAAAAACTCACAAAGATTATTTAAAACTAGTAAACATAATTATTTGCTAACAATTTCCTTGTTAGCATTTTCCATGAAATTCATGCAATTTTCTCATAGCCAAACTATACTTCATCCAAGTACAGTATATGCTCTACAAAATTTTCTGAGTGAACTGAGGGAAGATGGGGATGACACTGTGAGTGATCAGGTTTGTGGGCGGTAAGGGGGAGAGTGCTGAGAAGAATTGCTGGGGTGGCATTTTGGTGTCAAAGCATGAACTTAATTAGTCTTATTAATAAATACCAGGAATCAGATATCAGAGTAATAACCTGAAAGATCAAAGAGGCAGAGGAGCAGCCACCAATGACTTCTTACCTCTCCAGATCCTCTGACCAAAAGGGCAGAAATCCTGCCTCTGTCCCACCTTGTCACTTCTCTCCACCTCCTGATGCTGGAATTTTAGGCTTGAGCCTCCCAACTGCTGAGATCAAAGGTGTGAACCACCACTTTCCAGCTACTATGGTTAACTAGTGGCTAGCTCTGCCCTCTGATCTCAAGGCAAGCTTTATTTGTCAGAACAGAAACAGAATATCACACATTTAACCCTCTTGTCTAAATAAACAGTGAAGTTTTTAACTAACATAGAGAAATTATACACAATAACTACAATAGTTATATATAAATATATAAAGGCAATAATTACATTAGCAATGTCTAATCCATTAGTATGTGACAAATTCAGAGAGAATATTACAATATCCATCCTATCTTGGTGAGTAAAAACTATTGTAGCTAATTTACTTGCTATCCTAACTTGCATTACCAATGCAAAACTTTCTTTTTATGTCTCTCAACCTTATATACCTTACACTGTAGATGAATGGTCTTGTTAAATAAGAAACACAGAGCCAATGCAGAGATGAAAACCCAAGAGGTTAGAACTAAAAACCTTACCCTTCACTGCTGCTGTTGTCCTCTTCAGCAAGAGACCTACTTCCTGTCTGTTTGTCTTTTTTATAGACTTTCTATTCTGCCTTCTCATTGGTTATAAACCCAACCACATGACCTGCTCATCACTGCCTGTCTGTACAGACCTCCAGGTCTTCTATGGTTGATATTGGGATTAAAGGCATGTGTCTCCATGCTGGCTGTATCCTTGAACATACAGATATCCACCTAGCTCTGCCTCCCAAGAGCTGGGATTAAAGATGTGCACCACCACTGCCCAGTTTCTGCTATGGCTTGCTATTAGCTCTGACCCCCAGGAAAATTTATTTATTAACATACAAATAAAATCACATTTCAGTACTAATAAAATATCACCATATTTTCCCTTTTCTATTTTAGTAAAAAGAAAAAAGGAAAAAGGTTATAACTAACAAAAGAAAAACCATATACAAAAGTACAATAACTATATACAATATATACAAGTAATAAACACCCAAATAGTGTCTAGTGTCTAGTCCATTTGTATTTGACAAATTCAGAGAAAATAATTCCATTATCTATCCTATTTTGGTAAGTCCAAAATGTACCTAATTCACTTTCTATCCTAACTAATCTTCAACTATAACTAACTAATCTTCAACTATAACTAATCTTCAACTCCCTCAGAGACCCAAGAAGGAAATAATATAATAAAAATAAAAAATAATATAATATATTCTATTATAATATAATAATAATAAATATAATAAAAAATAAAAACAGGAAGTGCATGCAAGCAGCCTCCAAAAAAATATGAGTTGATAGAAACAGTTAAGATAGAAACATGCTAAGCCTGGACAGTCACCTGAGGTTTCTCCACAGTGTTGGAGCATCATCTTTAGCCTATAGGCTTAGCATATCTGACAGACTTATTTGTGAAGTAGGATGTGCACAAGAAAAATAGTTCAACCTCACATTGGGTGAGAGCAGTCCATGTCTCAGAAACACCTGAATTCCACTGGTGTCATGTCATGATTCAGGATTTTAAATTCTGGAAATTGTTGATGTTTTTTGAATTCTGTTCCATTCTTCTTGGCTGTGTATATGTGGTTTCATCTCAGCATCCCATTCTTCTCCACATTTCTCTATTAAATGCCAGTCTACTATTGAGAGGTGTGAGCTTAGTTACTCTTCAAGAATAACTGCTTCAGCTGCTGTTCCATTGCACATCAGAAGCCATCTGCCCATTGCCTGTTCAGCTGCCTTTGAGGAAAAGGGCACTGTACCTTTTCCAGATTGTGAAGGTAACTTCAGGGATGATGCCATATTGTCCTGGCCTCAGAAGATGCCTTTTGATAAAGCCACAACCACACTTGTTTTGGCAAGAATCAGTAGTCATTTGTTTTTTGTCCTATCTGTCCTGTTTGTCAGCAGTTTATTCAAGGATACTTTGTTGTCCAGTGGCTAACTTTTGCCACAATGAAAGTTAACTCCATGTACAGTTTCTTCAATGCCCATATTTTCTCTGAAGTAGATTGGTGTTGCCAGGAGCTGACATGTCTCATAGTCATAACAAAAAAGAAAAATTTTCTAAGTTATTAAAACATTTTAAATGCCATATTCTCTAGAGCTCTGAAGGGTTTGAAGATGACCTGTCTATCTAAAATATATCTGCTCAATCTTGAAAACATACCTAATATGACTAAAAGTTCTATTGTAATGTCTAACTACTAACTTTCATTTCTTTATATCCTAATAGTTGGTAATAATAACATTCAAGGGTCAGCAAATTGCATTACATTGTTAAATGAATGTTATAAGTACATTATCTTGAATAATATTAGAAATATACATATAGCATTTTCTAACAATATCAATATCAATATATATAATTTGTATACAATATAAAAAAACAAATCCAATGTAAAGTATTTAAAACTAGTAATTGTCTTTTTCTTTTTTTAAATATAACCTTAAATTTAATCTCCTTTGCTTAGCCCTTTTTCTAATCCTTAACAACAACTTGTAACCAACCCTCCTAAACAATGAAAACTATCCCAGACTCAAAAACCATTAAAAGACCAAAAAAAAAAAAATCCACCTGCCCCATACCACCACTTTGTGAATGTGGGCATCGTATTCTTAAAATTGCTTCCTGCTGGGTATGTTCGAAGGTATGTTTATCCTGAAAAAAAAAAGTTTTAAGTTAATCGTCAAATTCTAGGGAAGGTAATTATATCCTTCATTATCCAGTCTGTGCATAATGCCAAAGTTCAGGGTTTATCTCAAGTCCTTGTTCAAGTAGTCTTTGAAACTGGATCATCTCAGCTAGCCCTCTCAAAATTGCTCTGAGCACTTTGTAGTTCAAAGCTGATCTGTAGATGATGTTTATCAGCTTAGTGATATTATTATTGTCCACATGGAATTGTTGTTGTTGTGGGGCCCCATCTTCTTTCTGGAGACTTTAGTTGATGTTAGGCCTGGCTGTGATTTCCTGCAGAAAACTGATAAGAGACTCAAACACAAAGACATGTATAGGCAGCTAATTGAAACCTTTTTTCTAGAATTAGTTAGTACTCTATATGACCATTCATATTTTAACAAAGTTTAAAATGTATATATATATGTATATATATTAATCTTGTAAATTTGATATAAAATTCATACTTTAAGGAAAGTTAAAGAATCAGAATAGAGTCAAAGAGTTGAGATTAGTAATAGAATAGTCCCTTAATTAATTTTGTTTTTCTCATGTCCCATAGCAGAAGATGGCTCTTTTATTCTGGCATGATACAGGGAGTTTGCATTTTCTTTTTAACAACATGCTTGAGTTTAAAGAAGGAGAGAGCCATTCTCCGACTCCAAAGTCAGCTTTAAATTTTAATTGAACTGGGACTATTAGAAGACCAATAGTGTTAAATCTTTAGAGAAAAGCAGAAACAAACATTTAGGAAGACATAAAAATTTTATAGATGATATACCAATTAGACATTTTACTCTGTTTCCTGGCACAGATGATTTCTCCTTTTCTTCAGTTGTCTCATTAGTCCAGTTTTCTTCATATTTCTTAACATTCATTCTTTTTTTTTTTTTTTTTTTTTTTTTTTGGTTTTTCGAGACAGGGTTTCTCTGTGTAGCTTTGCGCCTTTCCTGGAGCTCACTTGGTAGCCCAGGCTGGCCTCGAACTCACAGAGATCCACCTGGCTCTGCCTCCTGAGTGCTGGGATTAAAGGCGTGCGCCACCAACGCCCGGCTAACATTCATTCTTGTAAAAGACAAAAACAAAAACCTTTCCCCAAGACTAATTTTGGGGATGGTCCTTTTTGGCAAGTTATTATCTGATTAAATGAAAAGGCATGTGTTACTGGTATAAGTTAGTTTAAATTGGATGTTCATGCTGGGTGATGGACTATCACCTCCTCTAATTAAGAGATCTCTCTTGTTCAAATTGAACCTTTATTAATTTTGATGGTATCCACAGCTTATCTTCTCCTGTAGAAACAAAAGCAAAACCTCGTCCCCAATGTAACACATATCCTGGTTTCCATTCTGAGGTCAGCACATCCTTGAAGTATATAGGCTGATTTAATTCCGTAGTTTTTTCTATTATCCAATGTCTCTCTGCAGCTGTTGTTCCTTTCTCATTGGCATTGAGAAAATTCAAAGTTAACAGAGCATTATGCAGTCTATTTCTGGGGGTTTTGTTACCCCTTTCTGTTTATTTAGCATATCTTTAGAGTTCTATTTGATCTTTCTATAACTGCTTGACCTGTAGGATTATGTGGTATACCTGAAACATGCTTTATATTGTAATAAGCAAAAAACTGTTTCATTTTAACAGAGACATATGATGGAACATTGTTAGTTTTAATTTGTGCAGGTGTACCCATGATGGTCATAACTTCTAGCAAATGAGTGATTACAGAATCAGCTTTTTCAGAACTCAAAGCAGTTGCCCATTGAAATCCTGAATAAGTATTGATGATATGGTGTACATATTTCAATTTTCCAAATTCTGCAAAGTGAAACACATCCACCTGCCAGATTTCATTCCTCTGAGTACCCTTTGGGCTACATCCTTCTGGTAATGATGTCTGATTATAAAGGGAACAAGTAGGACATTTCTTTACAATATCTTTGGCTTGTTCCCAGGTTATGGAAAAATCCTTTTTTAAACCTTTACTATTGACATGATGTTTTTTATGAAATTTTGAGGCCTCCAGCACATTTCCTATCAATAATTTATCAATCTCATCATTGCCTTGTGCAAGAGGAACTGGCAGAGCAGTATGGGATCGAATGTGAGTTATATATAAAGGATGACTCCTTTTCCTGATTGTATCTTGTAACTGAATAAATAGTGAACTTAATTCTGATGCATCAGGGATAAAATCTGCAGTCTCAATATGTAATACCACTCTTTCAGCATACTGAGAGTCAGTAACTATGTTAAGACGTTCTGAAAAATCCATTAATACCAACAGAATAACATAAAATTCTGATTTTGAACTGAATTTTTAGGACTTTGAATCACTTTACTTAAATTTTCTGATTTGTAACCTGCCTTTCCTTGTTTGTTTGCATCTGTATAAAATGTACAAACTCCAGATATGGGCTTTTTCCATAAAATTTGAGGCAAAATCCAATCATCTTTCTATATAAGATCAATTCTATCGCTTTTGGGATATTTGCTGATAATTTCTCCCAAAAAATTACTGCAAGCTCTTTGCCAAGGTTCACTTTCTGTCCATAATTTTTCAATGTCCTCTTTAGTTAAAGGTATGACAATTTCTGCTGGGTCTATGCCTGCTAATTGACGAAGTCTCAATTTTCCTTTCCAAATCAAGTCAGAGATTTTTTTCCATATAAGTTTTTAATATTTATTCGGTTATTTGGTAAAAATATCCATTCCAATATAATATCTTCCCTCTGCATTAATATTCCTGTAGGAGAATGCCTAGAATGTAAAATAACCAAAATGCAATCCAGCTTTGGATCAATATGATCCACGTGTCCTTCACGTACTTTCTTTTCTACCAAGGCCAATTCTTTCTCAGCTTCAGGTGATAATTCCCTTGGACTATTTCAGTCCTTGTCACCTTCTAAGGTTTTGAACAAATTATTCAGTTCATCATTTTTTACCCCAACAATAGTTTGTAGATGAGAAATATCTCCAAATAATCTTTGAAAGTCATTAAGAGTCTGTAGTTGATATCTCCTAATTTGCACCTTTGGGGGTCTAATTTTTTGTAGTTCTATTTTATATCCTAAATAATTAATAGAATCTCCTCTTTGTATCTTTTCAGGAGCAATTTGTAATCCCCAGCAAGGCAAAATTTTCTTTACTTCTTCAAACATTATTTCTAAAGTATCTGCATTTGAGTCAGCTAGTAAAATATCATCCATATAATGATAAATTACAGATTTAGGAAATCTTTTACGTATCACTTCCAATGGCTGTTGTACAAAATATTGGCACAGAATTGATTGGGCTATTCAACATTCCCTGTGGGAGGACCCTCCATTGAAATCTTTTAACCGGTTGAGAATTATTGTAAGTAGGCACCATGAAGGCAAATTTTTCTCTGCCTTTTTCTTGTAAGAGTATTGAAAAGAAACAGTCTTTTTAATCAATAACTATGAGAGGCCATCCTTTTGGTAACAGAGTAGGCAAAGGAATTCCAGATTGTAGAGATCCCATTGGCTGAATTTCTTTGTTAACTGCTCTAAGGTCTGTTACCATTCTCCATTTACCAGATTTCTTTTTAATAACAAATACAAGAGAATTCCAAGGACTGGTTGATTCTTCAATATGCAGAGCATTTAACTGTTCTTCTACCAGCTCTTCTAAAGCCTGGAGTTTCTCTGTTGTTAAAGGCCATTGCTGAATCCATACAGGCTTGGCTGTTAACCATTTTAAAAGTAGAGCTGTTGGTGTCTTTGAAAGATCATCAGTTGTTGTGCCCTGTTCTTGTATAATATGGATGGCTGATGACTACTCATTAGAATAAAACCTTCTAATGTTTCTCTCAGAAATATGTGCCAGTTTATGATTTGTTTCTGAGACTGGAGGGATGTTAATCTGAGTATTCCATTGTTGCAACAGGTCTCAAACCCATAGGTTCATAAAAATGTTAGTCACATATGGTTTTAATTTTCTGCTCTGTCCTTCTGGACCTATACATTCTAGCCATCATGCACTCTGTTTCACTTGAGATAATGTTCCAATCCCTAACAGTTGAACATCTACCTCTTGAAGAGGCCAAGTTAGATGACAAAATTCTGGTGCAATTATGGTAACGTCAGCACCTATGTCTACCAGACCAAACAACAAAACACCATTTATTTTTATTGTTAATTCTGGTCTTTGTTCATTTATAGAAGTATGGTGGTATTTTATTTGTACTGAAATGTGATTTTAATTGTATATTAATAAATAAAGTTGCTTGGAGGACAGAGCTAACAGCAAGCCATAGCAGAGCTGGGCATTCATGGTGCACACCTTTAATCCCAGCACTTGGTAGAAGAGCTAGGTAGATCTCTGTGTGGTCAAGGATACAGCCAGCATTGGAGACTCACGCCTTTAATCTCAATACCATAGAAGACCTGGAGGGCTGTACATACAGGCAGTGACCAGGCAGTCATGTGTTTGGGTTTACAACCAATGAGAAGGCAGAACAGAAAGACTATATAAAGACAAACACACAGGAAGTAGGACTCTTTTGGAGAGGTAGAACCACCGCAGGAGTAAGGGTAAGGTTTTAGCTCTGAACTCTGACCTCTTGGCTTTCTTCTTTACATTTGTTCTGTGTTTCTTATTTAATAAGATGGTTGGTTACATCTACATTTGGTGCCAACGTGACAAGAATCCATTAAAAACCACTTGGCTTGGTGGCAGGTCCGGTTTTTCACAAGGGTGGTTGGCTCCCTAGCCTGGGCGGTCAGCTCCCTAGCCCGGGCCCAGAACTGCTTGGCCTCAGGCCAGACTAACCGTGAGCTACTTGCTTAAAGCCAGTGTTACAAACAACTCAGTCCTGCCCTGCCAAACAGGACCCCTGCCAATAAAGCCAACGCACATGATCAGTGCTTAAGGAAGCCAGAGCCAAGGCTTGACTCAGCTCAAGAGGGAACACGTGGCTGGATTTAAGCTTTAGCTGGCTATGCTTTCTTGTGTGTTCTCTCTCTCTCTCTCTCTCTCTCTCTCTCTCTCTCTCTCTCTCTCTCTTTCTCTCTCTCTCTCTCTCTCTCTGGAATTCACACCTGGTACACTACACAGCTGTTTTGAAATTCCCTCAGATTTCTACAGTTCTATGCAGACTTGGTAACCCAAGTAAGATATCAGATATTTTAAAGGAAACTATTTAAAAGAGAAATTTTTTTCCTCATTTTAAAAAATGGGTTGTATGTGTACATTGGAAGAAAATTGGGCTTTGGTTGAAATTTTAGGCAGTCTAACAATGGAACAACTATAAGAGAAGATTAATATTGATCGAATTATGCAGTTTATTACTATGCTTATCCTCATTTTACTATTTAAAAAGATAGTCAATTTAAGTGCCAGGATGACAGCTTTAGAAAAACTTGTTAAACCTGTAAAAATCAGACAGAAGAAATTAACAGTGAAGTTGTTTCAAGTGTGGATCATAAGTTTACAGAAAGAAAGCCTGTTTTCACACGGACACCCTTAATTTATCCTGTAACCATACAGCAGTGCCTAATCAAATGACTACACAAAATATTTGGGCTCCAATTGAAATGTTGGATTTATGAAGGTTTAAGGAGGAAATAGTATCATATGGCATGCATTCTCCATATGCAAAGCAAATGTTAAACACCTGGTAAACTTATAATAGGATTATACCACAGGACTGGCAGGAGCTGGCACATGCTGTTCTGGAACCCGGACAACAGCTCCAGTGGCAAATGTGGTTCAAAGAAGAAGCTAAAAATATAGAAAAACAATGGAGGGATACAGGAATACATGTCTTCCAGGATCAGCTTATTGGAGAAGGCCAATGTGCTTCAGTACAAACACAATGTTTATATGATGTCCAAACCCTAATTTTATGTCAAAAAGCAGGCTTGAATGCATGGGATGGAGTTGAGGAGCCAGGAAAAAAAACTGAGTCATTTACAAAAGTTATACAAGGTCCAAAAGAATCTTTCACAGATTTTTTTTACAAAGACTGGCTTCAGCAGTAAAGAGAATGGTCCCGGATTTAGAAGCTAGTTAGATAATAATTGAATCTTTGGCCTTTGTGAATGTGAATGCAGCATGCAAAAGAATAATCATGCCATTAAAGGCAAGATCTGCACCTTTGGAAGATTGGATTAAAGACATGGTTAATGTTGAGGCTCATGACCATGATGATACGTGGGTAGGAGAAGCAATTTCAGAAGGTTTGAGGAATGTTAGATATTTGGGATGTGGAAAGTAAGGACATTTGAAAAGGGACTGTAAGCAGGGCATTCCTAGAAACAATGTTTCTTCAAGGAACAATGGCAACAGAATGCCCCCTCCTTCTGGAGTATGCAGAAGGTGTGGTAAGGGAAAATACTGGACCAAAGACTGTAGATCAACAAGGGACAGACAGGGTATTCCTTTGCCTCAGTCTTCGGGAAACTCCCAGAGGGGCCTCATGCAGGCTCCCATAGCAAAACCAGCTCAAACCTTTCCGGTAGCCATAGAGGAAACCCCTACTCAGAGCAATTAAATAACCAAATGCCTATTGGAATAAATCATGCTGGTCAGGATGATGAAACAGAGAGAATAGAAAATTCAGGAGAAAACATAAAGAAAAATTTTTGGCAAACTTCTATTAATGAACAAAGACTAAAATTAATGATAAAAATAAATGGCACCATCCTTGAAGTGCCCTTCACAATCCAGAAAAGGTACAGTTCCCTTTTCTTCAAAGGCAGCTGAACAGGCAGTGGGCTGATGGCTTCTGATGTGCAATGGAACAGCAGCTGAAACAGTTATTCTTGAACAGTAATTAAGCACATGCCTCTCAATAGTAGATTGGCATTTAATAGAGGGATGTGGAGAAGAATGGGATGCTGAGATGAAGCCATATATATATATATACAACCAAGAAGAATGGACAGCTGAATTAAAAAAACATCAACAATTTCCAGAATTTAAAACCCTGAATCATGACATGACACTAGTGGAATTCAGGTGTTTCTGGGACATGGACTGCTCTCACCCAATGTGAGGTCGAACTATTTTTCATGTGTACATCCTACTTCACAAATGAGTCTGTCAGATATGCTAAGCCTATAGGCTGAAGATGATGCCCCAGCACTGTGGAGAAACCTCAGGTGACTGTCCAGGCAGCTGGCTGTTTCTGTCAACTCACAAAATTTTGAAAGTTGCTTGCATGCACTTCCTGTTTTTATTTTTATTAGGTTATATTATTTCCTTCTTGGGTCTCTGAGGGAGTTGAAGATTAGTTAGTTATATTTGAAGATTAATTGATTATAGTTGAAAGTTAGTTAGTTATATTTGAAGATTAATTGATTATAGTTGAAAGTTAGTTAGTTATATTTGAAGATTAATTAGTTTAGAAAGTAAATTTGATACATTTTGGACTTACCAAAATAGGATAGATAATGAAAATATTTTCTCTGAATTTGTCAAATACAAACGAACTAGACATTGTTTGGGTATTTATTATTTGTATATATTATATATAGTTATTGTACGTTTGTATATAATTTTTCTTTTGTTAGTTATAACCTTTTGCTTTTTTTCTTTTTATTAAAATAGAAAAGGGAAAATATGGTGGTATTTTATTTGTACTGAAATGTGATTTTAATTGTATGTTAATAAATAATGTTGCTTGGAGGACAGAGCTAATAGCAAGCCATAGCAGAGCTGGGCGTTCATGGTTCAAGCCTTTAATCTCAGCACTTGGTAGAAGAACTAGGTAGATCTCTGTGTGGTCAAGGATACAGCCAGCATTGGAGACTCACGCCTTTAATCTCAATACCATAGAAGACCTGGAGGGCTGTACATACAGGCAGTGACCAGGCAGTCATGTGTTTGGGTTTACAACCAATGAGAAGGCAGAACAGAAAGACTATATAAAGACAAACACACAGGAAGTAGGTCTCTTTTGGAGAGGTAGGAGCACCGCAGGAGGAAGGGTAAGGTTTTAGCTCTGAGCTCTGACCTCTTGGCTTTTTTCTTTTTTGGTTCTGTGTTTCTTATTTAATAAGATGGTTGGTTGCATCTACATAGAAGTTTTCAAAAAAAATTCTTTATGTTTTCTCCTGCATCTGTTCTCTCTGTCTCAGTTGTTCTATTACTCTGAGTAGCCTGGTTTATTCCAATGGGGATTTGATTATTTAATTGCTCTGAGTACAGATTTCCTCTATGACTGCAGGAAAGGTCTGAATTGGATTCACTGTGGGGGCCCACCTGAGGCCCCTCTGGGAGTTTCTTGAAGACTGAGGCAAAGGATTACCCTGTCTGTCCCTTGTTGATCTACAGTCTTTGGTCCAGTGTTTTCCCTTAACACACCTTCTGCATACTCCAGAAGGAAGGGGCATTCTGTTGCCATTGTTCCTTGAAGAAATATTGTTCTGTTTACAGTCCATTTTCAAATGTCCTTGCTTTCCTCATCCAAAACATCTAACATTCCTCAAACCTTCTGAAATTGCTTCTCCTACCCATATATCCTCTTGGTCATGTGTAACTAGAGTTTTCCTGCCTTGCCCACAGTCAGGACAAATCTTTGTCACCTGCCAGTCCCACAGCTGCTCAGACCTAACCAAGTAAACACAGAGACATATTGCTTACAAACTGTATGGCCATGGCAGGTTTCTGCTAACTGTACTTATAGCTTAAATTAATCTATTTCTATAAATCTATACCTTGCCACATGGCTTTTGGCTTACTGGCATCTTCACATGCTGTTTGTCATGGCAGTGGCTGGCAGTGTCTCCCTCCTCTGCCTTCCACTTCCCAGAATTCTCTCAATTCTCCTCTCTGTTAGTCTCGCCTATAATTCCTGGCCACTGGCCAATCAGTGTTTTATTTATTGACCAATCAGAGTAATTTGACATACAGACCATCCCACAGCAGTCATGAGCCTCAACATTAACCATGTCTCTAATCCAATCTTCCAAAGGTGCAGATCTTGCCTTTAATGGCATGATTATTCTTTTGCATGCTGCATTCGCATTCTCAAAAGCCAAAGATTCAATTATTATCTGACTAGCTTCTGAATCCGGGACCATTCTCTTTACTGCTGAAGCTAGTCTTTGTAAAAAATCTGTGAAAGATTCTTTTGGGCCCTGTACAACCTTTGCAAATGACTCAGCTTTCTTTCCTGGTTCCTCAACTCTGTCCCATGCATTCAACGCTGCCATTTTACATAGAATTAAGGTTTGGATATCATATAAACATTGTGTTTGTATTGCAGCATATTGGCCTTCTCCAACAAGCTGATCCTGAGAGACTTGTATTCCTTTATCCCTCCGTTGTTTTTCTATGTTTTTAGCCTCTTCTTTGAACAACATTTGCCACTGGGTTCCAGAACAGCATGTGCCAGCTCCCCGCCAGTCCTATGGTATAATCCTATTATAAGTTTACCAGGTGTTTAACATTTGCTTTGCATATGGGGAATGCATGCCATAAGATAATATTGCCTCCTTAAACCTTCATAAATCTAATATTTCAATTGGAGTCCAAATATTTTGTGTATTCACTTGATCAGGTAACTGCTGTATGGTTACCAGATAAATTAAGGGTGACTGTGTGAAAACAGGCTTTCTTTCTGTAACCTTATGATCCAATCTTGAAACAACTTCACTGTTAATTTTTTCTGTCTGAATTTGAATTTTTCTATAATTCATTTTAACAGGTTTAACAGGTTTTTCTAAAACTGTTATCTTGGCACTTAAATTGACTATCTTTTTAAATAGTAACATAAGGATAAGAAAAGTAATAAAGTGCATAATTCCATCAACATTATTCTTCTCATATAGTTCTTCCATTGTGAGATTGCCTAAAATTTCAAACTAAGCCCAATTTTCTTCCAATGTACACATACAATCCATTTTTTAAATGTGGAAAAATTTCTCTTTTAAATAGTTTCCTTTAAAATATCTTATATCTTACTTGAGTTACCAAGCCTGCATAGAGCAGTAGAAATCTAAGGGAATTTCAAAACAGCTGCATAGTGTCCTAGGTGTGAATCCAAAGAGAGAGAGAGAGAGAGAGAGAGAGAGAGAGAGAGAGAGAGAGAGAGAGAGTGCAAGAGCAAGAAAGCATAGCCACAAGTTCTGGCTAAAAGCTTAAATCCAGCCTCATGTTCCCACTTGAGCCGAGTTGAGCCTGGGCTCCAGCTTCCTTAAGCTCTGACCACTGCAAACAGCGGTAACTCTGGCAGGGCAGGCCTGAGTTGTTTGTAGCACTGGCTTTAATTAAGTAGCTTCAGCTGCGGGTAACCGTTTGGGGCTATGGTCAGTCTGGCCTGAGTCCTAAGCCAAGCTGGGCCCAAGCTAGGGAGCTGGGCCACCTAGGTGGGAAACCAGACCCACTGCGAAGCCAAGTCAAGCAGTTTTTAGTAAATTCTTGCCACATTGGGCACCAAATGTAGATGAATGGTCTTGTTAAATAAGAAACACAAAGCCAATGCATAGATGAAAGCCCAAGAGGTCAGAGCTAAAAACCTAACCCTTCACTGCTGCTGTTGTCCTCTTCACCAAGAGACCTGCTTCCTGTCTGTTTGTCTTTTTTATAGACTTTCCATTCTGCCTTCTCATTGGTTGTAAACCCAACCACATGACCTCATCACTACCTGTATGTACAGATCTGCATGTCTTCTATGGTTGGTACTGAGATTAAAGGTGTGTGTCTCCATGCTGGCTGTATCCTTGAACACACAGAGATCCGCTTAGCTCTGCCTCCCAAGAGCTGGGATTAAAGGTGTGCACCACGACCACCCAGTTTCTGCTATGGCTTGCTATTAGCTCTGACCCCCAGGAAACTTTATTTATTAACATACAAATAAAATCACATTTCAGTACAAATAAAATATCACCATATTATACCTATTTTGTGAGTTTATTTTCTGAGTTTATTTTCTGAGTCTGGTAACAAGGAAAACTATATCTAGTCTTCAAATCCATCAGAGACCTGAGAATGATATAATATTACTAGGTAATTGGGAAGTACAGAGCAAACCTCTTCCAAAATTAAGAAATGACAGAAACAGCTGGCTGCCTAGACATTAACCCAAAAATTCTCAGCAGTGTTGGGGTATCCATCTTCAGCCTAGACTATCTGGTGGACTCTTCTGTGAAGCAGGATTTGTGAAGGACCATCCTGCCTTGTCTTGGCAAAGATTGGCAGTCCTTTTTTTTTTTATACATCTTGCTTGTTCAATTTGGACAGCATACTGTCAGCACTTGAGGCAAGGACACTTTCTTACCAAGTGGATAACTTTTGCCACAAAGAAAGTGAACTCCACATGGAGATTTTTTCTATGCCCATCATTTTCTCTGAATTAGATTGATGCTGCCAGGGGAAGACATATCTCATTTTCATAGAAAAAAGAACCTTATTTTATTAAAACATTTTAAATGTCATATTCTGTTGCTCTCTGAAGTGTTTGAAGACCACTTGCATTTCTAAAATATATCTCTGTTTGACCTTGAAAACATTCCTAACCTGACTACAAGTTTGATTGTGATAAGTAACTAATTACTAAGCCACATTTCCTTATTAATAATTTTAAGGGCTAGAAATTTACATTAAATTGTTAGATGAGCTGTATTGATACAATACCTTGAACAAGAATAAAAATGTATATACAGTATGTTCTAACAAAAATAACCTTAAATTTGTATCAGTATATAAAAATCCATATCAATGTAAAATATTTAAAACTAGTAGTTGCTTTTTTGGATTAAAAATAGATTCAATAATCTTTTTTTGTCCTATCATTTCTTTAACATACATACAGTATAACAAAAATAACCTCAAATTTGTATCAATATAAAATAATCCAAGCCAATGTAAAATATTTAAGGCTAGTAGTTGCTTTTTTGGTTAAAAGTAGGTTCAGTAATCTACCCTTTTATCCTATTTCTATATGCCCCCTTTTTCTTTTTAGAACAAGATCTTTGAGTCTAATCTCCTTTGTTCAGCTTTTTTCCTGACCACTACCAATAACAACTTGTAACCAAGCCTCTTAAATGATGACAAATATCCATAACCCACAGAATGACCAATAATTACACAGCCTACCTCTTGGGAATATGGGTGTTGCATTCCTAAGATTACTTCCTGCTGTCTGGGGTGATGGCATCTTTAGAGAACCCTGAAAAAAAAACTGGAATAATTGCCAAGTCCTAGGAGACTTAGCTGTATCATTTGTTATCTAGTCTCTGTGCAATGGGAAAGTTTGGGACTTGTCTCAAGTCCTGGCTAGAGTAGTCTCTTAGGCTGGCCCATCTAAGCTAGCCACTTTGAAATTGTCCTGAACAGTTTGTGTAGTACACAGTCGATCTTTAGGTGGTGTTTGTCAACTTAGTGGCTTTACCATAGTCCAGATGGAATTGTTATTGTGAGGACCCATCCTCCTTTTGGAGACTTCAAAAGTTGATGTTAGGCATGACATGGTTCACTGCAGAAGACTTAAACATTTTTAAATGTTGTATGCAGCAGTTCTAGGAGAGGTTTAAAAAGGACCATAATTTATTATATACATCAAGAGTACAAAAACTTAAAAAAAAAAAGAGTATAAAAACTTAATTCCTAGTTACTTGATAGAGATTCAAACCTAAAATCATGTACAGAAAGCTAGATGAAGCTTTTTTCTAGAATTAGTCAGTACCCTATATGACCATTAATATCATGACAGGAAGTTTAAAAAACATATATGTATTAATCTTGTAAATTTTGGTATAATATTTATTCCTTAAGAAAAGTTTTTAAAAGTCCAAATAAAACCAAAGGATCATGAGACTAGTAGCAATAGAATAGACCCTTAGTTTTGGTCCTATATTGTGTAGCCCTTCTGCCATAAAACAGAGATTTTGGACTTTCCTTTTTAACAAGCATGACTGGATTTAGAGAAGGAGAGAGCCACACCCTAACTCCAAAGCCAGCTTTAATTTTTAATTGAACTGGGACTACAAAAAGACCAGTTGTGTTATGTATCCGTAGAGCATTGCAGAAACAAACATTTGGGAAGATTTATGAAATTTTATCCTGTTGGAAATGTGATATACCAATAGGTCAATTTACTCCTTTTCTTGGGACATTTTCTCCAGATGATTCATCCTTTTTCTTCAGATGTCTCATTTGTCCAAAGGTCTTCAGATTCCTCAGCTGGATACTTTCATTCTGAAGATGGGAATAAAATGTCCTCAAACTGCCTCCTCATAGATTTCTTTAATATCTATAACATATGACATTATGTTGTCTCAATACCTTATGTAGTTGGGGTATTCTGTCCTTTCAGCCTATATCCCAAATGCCTCAGTATCAAAAGAGAAGTCTGTTTTAATTTAGAGTTTCCAAGAATCAAGATTAATGAATGTGTTGAAGGATACATGAGTCCAGTTATCATACAAATAATGTGAACCAATTTACTGTGATGTTTCTCAGCAACCCATGCTATCAGAAGGGACAGAAAGTAAGTAGCATAGAGCAGGAGGAAGGAGACTATGATTTTCATGGCGTTCCTGTGGGCTTTTGTAATGGGGTCTCTGTGTCCTCTGGAACTGAGCTGCATCTTCTGGAGATGTTTCCACAAGGAGAGTATTAGCAGGAGAAAGGAGACCAATGCCAATGAAAATGGTATTACAGAGAACATAGTCATGTTGAATAAGGTCAGCTCTGAAAACAAAGCAAATCCCAAGGAATTCACAGTTGTATTTCCTCCATATTGATGGAAACCCTCTTCAAGAGTAATGCTAGTTTTCATCAGATTTGCAAGCAAGAAGGCCAAGCTTCCCAGCAGCAGCCCCACAATCAGTTTTTTAAGTCTCCATTTCAAGAGGAGAAAGATCCGCCAGGAGTAGTTAGCTATCCTTAGTAAATAAAACATGCTGAGGGCTGTGGCAAGCCAGAGACTAAAGTGGTTAGAAAGTATCCAGCTACAATAGAGAATTCGTAATTCTTTTCCAATCATAAATAAAGATGGATCACATACAGTGTTAAACCAAATATACATTTCCCAGATAAGAGTAATTCTTGAAATTGCCAATGTAAGAAGTATTTTATCCATTGAGGAAAGCTTTTGTTTAGTGACACAGACAAGGAAGTTTGACAGCACAATGAATCCATTGCTCAGATTCCCAAAAATGAACTCTGCCACTATTACTATAGTGGCAAAGCTATGCAGGACAGGTTCCATGTTCAGAGAAAGCTGGATATGTAACAGCACTACTCACCATGTGCTAACCAAGTGCCCCATTTGTGGTCCAATGTTCAGTTAAATTCTTTCTTCCCTTTGTCCTGCTCCTTCTGAAATCTTTGGCTTTACAGCAAGCTGAACATTTCCTGTTTGGTATTTAATCTGCACATTTTTCTTTTTTTTTTTTTAAATTTTTATTTATTTATTTTTCAATTCTTGCTATAGTCTTAGCTAACAAGTTTTTCCACCCCATGGGTTGAAATATTCCGCAGATGATTTAGAAAAGAAGGCAAATTCACATTTGCTGATATGAAAATCAAGATATATTCTTTTCTACTGTTTTGCATTTTCACCTTGTTCTAGCTTAAGGGAATTTTGTTGGGTTCCCTGAGTTCTAATCTTAGTTCACGGGTTACAATGTTACAATGTGAAGCTTAATGAAGTTTTCTGATCTACAGCTTTGCCAATAAGGACTTAGGGAAAAATGCAGAGACTGGTTTGTGCTCTTTCATAAGACTGCAGTTTTCCTTGGAGCTCAGGTTCATGGTTTTAACAGAGTGGATGATGGCAACCAAAGAGATATTCATGTGAAGAGTCAATCTCTCTCTCTCTCTCTCTCTCTCTCTCTCTCTCTCTCTCTCTCTCTCTCTCTCTCTCTGTAAATATATCTATCTATCTATCTATCTATATATATATCTCAAGATAGTCAGCAAAATTCTGAAAATTATATAGACAATAAAAATGGCTAGTTTGATATTCATGTCAACAAAATACTTGCAATTCTATTTATCTTGACTATAGAAAATGTATAGCTTCATTGTTTTATGAGGAAAATACTTCATATTATAAATACATGAATTTATGATTCATGATTTTAAAAGCTCTATGTTTTATTAGTCATATACATTTGATCAGTTACTTACAGAGCATTAAGATATTTACCTTTAATATAATGCATCATCTTTGCTATCCCCCTTCCATAGTCTTAGTCATATACATCAAGGAAGTTAAAATCCAGGTGCAGGAAGGTTAGTTATTTGGGATTGGGGAGGTAGAAGAGATAGTCTAAGTAATAGGGTAGGATGAATGTTCATTAGTAAGTGGGTCTTGTTTATCAACTACCAACCTCTCAAAGCTCAGGAAACTTCATAAAAGAGGGATGAATGAGGAGAGAGCTGTGAGATGCCAATACCTAGACATAATATGGATGTTGTATGCATCAACTCACAGCAGTTGCAGTTGCCTGCACAAAATCTCCACAAGATTAAGCCAGTCAAAACTCCAGCACAGGTGGGGTAAGAAACCTGAATTCCCATTTATATTGGAAGAGTTTTATAAGTTGATGTCCATCAAAATAGGTGAGTCAGCTTCCTTTGGAGACATAGACATTAGAAGGTTTTCCATGCCTTATCAGACTACAGTGAGTACCATTAACTGGGTGTTGGGAATTACTAATAACAAAAATATATAAGTAGAATATGAAATTGGGAACAAAATAGTTTGGAGAATACTGAGGGAAGTTAATGGGAGGTAGTGATGCATCAATAAGATCAGTATAAATAGTATAAATGTATGACACTCTCAAAGAATAAAAAGGTTTTAAATAAAGAAATGAAATGAAAATAAAGTGAAAAAATCTATTAAAAATTGGCTTATACATTGTATAGAGATGTGTACTTAAAATTGTTTAGATTTATTTATTTTACTTTATGAGTGTAAATGTTTGGCTTGAATGTGTGTATGTGTACCACATGCATGCCTGTTGACTTAAGCAGTCAAATGAGGGCATTGGATCCTCTGGAACTGGAGTTATAAGTGGTCATGCCCCCACAACATGGCACTGGGAATTGAGCCTGGGTCCCCTGCAAGAGCAGCAAGTACTTTTAACTGCTGAACCCCGACTCCAGCCCCTGATGTATATAACCTTGGCTAGAGGTTCAGCCACTGGCCTTGTTCCTGCTGTGCAAGCTCTCCACCATGGAACTGCACTGCCATCACTCTCTGTGAACTCTTACAAGTTGTTGTGACATCCTTTGCATGTTTCTTATATGCCACTGCTTTTATCTATTGTGATGTTTTTTCATGGCTTGAAACTAATGTGGAGGCAACAAAAGCCACTGATAGACTCTGGGTTTAATATCTCTCTCTCTCTCTCTCTCTCTCTCTCTCTCTCTCTCTCTCTCTCTCTCTCTCTCTCTCTCTGCTATATATCATCATGTGTTCTTGAAAGGTGTATGACTAGAGGTTTTCCACATTTTTATAGTATTTTTATTTTATAATTAACTTAATTTCACAAATCAGCCATGGATTCATCCGTCCTTCCTCCTCCCACCCCCAGCCCTCCCCTCAATCCACTCCCCACTCCCACCTCCTCCAAGGCAAGATCTCCCCTGGGGAGTTATCCCAGCCTGGCAAACTCAGCCAAGACAGGTTCAGTCCCCTCCTCCCTAAGCCAAGGCTGAGCAAAGTGTCTCAGCATAGGCCCCAGGCTCCAAAAAGTCAGTTCATGCACCGAGGACAGGTCCTGGCTCCACTGCCTGGCAGCCTCCCAAACAGTTCAAGCTAATCTACTGTCTCACTTATCCAGAGGGCCTGGTCCAGTTCCATGGGGATTCTTCCGACATAGGTTCACATTTGTAAAGTAGGATTTCTGAGTTGTGGCAGGAATTTAAAGGTGTTGTAACTAATAAATACTTTGTAGCATTGACCATATTTGTACAGATCTTTTATCTTTATGTGAACTCTTTCATGCACTTTTAAGTTTTTGAAATGACTTTCAGAGGAGATTTTATCACAGAATTTCCTGCTAAAGTGACTCCTTTCATTTACTTTGAGTTACTGGAGAAACTTGATATTTTCCACATTCTTGACTTCCATGAGATTCCATTCATTGTGAGTTGCTGTACTTTGGAATTGGGGGAAAAAATTTGAAGGGGGGTTGTGGAGGCCCACAAAGGTTTTCTAATGATATCTTAGCTTGCTTTATCCAGCAGAGCTGCATTAGAAGATTGTTTGATCATGTGCATGGTTTCTAGGTGATTGGAAGGGTCTACTTTTGGCTGAATTAAGGGGAGGTCTTTTGCTCCACCCCTTGGTATTCCTATAAATAGCCCTTTAGAAGAGACAATATCAAGAATAGTGTGTTGCCTGCTGGCACACAAAGCTTAAAAGAATCGAATGAACACACTGCACTTCTTAAAGATTGACACTTGGCGGGGGAGATAAAATGCCAGCAAAGTTAGTTCCTTCATATGCATTTACATAAATTAAAATGAAGATCAGACCTGAAGAATCTCTGATCAAGGATAGTGAATACTAATAAATTTTATTTATAATGGCAATGGTTGGAAACCATTCATAGGTCATCAGAAGGTAAATCAGAAGTATTTTCAATGTACTGTTTATTACAGTTGTGGAGTACCACTTACCAGTACCACCCAGGAAGAACAACAAGATAATCAGAGAAAAAAAATTATTTTGCTATATTCATTATATACTAATAGTGTTCATTTTAAAATGCTTGGTGCAAATTATGCATTTATGCAGATGCGCAACATAATTAAATAAAAATGCCATAGTTTTAAATTAATTATATTAGCCTTTTTTTATTTGTTGAAAGCAGCCAACAGGTTGAAAGCAACAGTGGAAAAAACAAACATCCACCATGAATATTGGAAGTAACATGTGAATGTGGGGTTTTATTTATTTTTAATTCTTCTCTCATGCAGTACATCCTGACTACAGTTTCCTCTCCCTCTACTCCTCCAAGCACCACACACACACACACTCATCCCCTCTCACCCATGTCTCCCTTCTCACCCACATCATCTCTGCCTCTGTTGCCCTTCAGAAAAGAGCAGGCCTCCCAAGGATATCAGCTGAACACAGTATAACAAGTTACAATAAGACCAGGCACAAACCCTCATATCAGGTCTGGATGAGGCAACCCAGTAGGAAGAAGAATCCCAAGAGCAGGCAAAAGGGTCAGAGATACCTTCGCTCCCACTATTAAAGAGTTCTACAAAAACACCAAACTAACAGCCATAACATATACACAGGGGACCTAGCAAAGGCCCATGCAGGCTCCATGATTGCCATGTTTGTAGTTTGCAGAGCTAGTCTGGATCAATTGAGGTCAGTAAAGTAACCACTATCTTTGCAAACTCTAGGATAAGATTGACTAATGAGAAGGCTTCTCATACTTTCCCCATGACATATTTATGTGATTCATTAATAAATACAGAGCAAAACCATTGGTTAGGAACTGATACCAAATAAAGAGAGCTAGACAGAAGAAAATGAGAGAGAAGTAGAGAATTCAAATTTGCATTGCTCTTGGTTTAAATTATTGAAGGAGGAAAATCTTTTAACTTTAATGCAGTATAGCCATACTTTTTAATCATGTTATACACTATAATTATCAGTAAAAGTAACAAATCAAACTTCTCCATTTCAATTCTAAATAACTGCACTCAATGCCTTTAATTCAACTAAACACAGCTTTATGATTGTATTATTTTATTATAATTACATCAGGTGCCTCCCCCAATGTGTGATATAAAATTCGTCACTTACAGCCAAAAGTGTTCATGAGTAGCTTATAAGTAATTATGGCTATTTCTAAATGGTAAGGCTATCTATCAATGATTTCCCCAAAAAAGGTTTCAAATTGTCTGTTTCTCAAATTTTAAAGGTCTTAATAAAAACCCAGAGGCAGATATTGGGGTAAATGCTGAAAAATCAGAGAGACAAAGGAGTCAGCCATTGCCATGTCTCACCTTGACAACCCCACAAATCCTCTGACTGTTTGCCTCTGTGTCCTCAGCTGAACGAACCTAAGCCAAAAGCCTTCAGCCAAAAGAACTAAGCCAAAAAGCTTTAGCTCCTGTCTCCTAAGGCATATTAGTGCTGGGATGAAAGGCATATGTCCTTCTCAAATACTGATAACAAAGGCATGAGATCTCAAATGCTGGGATTAAAGGGGTGTGATTCCCAAGGACTGGGATTAAAGGTGTGTGGCACCACTACCTGGCTATTTCTTTACTAGACTTAAACAATCTCATGTAATCCAGGGTGGCTTTGAACTCACAGAGATCCAGATGAATCTCTGCCTACCAAGTGCTAGGATGAAAAGTGTGCGCTACCACTGCCTGGCCTCAATGTTTAATTTAGTGGCTTATTCTGTCCTCTGATCTTCAGGCAAATTTTATTAGATATACAATATATCACCACATTTCCCCTTTTTTATCTAAAATTATAAATAAAAAACTATATACAATAGTGTATAAGATTGCAAGACATCAAAACATAATCTTCAGTTGGTAATACAAGTTAGAATAAAAAGTGAATTAGGTACAACATTTTGAACTCACCAAAATACGATAAATAATAGAGTATTTTCTCTGAATCTATCAAATGTTGATGGACTGGACATTGTTAATATAATTCTTGACTATATATATTACATATACTTATTGTACTTATTGTATATAGTTTTTCTTATATTAGTTGTAACCTTCTTTTATTATTTTAGAAAAAATGGGGAAATGTGGTGATATATTGTGTACCCTAATAAAATTTGCCTGAAGATAAGAGAACAGAACAAGCCACTAGATTAAACATAGAAGCCAGGCAGTGGTGGCACACACCTTTATTCCCAGTACTTGGGAGTCACACGCCTTTAATCCCAACACTTGTGATCTCATGCCTTTGCTACAAGTATTTGAAAAGTCAGACACCTTTAGTCCCAGCACTAGGAAAGAAGTAATATGGCTGGGTGGAGAAAGATATATAAGGCCCGAGGAGACAGGAACTAAAGCCTCTTGGCTTAAATCTTTTAGCTTGAGCCCTTTTGGCTGAGGAAACTTTTTTTGGCTGAGAGCTGATAAGCAAACAGAGGATTTGTGGAGTTGGTGAGGTGAGACATGGCAGTGGTTTGTTCCTTAGTTTCTGTGATCTTTCAGCATTTACCCCAATATCTGGCTCCAGGTTTTTTTTTTAATTATAAGACCATTTAAAAATTTGTGCAACAATTGCTAATAATACAGATTTATTCATCATAAATATTTAATGTTTTTAGTTAGGATGGAATTATATATACACTTTGAAGAAAAAATGCAGCTATGTTCATATGCAGGAAAAAAGGAATAAAATGCCCTTGAACTGTGGGCTGGAATAAAACTTTCTTCCTAAAGTAGCTTTACTTAGGACATTTTGTTACAGCAACAGGAAGAGTAAGTAAAACAGGTAAGTAAGCAAATTCTACTACTTTGAGTACAGCGTATATACTATTCCAGCCTATATACTTGCTAGATACGAGCTATATGCTTTAAAATAAGATGTATTTCTAGCAACCAGAAGCAAGACTGCATAATGTAGACTTGTAAGCAGATAACTGTTTCGCAGCACGTCCATCAGGCTGATTTAGTTTCCTCCCATTATCACTCACTCCTTTTTAGGGTATATTTGTCTCTAGGCAAAATGGTTATAGAGAAACTCTGTTCTGATTTGTATAAAATTCCAGTGACTCTAGGCCAATGGTTTCACAAAAATGATGCAAATAATTCTGTATCATTACTCAGATAAATTTTATGGAAGAAGATCTTGCAAAGTTTGAACTTGTTGAATTTAAGTTTAAACTTGTTGAATATTTTTTCAAGACAGAGTTCCTCTATATAGTGATTGTTGTTCTGAAAACCACCATGTAGTGCAGACTGGCCTTGAACTCAAAGAGTGCTGGGATTAAAGGCATTCTGGGATTAAAGTAGCATACTATCACTCCTGCTTTGTTTTAATTGAAATCAAGCATTAAAATAACTAACTATATTGTCTGAGCCTTAGTCGGTGATTTAGACTTACTAATAATAAACTGTTTATGACAAAAAATGTTCTTGAAATATGTCCTCATAGATTTGCTTGTTCTCTACAGCAAAGCATGTTGTTTGGATGCCTTAAATTGTTGGGATATTCTGTCCTTTCAGCCTATATCCCAGATGCCTCAGTATCAAAAGATAAGTCTGCTTTAATTTAGAGTTTCCTAGAATCAGGATTAATGAGTGAATTGAAGGATATGTGAGTCCAGTTATCATACAAATAATTTGAACCAGTTCACTGTGATTTTTCTTAGCAACCCATGTTATCAAAAGGGACAGAAAATAAATAGTGTAGACCAGGAGGAAGGAGACTATAATTTTCATGGCATTCCTGTGGGCCTTGGTACTGGGGTCTCCATGTCCTCTGGAATTGAGCTGCATCTTCTGGAGATGTTTCCACAAAGAGAGGATTAACAGGAGCAATGAGATTAAAGCCAATGAAAATGGTGTTACAGAGAACATAATCATCTTGAATATGATCAACTCTGAAAATAGTGTATAATCTGTCTCCATGAAATTCACAGTTGTGTTTCCTCCATATTGATTCAACCACTCTTCAAGAGTGATGCTCATTTGCATCAGATTTGCAAGCAAGAAGGCCAAGCTTCCCAGCAGCACCCCCACAATCAGTTGTTTAGGTCTCCATTTCAAGTAGAGAAAGATCTGCCAGAAGTTAGCTATCCTGAGTAAATAAAAGATGCTGAGGGCTGTGGCAATCCAGAGACAGAAGTGGCTAGATAGTATCCAGCAGAACACAAGTATTTTTAATTCTTCTCTGGTAATAAATGAAATTGATTGGGTTTTAACCCAAATAAATATTGTTTCCCAGAGGAGAGTAACTCTGGAAATTGCCAAGATAATGAGGATTTGATCAACTGGAGAAAGCTCTCTCTTGTTGATCCAGTCAATGCAGTTGTTCAGCACTATCAATCCATTGCTCAGATTCCCCAGAATGAACTCTGCAACTACTGCAGTGGTGGAGATGCTGTGGAGGACAGGCCCCATATTCAAACAGAGAAAACTCAAAGTCTACTAGCGCTGCTCCTCATGTGCGGGTTAAATGCCTGGTGTATGGTCCAATGCGGAGCTAAATTCTTTCTCCTCTTTGTCCTGCTCCTTCTCCAACCTCTGATTTTTAAGGCACGACAATCATGTCCCATTTGACATTTCATTTGCACACATTCTTGTGAAATATTTTTCTGAAGTTCTCTGCTGAGTCCTAGCTAAAGTTTTTATATGTTTGCCATGGGCTGAAATATTCACCAGATGACCTAGAAACCAAGGACAGCTCACATTTCCTAATGTGCAAATCAAGAAAGATTCTTTCCCACTCTTTTGCATCTCTGACCCTTTTCCGATTTAGGAAATTTGGTTGTGCCAACTTGAGTTCTGAAGTACAAATGTTACAAAATTCTGATTCAACAAATATGAAGTTAAAAAGGGGTTTTATGCTCAAGAGTATTTTGAGCCACTGAAGACTTAAAAGTCATGTGGTGACAGGTCTGTGTTTTTCCACAAAACTTCAATTTCCACTGGAGCTCAGGCCCCAGTTTTACCACACTGAGGGTGGAAGCTGGCTTCAAATAAAGAAAGAGGGATTCATAGTAAATAGTAAATGTCTCTCTCTGCCTCAGAAGAAAAGCAGAAAGCAGAATTCAAAAATACGGACTGAAGTCATGTTAATAAAATACTTTAAATACTTTTTCAACCTTGGCTTGTATAATATATCATATTTCACCTGCTGCAAAAATTTTTCATTTAACAAAATTAGCAATTTATGAAATGAAAAGCTTTGCATTTTATTAATCACTCTAACTTTGCCAGGTGATATACAAAACACTTGGACATTTACAATTAATTTTCAAATTTGATTTATAACTTAAAGTAGTTATATTGCCAGGGGAAAATGATATATATCAATATCAAGGAAGTCAAAGTCCTATACAGAAGGGAATGATGGAGTTGGAGAGCAGAAAGTGGTTCCCCAACTAGCTGAGTAGGTGATCTTCAGGAGTCAGCAGGCATGAGGAGCAGGGGGTAGAAAGAGAAGGCATCGGAAAAGAATCTAGGCAATGAGTGAAGTAACTGGGATTATCAAAGATATTTGCAAGTGTCAGGTGCTAACATTTCAGAAAGCAATCCTCAAAATGCTTGCAAGTGCTTAGTCCAAACTGAACCAGGCAAGTATTTGGAGGCCCTAAACTGTCCTAAAACCTAACAAGCCAACTGAAGACAATAAATTCAATTAGTTGTGCCTTTTGTGTCCAAAGTTAACAAGATCTAAAAGGAAAACTTGTGGTAGTGAATGTGGGTAACAGTCTCCTATCTCAAACAAACTTAAATTTGTGCCAAAATAGAACAGACTTTAACTGATAATATCTTAAAACTGACAGTAAAGGAATATTGTTGGTTATTTGTTTCCTTGACTGGACTGAAAAGATACAGAAGTCTAGGCTCATATCACAGAGCAGAATACATAGTGTTTATGCCCACCTCACTGAAAATCTCAAGGGACACAAGCAGACTCCAGGTGTTCTGCCCACCTTGAAGCTTCTACATGTATTGTCTCTTTTCACTTTACTAAATCCTCTCTTAATTTTTTTAATTTTTACTTTTTTATTTAAAAGTTTTATTTCATTTTACACGCCAACCACAGTTCTTCCTCCCTCCTCTCTTCTGGCTCACCCTCCCTCCTCCCCACCGTGCTCCCCATCTGCTTCTCAGAAAGGTTAAGGTCTCCCATGGGGAGTCAACAAAGTCTGGCATATCAAGACGGGGCAGGATCAAGCCCCTCCCCGCTGTATGAAGGTTGAGTAAGGTATTTCTCCATAGGGAGTGGGCTCCAAAAAGCCAGTTCATGCACTAGAGATAAATCCTGGTCCCACCGTCAGTGGTCCCACATACTGCCAAAGCCACACAACTGTCACCGACCTTCAGAGGGCCTAGTTCAGTTCCATGAGGGTTCCCAGCTGTCAGTCCTGGGTAAATTGGGAGTTGGGGGTTAAGGTAAAGTGGGAAGAGAACATGAGGCAACAGGATGGTCCAGTTTGGTGAGAGACAAAGAGGGAGAGCAGGTAAAGAGATATCTTGAGAGAGGGAACCAATATGGGGTCAGAAACCTGGTGCTAAGGAAGTTCCCAGGAACCCACAAGGATGACCCCAGCTAAGACCCAAGTAGTAGTGGAGAGGTTGCCTGAACTGGCCTTCTCCTGTAATCAAATTGAAGACTACCTTAAATGTCATAGAACCTTCATCCAGTTACGGGTGGAAACAGATAATCACTGGGTGGAGCTCGCCGAGTCCAGGCGAAGAGAGGGAGGAATGATTATACAAGCAAAGGAGTCAAGATTATGAAAGGGAAACCCACAGGGACAGCTGACCCGAGCTAGTTGGAGCTCACTGGCTCTGGACTATTATTATTATTATTCCTTGTAATCACTACATTTTGGGGGAAGGTGTTCTAGATGTGGTCCCCCAAACCTTAGGTCGCCCAACCTAAAGACCAAGATTGTTAACTACTTCTCCAGTAACCTTTTTGCTTTCTGGGGTAGAAAGCAGAAAGCAAAAAGTCACGGCAGTAGAACCCAGTGAGCAGGTATGTATCTCATTGAGGGGACAATTACTTTTCCCATTTCCTAATCTCATCTTTAGCAGTGTTATGTCTTCCCTTTTGGATTAGAGTTGCTTACTTTAGAATGTAAAGTAGGAGTTCCTCTTTAAATCAGGATCTTTCTTTAAAGAAAGCCACAATCTTTGTATGGGCATGAGAGGCACATAATGTAAACACCTATCAGTACCATCTGTAAAGTCTGGATCAATCACCCATGCCATTCCAGCCAGAGAATGTAGCATGAATCTTAAAAGGTCTTATTAATAAAAATAAACCTGGAGCCAGGTATTGAGGTGAATGCTGAAAGTTCAAAGAGACAGACAGGCCACAGCTAACATCACTTCACCAATTCCTCAGCTGATCTTGTTTCCTCAGGCTGAAGCCTCTGAGACTTCATCCGGAATGAATCTCAGCTGAACTGCTGCTAGAAGCCTAAAAGCTTAACAAGCTCTAGTTCCTGGTCCTCAGGCTTTATATACCTTTCTGCTTCCTGCCATCACTTCCTGTGATTAAATGTATGTCACCATGCCTGGCTGTTTCCAGTGTGGCTTTGAACTCACAGAGATCTGGATGGCTCTCTGCCTCCAGAATGCTAGGATTAAAGGTGTTTGTGCCACCATTTTCTGGCCTCTATGTCTATCTAGTGACTGTTCTGTTCTCTGACCCCGGATAAGTTTATTATGGTGCACAATACATTGGGGGACACAATATCACCATAAGAAAATACTATCATATTGATATCCATGCCCTCCCCCAGTGGTATCTGGGCTATTCCCTTTCCATCTGTCTTTCCAAGCCAAAATTCTACTCATAAGATTTCTGTATTCACTCAGGCAAAATAAATGTTTTACCGTAATTGTTTTTAGCTTTATATATTTACAACTTCTGCATAACTAGATATACTGTATTAGAGCTTTTAATTTTAATCTCACAGGCCTGAAAATACTACTTTGTATCTTTTGATCACAAGAACAAATCAGAGTTTTCTATTATATCTAGAAAAAATGTACTGATATTCCCTAGAGCTTAATGGCAATCAGAATCTGCACACACTGGTCACCTAAGGGACAGCACAGACTATACATATTAGGAAATACCACTGACCATAGAGTTTGTGGCATAATGAGTGCTATGAGTTAAGGGATGAGAGGCTGTGTTACAGTTTGAGCTACACATTGTTCATGGTCCCAGAAGGATTCTGTAAGTAAAAACTTTGGGAGGATAAACCAGAACAATGAGAGTGGTTTCCTATAGACATGGAAGCACAATCAATTCCAGGGAGCAATCACAGAAACTTTTCTCAATGTCTGAAGGACAATAAAGAATAAATGGCACAAATGGAATTGTATGAAAATTTTGAGTATTTCCAACACTTTCCTTTTCTTGGACTGAGGATGTATGACAAGTGCTTTGTTTTTCTTACTCTCATTCACTTAAGATTTACTTAACACCCTGGTAAATTCTGGTATATTTCCTAAAATTTTGTGCACTAATTGTACACATAAAACAAGTCAATGAAATGATATTAGACATATCAGTATATCTCTGAGTGTGCATGTGGGGGGGTGTCTGTGTGTGTGCCTGTAAAAACAACAATTAAAGACTAAAATGTGAAAGGGACAAGGGAGTATGAGAGTGGTGGAGGGAGGAATGCTGTGGGATGGTCTGTATGTCAAATTACTCTGGTCAATAAATAAAACACTGATTGGCCAGTGGCTAGGCAGGAAGTATAGGCCAGACTAACAGAGGGGAGAAAGGAGGGAACAGGAAGACAGAGGAAGTCACTGCTAGCTGCTGCCCATGACAAGCAGCATGTGAAAATGCTGGTAAGCCATGAGCCACATGACAAGGTATAGATTTATGGAAATGGATTATTATAATGTACAATATAAGAACAGTTAGCAAGAAGCCTGCCATGGCCATACAGTTTGTAAGCAATATAAGTGTCTGTGTTTACTTGGTCGGGTCTGAGCGGCTGTGGGATTGGAGGGTGATAGAGATTTGTCCTGACTGTAGGCAAGGCAGGAAAACTCTACAGAGGAAAGACAAGGGAGAAATAATGTAATTATGTTTTAATTTAAAAAATGTGTCAGCAATGGCATTTCTATACTATTGCCCCTATAGACAATGCATCTAACATCACCTTTCAATAAGAATGATGTTTATCACAGCAGAATAAGATGTTTTCTGTAGAATATTAATAGACCCTATTATGAATTAAAAATCTCCCCAGTTATACTTTATATTTTCTTGTTACTTCAAATATTTTTCTGTTTTGTTTTGTTTTGTTTTGTTTTGTTTTGTTTTGTTTTGTTTTGTTTTTCAAGACAGGATTTCTCTGTGTAGTTTTGATGCCTGTCCTGGATCTCGCTCTGTAGACCAGGCTGGCCTTGAACTCACAGAGATCCACCTGCCTCTGCCTCCTGAGTGCTGGGATTAAAGGCGTGCACCACCACCGCCTGGCTGTTACTTCAAATCTTAATAATATTCTTATAGTAAATAGAACTTTGATTTGTTGGGTAAATCCATCTTGGCTATGATGTACAATCCTTTATAGCATTTCTAGATTCTGTATGCCAATGTTGCATCATGATTTCATAAGTATGTTTATACAGAATATTGACAGTTAAATTTTTTGAAACAAGGTTTTGCTATGTAGCCCACATAGCATAAATCTTACAATGTTGTCCAGGTGCTCCACTAACTCTTGATCTTTTTATCTCAGGCTTTCAAGTGCTGGCATTATAGGTATGTACCAACATGCCTAGTTACAATTAATAATCTTGTTCACCAGGAATTGACTTTATGAGTCTATTAGCCTCTGAAAAAGACCACTAATGTAAATCCCTTCTCCATGGAATGGACATTGATGTCTGGTATTGTAATCTTGGTAAAAACAGTTCTGTCTTGGGAGGTCATAGTCCTAAGGCAGAACCTGCTATTGTTCTTTTGATAAATGGTCATGATGTCAAATTGTCTTCTGTTTATGTTTATATCAATAAACCTAGCTGCTCTTTATCTTGATCAGAGAAGCTTCTTTTTACAATTGAGCAGAAGATTTATATAAAAGGTTGAAGTGCTAATAATAGGAGACTTAGCCTTAAATGGGACATCTTTACTTAATTTTCCATACCAATGCTTAAGGAACATTCTCAAAGAGAAGGCAGAAAGAATATAAGAGCTGAGGCTATGGAAAAGTACTTTGAACTTCTGTCTTCTGGGCATGACATGACTGTTGTACTCATATCTATATTTGCATGTTCCTAAGCATAACTCAGTCCATACAACATTACTTGTATGTATATTTTCAGGGTTGATCATTTGACACTGGAAAACCATTTAGTTTACTATTGGTGAAATTATTAAGGCCACTCCACATAGTTAAAAGGAGATTTATTTAATGGCATAACTTACAAATGAAGGAATAGGTAGGTTGAGGGTCTGGGAAAGATGCAGCAGCAATTTGGCAATGTTCTCTGGAGAACTCTCCTCCATCCACCTCTAGCATCCGGGCTCCCAGCAGCAAGAGAGCACGGCACATCCTGATCTCGGGTCTTCAGGTTCTCCCTTGGCTCTGCCTTGTGGGCATGATAGTTACCAAAACCTCAGTGGGGGGTGGAACTTCCAGACCAAAGCTGGAATGGCTACCCACTACAGTTTACTATTTTCTAGGGAAGACCATCTCTTCTGTTCTCAGTTCTCCTCAGTTGCCTGTAGTTCTTGGTGTAGGTTTGAGACCTCATGGATTTTTCATCATCTACTTTGTCATATTTGTAACATGAATCTTAAAAGTTCTTATTAATAAAAAAAGAATGGAGCCAGATATTGGGGTAAAAGCTGAAAGATCAGAGGAACACAACAAGCTAGCCACGAGCTCTTACCTCTAGGAAATCCTGTCTCAACATAGTGAGTTCCTCTTTCCTCATACCTTATATACCTTTTTCTGCCCTGCCATCTTACTTGCTCAGATTAAAGGCATGTGTGCTTCCCAAGAAAAGGTATAAGATCTCAAATGTTGGGATTAAAAGTGTATGCTACCACACCTGGCTCTGTTCCCTGTGTGGCTTTGAAATCACAGAGATCCAGATGAATCTGTGCCTGCCGAGTGATAAGATTAAGGGTGTGTACCACTACTGTCTGGCCTCTATGTCTAATCTAGTAGTTGGCTCTGTCCTCTGATCCCCAGATAAGTTTTATTAGGGTGTACAATATATCACCACATTTCTCCTTTCTGCCCAACAATAAGTACAACAAGGATATACAATATATACATTCAAGAATTGAATTAGCAATGTCTAGTCAATTAACATTTGACATATTCAGACAAAATGCTCTATTATTTAGCCTATTTTGGTGAGTCTAAAATGTACCTAATTCATTTTCTATCCTAACTTGTATTGCCAACTGAAACCTATCTTTTGATGTCTTTCAAATTTACACACTTATACACCTCTTAGTAAGTTTCTTTTCTAAATTTGTTAACAAGGAAAACTATAACTATCTAATCTTCAACTCCCTCAGAGACCCAAGGAGGAAATAATATTAACTGAGTAAGTACGAAGTGCAAACAAGTGACTTCCAAAAACTGTGAGAAATGACAGAAACAGCTGACTGAGTCAACCAAGATTTCTCTGCAAAATTGGGGCAGCTGTCTTTGGCCTATAGGCCTAGTATATCTGACAGACTAATCTATGAAGCAGGATTTTCTAAAGAGCCTTCCTACCTTGTCTTGGCAAGGTTCAGCAGTCCTTTCTTTTGTTTCCTGCTTGTGCATTTTGGACAGCATACTGTCAGTAGTCAAGGCAAGGATGTAGCTAGAGTTTTCCTCCCTTGCCCACAGTCAGGACAAATCTCTGTCACCCACCAGTCCCACAGCTGCTCAGACCCAACCAAGTAAACACAGAGACTTATATTGCTTACAAACTGTATGGCCATGGCAGGCTTCTTGCTAACTGTTCTTTTAGCTTAAATTAATCCATTTCCATAAATCTATACCTTGCGACATGGCTCATGGCTTACTGGCATCTTCACATGCTTCTTGTCATGGTGGTGGCTGGCAGTGACGACTCCTTCTGCCTTCCTGTTCTTTCTTTTCTCCTCTCTGTTAGTCTGGCCTATACTTCCTGCCTAGCCACTGGCCAATCAGTATTTTATTTATTGACCAATCAGAGTAATTTGACATACAGACCATCCTACAGCACAAGGGTTTTTTCTTGCTCAGTGGCCAATCTTGCCACAATGAAAGTAAACTCCATAAAGAGTTTCTTCAATGCCCATCACCTTCTCTGAAGTAGATTGGTGCTTCCAGGAGTAGACATGCCTCATTGTCATAAAAAAGAAATCTATATTATTAAAACATCTTAAATGCTATATTCTGTAGATAGTGTTTGAATATGACCTGTCTATCTAAAATATATTTCTGATTAGCCTTGAAAACATACCTAATATGACTACAAGTTTGATTATAATGACTACTAAATTGCATTTCTTGTATCCTAATTAGTTGTTAATCATAACTTTCAAGGAGTATCAATTTTCATTACATTGTTAAATGAACTGTATAGCTACAATACCTTGAAGAAGATTAGAAATATATGTACAGTTATTTCCAATGAAATTTATCTCATTTGTATCATTATATATAATTTGTATACAATACACAAAAAGCCAGTCCATTGTAAAATATTTAAAACTAGTAGTTGGTTTCTAAAAGTAGCTTCAATAATCTAATTTTTATCTATATCATATCTATATTCTTTCTTTTTTCAGAGTAGATTCAATAATCTACCCTTTATGCTATCATTTCTATATCTTTATTTCAGAGTAGATTCAGTAATCAACCTTTCATCTTATTTCTATATCCTCTTTTTTGTTTTTCTTTTTCATTTTCAAACAAGAACCCTAAATCTAACCTTTCAGCCTTTTTCCTGACCATTAACAATAACAATTTATAACCAACCATCCTAAACAATGCTAATTATTCATAATCCATTGAATGACCGAAAACCACCATCCCACCTCTTGGGAATGTGGTCGTTGTGTTCTTATGCTGTGGGATGTTCTGGATGCTCTGAATGGGTTTCTCTGATTGGTTAATAAGTAAAGCGCTGAATGGTCAGTAGCCAGGTAGGAAGTATAGGTGGGACAAAGAGGGAAGAGAATTCTGGGAAGTGGAAGGCTGAGGCAGAGAAACACTACCAGCCGATGCAATGAAGAACAGGATGTAAAGTACCGGTAAGCCATGAGCCACATGGCAAGGTATAGATTAATAGAAACAGGTTAATTTAAGATAAAAGAACTAGATAGCAAGAAGCCTGAGCCATTAGGCCAAACAGTTTAAATAATATAAGCGTCCGTGTGTTTATTTTATAAGTGGGCTGCGAGACTGCCGAGGCTTGGCAGGACCCAGAGAGAAACTCTCCAGCTACATTCTTAGAATTACTTTCTGATATCTGGGGGTGAAGGCATCTTTAGGGAATCCTGAAAGAACATTTTGATTAATTGTCAGGTCCTGGGGGAGTTAGCAGTATCATTTGTCCAGTCTTTGCATAATGAGAAAGTGAAGGACTTGTCTCAAGTCTTGCTTGAATAGTCTGTGAGGCTGGATCACCTCAGCTAGTCATCTCAAAATTATCCTGAGCAGTTTGTAGTACAAAGCTGATCTTCCAGTGGTGTTTGTCAGCTTAGTGGTATTATCATCTCCCTAATGGGATCTTTGTTGTGGGGCCCCATCATGTTTTTTGGAGACTTCAAAGTTGCTGTTAATCATGGTCAGGGTTCACTGAAGAAAACTTTTAGTGCCTACTCTGTTTTTTGGAGCAATATCAATTGTATCTGTGGCAGAATCATGTTTCAAAGCCAGTCCCAAGTTTGCAACACAACAGGTTCCATTCTTCTTCACCAAGGTATGTTTTTATTTCAAATCTCTATGAGCAATAGCTAGCTTTCCTTGGTCACCAACAATCTCCATGAAAAGATGGCAAGACTACTTGCCATGGACAAAGTGAGTCTGATCATCCCCTCCACCGTAACAGCGTATGTATTCAAGTAATCAAAAAGAGATCCATGCTCGTAGTAATCTGACACCAGCCACAGCTGAGTCCATGTGCCATTGCCTTTGTTACCTGCTGCCATAAATCCTAGGATGTTTTCATGGCACAATATTACAGTCCTATAAATCTCTGCCTCTCAGAACCACGAATGTCCTTCCCTAGAAAAGAATATCTTCACAGAAACTTCTTCTCCCTGCCACTTGCTTCACCAATCTTCTCCAAACCGACCTTTGCCAATGCTTTCTTGTAACACGATGGTCCTGGCAATAGTTCTCTGAACCAGCAGCAGTAAACACTTTGGTCCCAGTAGCAGCATTGCTGCTGCCACAAACACAATGAGAATCGGATTGAAATTCAGAGTGGCAGCTGCTGCTTCCTCAGTCAAAAGTCCCACTGCCACCATATGTGGCCTGGCCCATGTTGCAGCTTCTCCTCAGCAAGCCTCCCAAGCTGGCCTCCACCTCCTTTAGCACATCCTACCAGCATGCACCACCACCACGAGCTGCGTGAAGCATGGGCCTGAGCAGGGGACTGCAAGGCCACAGGCAAGTGGCTTTTTTGTGAATTCATGCCACAAGTGTTGAGGGCCAAATGTAACATGAATCTTAAAAGTTTTTATTAATTAAAAAAAAAGAAAAGAAAAACAACCAGGAGCCAGATATTGGGGTAAAAGATGAAAGATCAGAGAAACATAACAAGCCAGCCACAAACTCTTACCTCTAGGAAATCCTCAGTGTCAACACAGTGAGTTCCTGTTTCCTCATGCTTATATACTTTTTTTCTGCCCTTCCTTCTTACTTACTGAGATTAAAGGAGTGTGTGCTTTCCAAGCAAAGGCATGATATCTCAAGTGTTAGGATTAAAGTTATATGCCACTATTCATGGCTCTGTTCCTAGTGTGGTCTTGAACTCACAGAGATCCAGAAGGATCTCTGCCTCTGGAGGGATTAAGATTAAGGGTGTGTGCCACTCCTGTCTGGCTTCTGTCTAATTTAGTGGCTGGTTCTGTCCTCTGATCTCCAGATAAGTTTAATTTGGGTGCACAATATATCAGCACACATGTCCATTGGTGTTGTCCTTATTCAGCTCATGTTTTGGCAATCATATTGATGAGACTTATGGCTGTAGGTTCTGACATTATCAGAAGACACAATCTCACAGTCAGTTGTAGTGAGTGGCTGTTTGAGTCATGCCCTGAAGTACTGCCCCTAGTGAGGTAGCAGGTAGCAGTTATACCTGCCTATGACCTTGAGGTATATGCCCCTGGGGTGTGGCTACTGATCCTTAAGACCTGAGATGTAAGTAAAAGGCTCTCTCTTGGCTCCCTCATGGTTTGAATGTTGACATCTTGAACCAAGCAGATCAGTGTGGGACATAGCTCAGCTTTCCTGAACCCTACGATAAATCTCCCATGGTTGTGAGTTAATCCCCAAATATATTCCTTTGAGCATTAAAATGACTCCATGGATTGCTAGCAATTTGGTTCTAATAGTCAATTTTCTGAAATTCCTCCTCTTACAGTCTTTCTGTTGCCTTTTCTGCAATGTCCTAAGTCTTAGGTGTGGTAGTGTTTTGTAAATATCTCCATAAGGACAAAAGATATAAGAACAGCATATATACCTAAGAAGTGATACAAGCAAGAATCCTATCCACCCCAGAAGTCTCCCAAGAGATGTCGTGTGTAAGTCCATTTGAGGATTTGAAGGCACTGGCAGCCTGGTTATGTGGTAGAGCATGTTCCACAAGAACCTTGAATAGAGAAGCTGCCATGGAGTCTAAATTGACACTAAAAAATTTATAATTGAGTTATCTTTCCATTTTTAGTTGAAAACATGTGCTTACATAACTTTTATTTTTTAATGTGGATTATGTATTTCTAATATTAACTATATTTACTTCTCTTGGTTGTTAAATTTATGTCGAATCCTTTGTTTTTTAACCTCAACCCCATCAACTCGTGTGTGTGTGTGTGTGTGTGTGTGTGTGTGTGTGTGTGTGTGTGTGTAGAGAGAGAAAAAGGAGTTTTCCGTGTCGTTAGTCCCTTCATTTGTTGTTAAGCATTGACTCAGTATCTGTGATCTCTATACCTACCGATTCAAGCAACTGCAGACTGAAGCAAATAGAAATAAATTAGTTTTGGGGTTTTATACCTAATGAACATTACAATTCTTTGTATCCATATTTCTATACAGTGCAGTTAATGAATATTTGTATAACATCATATTGCAATAGGTATTACAAATATCCAGAAATGTGACTATATGCAAACTCAATCCAAGGCATTGAAGCATTCACAAATGCTGATATATACAGAGAGAAGTGAATCCAGTTCTTACAGATCATGGGTATGAGGCTTCATGACCATGATAAAGCTGGGTACAACTGCATCTGTGTTCTAATGTTTCTAGTTTTTCATTCTCCAGATGTGAGTCCTTGAATAAGATTCATAATCTCATTTCCCTTCTTTTTCTTTATGTATCAAAAATGTGTTACCATTCGTGGGATTAAACATGGTAATACTTGTAAGTCAGTAATGTTAGCTATCTACATATAAGAATACAGTGTAAACATTTTTTCTAGCACTTCTTAAATTTTTATTTTTATTTAAAATATAAACACACATAATTTTCCCCTCTCCTTTCAACAACCCCATCTATGCTTTTTTCTCCTTCTTAAATTCAAGTCATCTCTTCTTAAAAAGCATTATTGTACACACACACACACACACACACACACATACAAATAAACATATAAATGAAACTCTTGAGTTCATTTAGTATGTATATATGTATATGGTTTTAGGGCTGACCACTTGGTATTGTATAACCAATTAGAGAGCTCATCATTATGGAAGACTAATTTTTTCTCTCATCAATTGCTTGTAACTCTTCATCTAGGCATGGGGCCACCATAAGATTTCCCTCATCCATGTTGGCATACCAATATTAATGAAGTCAACATTTCTTAAGATTTATTTGTCATTTATCTCTACTCATTTGAGTTAAACATTTACCAATTTGTCCCAATAACATTATACTAAATCCTTTGAAAATATAAATTATTATGGAACAGATGACATGACTGATTGTTCTATCTACCACTCCAAATGCTCATATTGTAATTGATCAAAGGAAAGGGAACTGTATGGTCAACTTAAGAATAATAAAACAGACTGGATGATATTTTTTGTTTAAAGCAACTTTATTTTTGGTGCCCATGGCAATAAAAAATGTACATCTTCTGAGGATCATCGAACAACTGTGTTTAATCCATAAGTGAAATATAATTGAAGGACAAAATATAAATTAATCTCTAGAACATTATATTGAATGAAAGAAGGCACTTTCTTATCTATCATCTGTCCTCCCAAGGTAAGGAGAATCTCTGGGAACATAAATCACATGTGTTTTTTTTTTCAGTAATCATGGAATCATAAGGATTATCTACAAAGAAGTACCAGAGAATTTTGGGGGATGTGGATCTTACTATGGCCTGTATGTAGTACCAATATATGCATGTTTATATGTGGGTTAATCTCATAGAATGCACAACATATCAAACTTACAACTGAATTCATTGGAGTACTGCCTTCGAATGACATAATGAAGCATTTGTCTCAAAGCCCAAGACAGTAGCATGCTTATTTTTAGATCACTGGCATTCTCAATCTGCAGATAGGAATACCAGAGAGCATCACAATTACTTAGCATTTAAATCTTCAAACCACTTCATTTTACAAGCTAACATAAACAAAATGTCTTATAAATAATTAAAAGTAAGAAATAAAATAAACATGTTGTTTTATGTGTTATAATTTTATCTACAAAAGACCAAAAGAATAAAATCCAAAGCATATCTGACAGTTAAGACATTTTTGTTCATTTTGTAAATAAAAAGCAATCACCATACATTACCACATGTCTACCATCTGGCACCTAATCTCATAAAATTTTATAACATTTAATTTGGGGACTAAATCATATGTTATTTTACAAATTACCTCCATATTTTTAAAATACTGATTTTTATCTTTAGTAATAAGTGTGGGAGTGATGTGAGTGCAGTTGCCTTCAGCGGCCAGAAGAGGGCATCCGATCCCTAGAACTGGAGTGACAGGTTGCTGTGAGCCACCTGATGCACGTCTACTGAAAGAACTGCAAACACTTTTCACAGCTGTGCCTTTTCTCAGCCACTCCTAACAGAATCCCATGAAGCAGTGACCTCTGTCTCCAGATGTTTCATCTGAGTTTGAGGTAGAGACAACCTCTTATTGTGCTCTCAGCTGACAGCTTCATCCACATCTGGTTACATCTTATAGCATTCTTGTCTTCACATGGCAGATTGTATTTTGTACATGCAACTATTATAAAGTTATGAAGAAAACAGATCGTCCCTCTATATAAATATTCAGCTGTTATAGTTGAATGGATTTATGTTAGAATTGTCATTACTTATTTCATCGCCTCTCTTTGAAATTTCTCAAAAATGCACACAAAGGAGCATTTATTTCAAAGCTCAAGACAGCAGTATGCTTATTGCTAGATCATTGGCATTCTTCATCTGCAAATAGAAATACCAAATAACATCATAGTTGATGCAATCATACAGTATTTGAGTTATGATTTTTCAGTGACTGACTGAATTAAAAATTAATTAACATTAAGACAACAAGAAAAATTATTGTAAACCATAACCCTGCAGTTGGAAGCATTTCTTTATAGAAACAAGGAATGAATAATCTATTTCTATAAATGTATATGTTGATATCTTAATGAGGATTTAACAATGTAAACAGAGGGCATGTAATCATTTTTACCTGTGTTTCAACTCAAGAACATAACTAAACTGATTATTAAATATGTTTATTTAATTTTTATTTCTGTCACATAAAATCATGTTCCTGTTAATCATGTGCTGTTATCCATAGGCTTCTCTAGATTTCTATTCCTAGGACAATCCAGTTGTTTCCTAAGTCACAGGTATGTGATGCAATGAAGTAAGGATGTACACTTTCCTTGTGGAATACTCAATTAGAAGGCTGCAATCAGTCATAATTTGATATTTTTTTTACAGATTAAATTTCAAATGTTTAGGTACATTCCTGATGACTGAATTACAAAATGTGTACCTCCAAATGATCCCAGCTGTACTCAGAATGATGTATTCCAATATTTCATTAATGTGAAACAAAGACTATTATAGGATAATTAGGATGATGTTACCTTATGATATCGAGGAATTTAAAAACACTTCTTGGAATCTTCATTTGAACTCATGAATTTATCTGACTTCTAATGCTCATATTTTATTCTTTACTTCTAATTTAAAATGTTTAGGACATTTTTAACATTAAAATTTATGTTTATTTGAGTAAAGCTATAAAGAACTCTTCATAGTATTTACTTCTCATATGCACCTATATATAACATAGACTTTTCATTTAAAAATTTCAGAAAGCCTCATGGTTGGTAAAAATTCACTATATTTATTAATAAAAAATGTCTTATAGTTAAGTATTTTGCATTAATATACCTCTAAATATAAACATATTAATGTACCTTCTCATAAATATATTTCTATAAATGCAATGTTAGTGATTATCTCAACCACACATTTTCAGGATACAAAAAAGTTATGCTCAAAAGAAATGAATAGAAATTCATAAATTTCTAGCATGCCTGACATGGCCTGACTTTCTCCAGGAATTGCAACATGTTCCCTAACTGTTTTAGGAACCAAGGTGCTGAGTGTTTTGGGAGTTGCCTCTCAGCCACCACAGTACCTTAAGCAAAGCTTGTCTCAGCTTATTGTCTGCCAGAATCAAAACACAAGAGTGGACTGAAGGATGTACATTTTCAATAATGTGGTGATATAAAAGCAGCATGTTTTGCTCCAGGATTTCAAATCTTGAAATTAGAACAAAAAATGACAGAAGGACAATGACATGCAGTAAGATAAATGCAGTTAGAGTTTGCAGGGCTCTGATGTGGGCTGTGGTGCTTGCATGTCTGGATTCTCCTGCATTGAGCTGCATGGTCTTCAGATGTCTCCACAGGGAAGCGATGAGCAGGAGAAATGTCATTAAGGACACAGTTAAGGGTATGAATGTGAATATATAATTGTTAAACAAAGTAATTTTGATAAGTTGCAGAGAATTATCCAGGCTAGAATTATAAGACAAGTTACTTTTAAATCCATCAAACCAGGTATCAACTTGTATGTTTGTAGCTATGATGTTTACAAATAAGAGGACCAAAGATGTCAGCAGTGTTACTGGAATCATTTTGTTAACTCTCCACTTTAGGTGAAGAAAGATAGAGTTGGAAAAATTGCCTATTTTGAGAAAATAAAAGATACTGAGGCATGTAGCAAGCCAGATGTTGAAATGATTGAACATTGTCCATGAGACAGTAGTTATCTTTACTACTTTCTTAGTAATCAACAAATCCGAACAAACAATATATACAAGTGTAATTATAATTATAAACCAGAATGTGATGAATCTGGAGATGGCCAAACCTGTGAGAATCTGATCCACTGAAGAGATCTTTCTTCTCTTGGCTGAGTCCATGATGTTCACCACTGCTATGAATCCATTTCCTAAGATTCCCGATATGAGTTCTGCAATGAAAATGGCTCCAAAGAGACTCTGCATGAGAGCACCCATTGTCCATAAATAATTCAAAATATCTAGTACCACTCTTAAAGTTCCTTAATGCATTAATTTCAAGTGACAGTTGTATGTAATTATCAACTATTAAAAACGATTGTCCCATTGATGACTTATTTACACAATGCTGAGCCAGGAAACATGAAGGCCTTCTGAGACTGATGCACAGTATTCTCCATGAGACTTTGTCATTTCCTCAGACAGTGAGTTGGAACACCAAACAGTGTGTAGTCTTATAGTTGATTGGCACTGGAAAAAATACTTAATTTCCATATGATGATATGCAAAAAGCCAATTTGCATGATTTTGATGTTTTTCTTTTTCTTTTTTTTTATTCTCATCACTGTCCTCCATCTCTTCTAGGGTATTCCTTTTGTCTTAAATACACATTTTTAGTCTGTAAGAATAAGCCCTGGGCAACTAATACAAAACTCTAATACACCTACAGAAAATAAAAGCAAAGAACTTCCTAAGAAACAAAGGGAGTTTCATAAAAAAAAAATCCAAGGTAGGTATGCAAATACTGTCTGAAATTCCTCATGTGTAAGGCTAGAGTTTTCTGATTGAATTGTCTCTTGTAGATGTCAACTCAAAAGCACATCTTTTACTTCAGGAAATATGAGAGTTTATTCTGAGGCAAACATTGGTGACCATAGCCTAGGAACACAGATTCAGCTTACCCCAGAAAATAATTCAACATGGAAATGGTTTCATTAACCATTTCTAGTTGCAGATAAAAAGAAAATCGGAAATCATGGCATTTCTCAAATACGCTACAGTATAGCATGGACAGCGGGCAGGTGGGTCACAGAACAGCGGGTGAAACTCTGCTAACGTTGGGTAAGATTTGAAGACATTCTTAGCTTTTGGGGTTAGTATAAGTGAGTGGTCTGTTAGTATACTCCAAAGGTTTTCCCTCATAACTGAAAGGATATAAGATCAGACACACAAATGGACAGTAGATTGCTACTAAGGAGACTAAAGATTGCCAAAGATATTTTGGTTTTGGATCCATAGCATTATTATTCTCCACAATCATAAAGTTCTAGTCAATAAGTCCATTTTGTAGAATTTTCATCATAAATGTAAATAGGGCAATATTTCTACAAAACCAGGAACTCAATATAATATTTATTTATCATTTTACTTTGCATTTTACATATCATTTACTTTACATAAAAAGTGTACACCTATACAAAAATGTATTAAATTCATTCCATTTTTTTCCTTTTCCCAATAATCCAGGTTTTTACTTTTGTTAACATCGATTGAGGCCATTCTCAACTCAATGATACTTATGAAGATACTGTCTCAAGGTTGCTGTTTAGTTAGTGTTCCTTCATATAAAGCAGTTTCCAGGCATGGCTATTATGGGTATTGTGGTAAACCACTGGATATTTGGTGCTGTATGCTGTAATCACAACAATGAATTCAGCAAAACAATACAGTCAAGCTAGGTACAGGATAACGGCAATAGGCTTGTTTATCGTTCCTATCATAAGGAGAGCAGGATAGAATTATGAGACCCTCATTTGTGAGTCCAGCCATTGCTCCCTTCTGTTTCCCTTCTAATCTTGGTTGATATGTAAGATATACAGGAGATGGAAGGTAACTGAAGGCGATCATCTGGGCCAGGGTAGGATATTTTTATATGCACATACTTTTAATTGAAATAAAATTACATCATTTTCCCACTTCCCTATTCTCTCTCTATCCCTCCCATACATCCTCCATCTAATCCTTCCCATGCCTCCCCACTCTCAAGCTTCTTTTTCTTTGATTGTTGTTACATATACATATGTATGTGTGTATATATTTATTTGTATGTATAAATATATAAATACAACCTGCTGAGTTTGTTTTTGTTGTTTGAGTGTATATGCTTCAGAGCTGACCACTCATATTAGACAACTAATAAGGAGGTTCAGACCTGGAAGAAGTTTATTCCTCTCCCAGCAGTCATTAGTTGCCTGCAGTTCTATGTCTAGGGATGGGACCACACAAACTTCCCCTTCCACATGACCATGTCCACTGACAGGTCCATTCCTGTCTTGTTTATGCAGCCATTTCCAGAAAGACTATTTCACAGCAGACTTCCTGGTATTCTGACTTTCACAGTCTTTTTTCCTGTCTTCTCAGATGTTCCCTGAGCCATAGAAGCCAGAGCTGTATATTATATATATTATATATTATATTATAGCTTCTGGTTTTGTGTTTTTATGGGATTTATGTGTGTATGAATGTGTGCGTCTCTGTATCTATATGTGTTTCTTTGTATCTTTTCCTTCTGTTTGTTTGTTTTGCCCTATTCTAGTTTATTTGTTTTTGTCTTATTTTGTTATTATTCTTTAAATGTCAGACAGAAACGGTGTGGATTCACATGGGTCTGGTGGTGCGGAGGTTCTTGGAGGAGTTGGGTAAGGAGAAACCATAATCAGAACATTTTGTATGAAAAAAGTCAATTTTTAATAAAAGAAAACTAGAAAAAAATGCTGCTGAGGAGGATGAGTGATAAACATAATCATCTGTTTATCATCTTGGTGAGATTTAGATAGCAATGATAAAATTCCACTATGTCATTGCTAGTGCAGACACAGGATTTAGCTATTGTATAGGTTTGTAGATTTCCTTCTTTCAACAAAACTTTCTTCAATGATTATATCAATACACTTTCTCTTATTTTCATATTTTACACAAGAGGCTGCCAGATCTTTGAGAAAGCATGTAACATTGGCCTTGTACCACTCACAACTTGGTCCCATTTTCACAGCTGCAGAGAGATTCATGGATTAAATATAAATTTATATGTATATGTACATACATATAATCTTGTCATAGTACAAATTTGTTTAATGTAAGTATTTTATGGTATTATATGCTAAATTTCAAATGACTTAAGAATGAAAAATGAAGGAAAACAACTTTAAATCTCAAAGTCACATGTAGTTTTGGAAAAACATTTTAAAATCTCATCTCAAATTCAGAATTGGTCTTCATGGTTTCAAGAAGTACAATACATGGTACTAGCATTCTCCTAACTGTGTCAGTAAAGCATCAATAGCACTGAGATTAGACCACAGTCACAGATTCAATATATTTCTAAATTTTGTCACTATTTGTGCTCAATATGAAACCCTTCTGTGCTTCTTATGGCAGTCACATGCTGAATTTATTATAAGTCTGTTCATGCTTAAATGCATTATATGCGAGTTTCTAATAACAATTCTGTTTATTCTCTATTAGACAGGACAAAGAACTTATGTATTTAATTCTTTTAATTTTTATTGATTCTCTGTGGATTTCACATCATGCAATCTGACCCCACTTATCTCCCCATCCCCTCAAATCTGCCCCCGTCCTTGCAGCCTCCACCCAAAACAAAACAAAACAAAATTTAAAAGAAAAACTAAAACCAAGACAAAACGAAATAAACAAAAACAAAAAAGAATCTCATCTTTGAAACTGTAGTGTAGCACAGTTCACCCTTTAGTCCATTCATCTTTATTTCTAAGTGTTTATTGCTATGAGTTATTGGTCTGGTTTGAGGCCTCTGGCTTCTGCTACACTATTGATGATGGGCTCTCACTGGGGCTTCTCTTGGATGTCCTGTTGTCCTGTGTTCATGGAGGTCTTGCAGTTTTGGATCTGTAGTTCTTCCTCTTCACATGTTCCAATGGTTCATAGATAAGGTGGATGTTGGGGTGGGCTACCCAGTCCTGGTTCTAAGCCTGGGTGTTAGCTAGGTTTACCAGCCCACCAGCTTTCTCTCATCATCACTACCAGCGATGCCTCAGCTGGTTTCCCCAAAGCAGTCTCAGCAAGGAGCAGGTCCTAGGATCCACCTGACCCATACTCACATCAACATGACCAGCTCTATTGTTTTGCCCAGGCAAGGTGCAAGGATTCCTCTCCCAGTTGCTATCAGGGGAATAAGAGGGTGGAGGGGAGGTCAGCTCTCCTGATCTCATGCCCTCAGAGCTGTCTCACCTGAAATCCCAACAACAGGGTTAGCTGTAATATGGTGCCCAGGTAGGGTGCAGGGCCTGCTCTCCTGTGTGCTGCAGCTGGTGAGTGGCAGGGCTCGTTCTCTCACTGTCATGACCCCAGGGCCAGCTCTCTCATCAGCTACAGATGGTAATGGGTAAGGGGAGGGTATCTCTCTCTCACCCATGCCACCACACAGCAGATGTGAGGAGGTGGGGTCAGGTCTCCTGCCCTCAGGGCCGGCTCACCTGAACCCACTCCAACAGGATCAGATTTAGTGGCCAGGGGCCCTATGGTGAGGGGCCATCTTTCCAGAGTGCAAGAGCCAGCTCTCCTCTGAGGGGCAGGGCTAGCTCTCCTATTATAGTTACCAGAGAAGGGCACGGCCAGTTCAGTACAGCCCTTGGATTTCAACATATGTGGTTCCTATAACCCCTTGTGGTAACAGGAGCCACAGACAGCACCCCAGACCCTGGCTGCTGCAGAGCCATGAACTGAGACATGGCCCTAGGCAGCAGCCTTGGCCTGGATGTCTCAATGGCCCCATGTGGCAGCACATACCACCCAGATCAATGTTGCTCCAGCAGTAGCATGGCCCTTAGACATTGACATGGTCTCAGGTGCTTGGCCCAACTCCAATCATCTGCATCGCCCTTGGTGGTAACATGTGGTGATTTATTGTATACCAAATAAAGCTTGCCTGAGGATCAGAGGACAGAGCCAACCACTAGATTAAACAGAGGCCAGGCAGTGGTGGCATACCCCTTTAATCCCAGTACTTGTGAATCACATGCCTTTAATCCCAGCACTTGAGATCTCTTGTCTTTGCTACCAGTATTTGAGGAGCAGACATGCCTTTAATCCCAGCATTACTAGGACAGAAGTAATATAACTGGGCAGAGAAAGGTATATAAGTGTGAGGAGACAGGAGCTAAGAATTTTTGGCTGATAGCCTTTTGGCTTAGGCCTTTTTTGGCTGAGAACTCAGAAGCAGTCAGAGGATTCATGGAGTTGGTGAGGTGAGAAGTAGCTGTGGCTTATTCCTTTGTCTCTCTCATCTTTCAGCATTTACCCCAATATCTGACTCTGGGTTTTTAATAATAAGGCCTTTAGGAACTTGTGCAATAGTACAGGAGCTGTAGACATCAAGTCAGACCCTAGCTGCTGTAGGGCCACAGACCCAGACATGGCTCTTGGCAGCAGCCCTGGCCTGGAGAACACCATGGCCCTGGGTGACAGTGCAGGCCACTCAGATCTGCATGGCCCTGGTGACATCATGGCTCTTGGATAACCACATGGCCACAGGTTGCATCCTAGACCCTGGGCATCCTGTCCTAGACAGTAACCAAGGCTTGAATATCACCATGGCCTTAGGTGGCAGCACAGGCCATTGGGATAGGCGTGGCTAGGGGCCTCGTGCAAGTTCCTGGTTATGCCCTGCTTACTCCAGCTGCAAGGCATGGCACAGAGCTGTTGCTTTTCTTCTCTTACATGCTCAGGCCTCAAAATTCCTGCTTTTTTTTCCTTTTGGTTTTTCAAGACATTTTCTCTGTGCTGTCCTGACAATCTTGAAATTTGCTGAGAATGGCGTCAAACTCACAGAGATCAGCTTAACTCTGCCCCCTGAATACTGGGGTTAAAGGTGTCCACCACCACCATGTCTCTTGGTGTGTAGTCTTAGTGGCTATGGACCAAGTGGGACACAGGAAAACTTCTGCTACAAATGGTGTCAGAACATGGAGCAAGAGTTTCTACCTAAAACCTGAGAAAGCTTTAAAAAAAATTTCAAAACGGAGCTAAAAACAGCTTCCTACTTGTCTCTCTCAAGTTAGCTGCACCCTGTGTGCTCGAGCTATTCTATGGTGGGTTCCTGGCATGTGGGCTTGACCTGAAGCATGGCAGGAATGAGGCATCTGCAAGCCACACATTACACTGCGTGGTGGAATGAGCCTTTGCTAATACACACACACACACACACACACACACACACACACACACACACACACACACAAGAACGAAAGAAAAAGTTTTGGAGCGGCAGTTGGATGAAAGACCCACTGCCTCCCATAGTTCTGCCATGTTAGGAAGCTGAGGTGGGCGGAGAATGCAGCAGTTTAAAGCAATGTTAAGTTTTCTAGGTATACATAGATAAAATTCAGTTAGGTAATCTTCAAGCACTTCAAAGACCTACAGAATATGGCATTTTAAATGTCTTAAAATTTTAGACCTTCTGGACAATGAGACATGTCTGCTCTTGGCAGCACCGATTTACTTCAGAGAGGAGGATGGGCATCGAAGTTTATCTACACCTTGGCAAAAATAGCCATTTGGGCAAGAAACTGTTCTTGCTTAGACTGCTTGACAAAATGATGTATTGGTTTGACATGCAGGACCACTGAACTTTGCTTGGTGAAATGGTCCTTCAGGTTCCTGCTTCACAGAGAAAACTGCCAGACATTCTACAGGACACAGAAAAAAGTGGCTGAGTGTCTCTAGGTCCGTGGGCTAAACACAGATGCCCCAATTTTACAAAGAAACTTTGGATGACTGTCCAAGCTATCAGCTGCCTCTGTCTACTTTCACAAGACTCCTGAAAGTTGCTTGTGTCATTGTCCCATTTCTCAGGTAATATTATATCCTTCTGAGGTCTTTGATGTAGTTGAAGACTAGATAGTTATAATTTCCTTAATTATGATAAAAGATAAGTTAAATATGAAACCTTAGACTCACAAATATAGGACAGATAGGATATCTTCTTTAATTTTGCCAAATACAAATAGACTAGGTATTATAAATAAACTAGATATTGTAACTGCAATTCTTGCTTGATCATTGTTTTATTATATGTAATTTTACTATGTTAAAGTTAAAACCCTTCTTTTTGAAAAAAAAGAAAAGGGGAAGTGCTGTGGATGTCTTTCTGTATGCTGTAAATATGTGTTGCTCTGATTGGTTGACAAATAAAGTCATTTGGCCTGTGGCAAGGCAGCTTAGAGGTGGGTAGGAAATCTAAACATGTAGATAGGAAGAGAAAGGAGAGGCAAGGCAGATGCTGTGAGCTGCCACCAAAAAAAATAAATAAATAAAAATAAAAATAAAATAAAATAAAACAAGATGTAAAGATACCAGTAAGCCAAGAGCCACATGGCAAAGTATAGATTTATAGAAATGGGTTAATTTAACATGTAAGATCTAGCTAGCAAGAAGCCTGAGCCAATAGACTATACAATTTGTAATTAATATTAGCCTCTGTGTGGTTACTTGGGTCTGAGTGGCTGCAGACCAGGTGGGACACAAGAAAGCTTCAGCTACAGTCAACAATTCTTGAAAAACTAAAATCTAAAAGAAAGAAAGAAAGAAAGAAAGAAAGAAAGAAAGAAAGAAAGAAAGAAAGAAAGAAAGAAAGAAAGAAAGAAAGAGAAAATGTTTTTGGGCAACAAGCTGCTAGATGGAACCATAGACCCACTGCCTCCCAGCCTGGTTCCCAGACCTGGCAGTAAACATAGTTCTGCTAGGTTGGGAAGCTGAGGTGGGTGGAGCCAGCAAACAAAGCTGCCGTTTCAGGCCTAGTAATTCTGCAGTTTAAGCAATAGATTCACAATAAGTTATATTCAGATTAAATAAACCTCTAAATTGTTTACAGTATGTGTAAAAAAAATTATACAGGCTTGGAAGAGAGAGGAGAGGGAATATAGATAGTTATATAAAGAAATAGTTTAAAAAAAATAAAGTTTTTAAAGAGACAGTAAAGGTAATATAAAAAATAAGCCACAGAAAGATGGATATTAACAGAAAATCTGGATTGTGTTGTCTTTGGGATTTTTAACTGCAGAAAGACATTTGGTGGTAAAAGCTGCTGAGTTAATCAACATAGATATTGATATTGACATAGATATAGATATCTTGATTTCGAAATCTATGTCTAAGGATACATTGGTTTGGAAAAGAGGTTCTGCTTCTGTTTCTACAGAAAATGAAAACCTTTGTATTGCTTCCAGGCTAATATGGTTTAACCAACCAAGACTCCCTGAAAGGTCTCCAATGACATCATGGCCCCCCCAAAAAATAAATAAATAAAATAAAATCTACCTCAAACAGGTCTTCACACATGATTTAGAATTGAATATACTAGATGTCCAAAAGAGGTGGTGATTCATCATTGAAATATATATATGCTTAGTTTTGGTTACACATCCCTCTTACCCTCCCTCTTCATCCTACTTAATATATTTCTTCCCTCAGTATTCCTGTCCTCTGCATTCATATCCAGGATGGTCTACTAAATAGGAAAGAATTATTGGGGGCAGAGGAATAGACAATTAGGAGAAAGAAGAGTATATCTGATGAATTCTAATCATAATTTTTATAATTTCTTTAGAGTATTAAGACAGCATCAATCAAAAATTGCCATAAAATTATATAACAGATTAATATATTTATAATATTTAACTATATTTCTTATTTTCATAGATAAAATAATGGATTTTCTTCTAATATCAATGTGCTTAAATTTGCAACTTTTATTCCATGATATAAATACATTTTTTAATTTTAAATTTTTTATTATTTTTGAGAATTTCATGTATGAGTTCTGTATTTATATCATTTTGACCTTCCCTCTGGCTCCTAACTCCCACCACCAATCACTCTTAAATTCAGAACCTTTTTTGCTATAATTATCATCACACACACACACACACACACACACACACACACACACATACACACACACACACAAACTACAAAGTCCATTTAGTTTTGTTTGCTTATACTCATATTTAGGGTTGATCAGTATTAAAAAACTTATGAGAAATCTAGAAAGATTTGATACATATATGTGGTGCAAAGAAAAATGGGAAGAGCAATGATTTCTTAAAACAAGCTAACAGTTTTAAATAGATTTAAAATTATGTTTTCAACTTATTATGTAGAAGATAAATAAGCATTTATATCAGTTACACATGGCTTTCTAATTCTGAAAAATGTGAAGCACATTTTGAAAAATGGCATGGTTTTTATGAAAATAATATTAAGGGAATGCTATAGAAAGGTTTTCTTGTATATTTTATACATGTCCATAAACACAAATAATCTCTAATTTGGTCGACATATATATAAATATTTCTTTTAAATTTCTTTAGAAATAATTCACACACAGCACATTTTTCAAAAGCAATAGGAAGCACAAAATGCTGCAGACTCTGATACTAGTCACAGCACATCTCTAATATTGGCTGAAGGACTTCAAGGTTTTGGTTCTTTCAGCCAGACCTTGTTCGCACCTGCACCATCACCAACACAAAGGCCTATTTGATCTTCTTGTTTCCCTGTATCAGTATGCAGGAATGGCTTGAAGGATACAGGGTGCCAATAACCTGGTAAATCAGGTGGACTGGCTCATCCAGAGACGTCATATAACTGTAACCTGATAAGACTAGAGACAGAATGAACATGGAAAATAACAACAGAAAGGAGATCACAGCTTGCAAAGCCTTAATGTGGGCCATAGTGCTTGGATCTTGGGATCCTTTACTGTAAAGCTTCATTGTCTGAAGGTGTTTACACAGAGAATAGATTAACAGCAGAAGACTGTAGCAGGAATCCTAAAAGTTCTTATTAATAAAATCAAATCCAGCCATGTATTGGGGTGAATACTGGAAAATCATAGAGATAGAACAAGCCACAGCCAACCTTACCTCGCCAGATCCTCAGCTGGTCTTGTTTCCTCAAACTTGTAGCCTCTGCGTCCACATATCCGAATGGCTCTCAGCTGAACTGTGCTGCTAGAAGCCTGAAAGCTTAACCCGTCAAATGCTTAACCAGCCAAATGCTTCTAGTTTCTGATCTCTATGCATTATATCTTTCTGCTTTCTACCACCACTCCCTAGGATTAAAGGCTCGCTTTCTGGGATTAAAGGCGTGAGTAACCATGCTTGGCTGTATCCTTGAACACATGGATTTCTGCCTCTGGAATGCTAGGGTTAAAGACGTGTGCTACCAATGCCTATCCTCTATGTTTAATATTGTGGCTGTTCTGTCTCTGACCCTAGATAAATTTATTAGGGTACACAATATTTTGGGGAACACAATACCACCTCAGAAGACAGATCGTAGATGTGGTAAAGGGAATGACGTTGTTCAGAGTGAATGTCATCAAAAGTGTATGGTTTATGATATAAGCCAGTTTGAGCTTCCCAGTCAAGTTGCCTCTGTGACCATCCACTTGGACTTTCCCACATATGGTTCCCATCACAAGATTAGGAAACAAAAGCATCAAACTCCCCAAAAGAACAACTACAATGACACTCTTAATTTTTCCCTTCAGGCCAAGAAAAATAAGGTTCAAGAAATTGCCTATCTTCAGCAAATACAGTATGCTGACTATAGTTCCCAGCTAGGTATTAAAATGGTTGATTACAGCCCAGGCAACACAAATAATGCATTTTACTTGTATAGTTAATAAAGCTGGATTAAACACAGTTGAGCACAGTTGAGTCTGATTTGCTTTAAAAAAAAAAAAGATTTATTTATTTATCATGTATACAGAAGAAGGCGCCAGATCTGATTACAGATGGTTGTGAGCCACCATGTGGTTGCTGGGAATTGAACTCAGGACCTCTGGAAGAGCAGTCAGTGCTCTTAACCTCTGAGCCATCTCTCCAGCCCAAGTCTGGTTTGCTTTTAAAAGCAAATAGTTTTTTTAAAAGACCAAAAACAAAATGTAGTTCTCATGCCACTGGTTGTGATTTTGTGACTACCTCAATCCCTGTGCTTGTCATTTATGGTCAGTGAAGATCATGCTATGTTTAAATATCATGGCCATTGTAAAATGCAAAAGCAACCCTGTGTGCTGGTGAATGAGTTTGGCGCTGTTTTTATAAAAACAAAAATGCTTGCAAAACAGTTCAAGTGGATTTCTACTTATACAGCCTTCTAAGCACTAGTGTATTTCAGGGCTGAGGTTAGAGGGAAGCTGCATTATTTGCAAGCATGCAAATAAAAAAAAAACATGGTTTTATGGTTTAAAACAATTTCCTCATGGTTAGGCCCACCATAATTTGTATTCATCCACGTTACTGATTTGCAATTAAAATTTTAAAATTCAGTACAGAGATTATGCAATGAGTTTGTTAATACTTTATTCTATCTTGGTTATATATAGAATTATTACCAATATGGATTCCTGTTAAATGACAGATTGATGTATTTTAAAAAATTGGAAAATTTCCTAATCAAATTGTCAAGACATTTGCATGGGACACCAGGAAGGTTAATACTTCATAAAGTCTGATAACTGATGAAAATACCTATTACCTATGCATAATTTTTACTCAAAAGCTGACAAAAGCTTGTGTGCACAGTGCTTGCATGTGCTCACACATGCGCCCTCATCTCTCATAGAAGAATCATTGTGCTGCACTCTTCTAAATTGAAGACTATTTTCAAAGATATCATGTAAGTTTAAAGTACTCATTTGTTGTACTTCAAACCATTTATTCCACTATAAATATATGTAACATATAAATATTTTCAAATAAATGTATCATAGTTAGATATTTATATAATTATTGTCTTAAATATAGCTAATATTTAAATATTACTTGACTTAAATAATCAACTGTATTTTAAAAAATTCTATGTCAAACTCTTTTTAAGTTTATTTTATTATTTTGTGTGTATGAGTATTATGCCTGCATGTATGTTGGTGTACCACATGTGTGTCTGGTGCTTGAGGAGTGTAAGCCTCCATGTGAGTGTTGGGAATCAAACCTAGGTCCTTTCCAAGAACAAGTGCTCTTAACCTCTGAGATAACTCTCTAGCCCCAAAAGTTTTCCAAATATTTCTCAAAAGAGCATGTGTTTGTTACTGTGGAGTTAAGACTTCATATATAAATATTCAGTTTTTATGTAACTGATTCTGATGACTTTGTTTTTGAGATTAGTACATGCTAAAATAGTTTAATTTATGAGTTCTAATTTTTTTCAATTTTTATAATATAATTGGTTTTAGAGAGGGCTGAAGTCACACTACAAAGATGGAAAACCAGGCACTTGGCTTCACACAGCTGTAATATGGACTTTTTAAAAACTCCTTGATATTTCGGTATATTTATTGGTAAAATACTAATAAAATAATATCATCTTCATTAACAACAACAGTGACAATCCCCTCCCAAATTGAAAATGAACAAAATCTTAAAATATTGCAAATAAAATATTGCTTTTTGAGAACATTTTTTTCTATAAGAAAAAAATTACAAATTCATCCAATAATAATTATTTTCCAGCAGATTAAGCATACTTACTGTGTTTGCTTTGGAGGTGGGGTTGATGTTCTTCTGTCTGACATGTTTTATTTTATAAGGTTTTGTAGCTAGAGTTTTCCTGCCTTGCCCACAGTCAGGACAAATCTCCATCACCCGCCAGTCCCACAGCCACTCAGACCCAACCAAGTAAACACAGAGACTTATATTGCTTACAAACTGTATGGCTGTGGCAAGCTTCTTGCTAACTGTTCTTATAGCTTAAATTATTCCATTTCCATAAATCTATACCTTGCCACATGGCTTGTGGCTTGTGGCGTCTTCACATGCTGCTTGTCATGGCGGTGGCTGGCAGTGACTCCTTCTGCCTTCCTGTTTTCTCTGTTCTCCTCTCTTAGTCTTGCCTATACTTCCTGCCTGGCCACTGGCCAATTGGTGTTTTATTTATTGACCAATAAGAGCAATATGACATACAGACCATCCCACAGCAAGGTTTGGTATTGCTAACCTAAAATTTCAAAACTTCTTAACCTGGTTTACTACTAATAGAGTGATACTATTCTTATTTAAAACATACAAATGTAAATGTGTTTGCTCAAGTAAACCAAATAAGAATCTTGAAGCAGATAGCTCTCAGGTGTGATAGCACCAGAAAGGCAGAAATAAGAGATGAGTTCAAGTTTGAGGACAGCTTAGCTGGACAGTGATTCCCATGCCAACCAAAGCTACATAGACAGACCTTGCCTCAAAACACAACAAAAATTAACATATAACAGTGATTATTTCTGTGGGATATTATCTTAAATTAATTTCTACATTCTTATTTAAGACCTTAGATTAATTCTAAACAGTAAATGATATGTTTGGCAATAACTAGGTAAAATGGAATGCTAAAATATAGTTGCCAAGGTTAGTTTATTGAGCTATAAGATCATATATAGTTCTTATTTAATATGTTATGCAGTAACTATTTGCTGACACCCACAAACTTACTTGCCTAAAAGAATTGAGAACAGAGTTCGGGGTCAGAGTCTCTGTTCCCTGTTACATTATCTGCTTAGCTTTCTAAATAGCATTAAAAGTTCTCCACCTACATTCTCTATCAATTGTTGAGAGCTGGGGTTTTCAAATTTGACCCAGAACTTATAGGTAGTAGGTTTGGCGGAGATGGTCCTGTTAAAGCTATTTGGAAGTTACTATAAATTAAGTAAATTACTGATTTTTATTTTATTTTGTGTTTTCCTTTTTACCTCTTTTGCTTTTTCATATAGCATAGATTGGTGGTGCTTATTTTTATACTCATCTACAGAATAAAAATGATGGAGGAAAATGATGATGTAATTAAGGAAAGCACTGTAATTGTTAAAAATCATGGATTTAAGTGAAGATGTAATTATGAAGGTGAACATTATTTTGCATTTATAAATTTGATAGGTTGACACATCACACATAAGTAGGTAGAGTATAATCCACCTACTATGATAATTTATTTTCACAATTAGTATGTCAATAGTAAATAGCAATTATAGAAGGATGTAATCCAGGGGAGATGTTCAGCCCAGATAAAAGACTGAGAGACCAAAGAAATGATTTCATCTATGTCCAGCTTTGTGAACCAGTGGGTTTCTTTGAGTTGCTTATAGGAGGATGGGTCAAAGGTTACTTACAGGAACATGGGTGTCTCTGGAAAACTGCATTCAGGAGTAGCCTATCCTAGGACCAGTCAGGACTTGGGAAAGATGCTAGCCTTGCTGGTAGCTCAGCAGTAAGAAAGTGTCTCCTCCCTAGTGATTATTATTGCATACATAACCTTGGAGAGAGGACTTGAGCCTTGTGCATTCCAAGAGCTTCTGAACCTTGTGTTTCCTGGTATTATGAGCTTCTCTCATCCCCCCAAGAGGGGTTGTTTCAACCTAAAGGCGATAGCAACACAACAAAGCTTCTGCTTTGCCCATGTTTGGACTCATCTCTTATACTAGGCTCAATATACTAAATCAAAGGAGTTATTTATATACCAAACACAGTTGTTAAAATAAGCAGGATGGCAGATAGAAGAGAGAGGGAGGAGGAAGAGGAGGAGGAGGAGGAGGAGGAGGAGGAGGAGAAAAGAGGAAGAAGAAGAAGAAAAGAAGAAAAAAGGAGAAAAGAAGAAGAAGAAGAAGAAGAAGAAGAAGAAGAAGAAGAAGAAGAAGAAGAAGAAGAAGAAGAAGAAGAAGAAGAGAAGGAGTAGGAGGAAGACGAGGAGGAGAGAAGAGATGGAGGAGTACCAGAAATTACCCCAACTGGTCAGTTTTAGTAAATATGATTTTTAAAAGAAAATGTCATTCAAATTTTACTTTCTAAAAATATTTGAAATAATCAAATTTTTGATCAGTGGTTGATCAAATGACTGATGATCATCTTTGGGTTTTAATTTTTATTTATGAACTCTTGGTTTTTTTTTTCTTTAACTGTATTCTATCTATAAACCTAATGCCCACTCTCAGAAAATCAGAAAGCATGTTGCATTTTGCAGAATGAGGAGTCCTTCAAAACTATATTTGCAAATAAAAGCCAATTAAAATTTGTAAATTTGTTACAATATTGTCCCTTGACATCATGGAACTTAAATTGGGTAGAATCCAAGGCTAGGTTGGAGAATTTCTCTTCTTGTGGTATCTGTTTTAGGAGCTCTAAGACACAATCTTGGATAGAAATATAGTATATAGAGAAATAGAGCTGGTTCAACGATCCTTTGCTTTTTCTTTTTTTTTAATTTTATTTATTTTATTTTACAATACTATTCAGTTCTACATAACAGCCACAGATTTCCTTGTTCTCCCCCTTCCTGCCCCCCTCTCCTTCCCCCCAGCCCACCCCCCTTTCCCATCACCTCCAGATCAAGGCCACCCCCAAGGACTGAGATCGACCTAATAGGCTCAGTCCAGGCAGGTCCAGTCCCCTCCTCCCAGATTGAGACAAGCATCCCTGTATAAGTCCCAGGTTTCAAACAGCTATCTCATGCAGCGAGCCCAGGACCTGGCACCACTGCCTAGATGCCTCCCAAACAGATCAAGTCAATCAACTGTCTCACCTATTCAGAGGGCCTGATCCAGTTGGGGGCCCCTCAGCCTTTGGTTCATAGTTCATGTGTTTCCATTCATTTGGCTATTTGTCCCTGTGCTTTATCCAACCTTAGTTTCAACAATTCTCGCTCATATAAATCCTCCTCTTTCTCGCTAATTAGACTCCCAGCGCTCCACCTGGGGCCTAGCCATGGATGTCTGCATCCAGATTTCTCAGTACTTGGATGGGGTTTCTGGCACAACTATTAGGGTGTTTGGCCATCCCATCACCAGAGTAGGTCAGTCCCTGCTGTCTCTCGGCCATTGCCAGCAGTATTTTGTGGGGGTATCTTTGTGGATTTCTGTGGGCCTCTTTAGCACTTTGTTTCTTCCTTTTCTCATGTGGTCTTCATTTACCATGGTCTCCTATTCCTTGTTCTCCCTCTCTGTTCTTGACCCAGGTGGGATCTCCCGCTCTCTTTCCCTCGACCCTCGCCGTTCATTGCTCCCACTCATGTCCAGGCTGTTCATGTAGATCTCATCCATTTCTCCATCATTGGGTGATCCCTGTGTCTTTCTTGGGGTCCTGTTTTCCAGGTAGCCTCACTGGTGATGTGAGTAGCAGTCCAGTCATCCTTGTTCTACATCTAGTATCCTCCTATGTGTGAGTACATGTCATATTTGTCTTTCTGAGTCTGGGTTACCTCACTCAGGATGATTTTTTCTAGATCCATCCATTTGCCTGCAAACCTCATGATGTTATTGTTTTTCTCTGCTGAATAGTATTCCATTGTGTATATGTGCCACAATTTATTTATCCATTCTTCAGTTGAAGGGCATCTAGGTTGTTTCCAGGTTTTGGCTATTATAAACAATGCTGATATAAACACATCTGAGCAAGTGCTCTTGTGGTATGATTGAGCATTTCTTGGGTATATGCCCAAGAGTGGTATAGCTGGATCTTGGGGGAGATTGATTCCCAATTTTCTAGGAAAGCACCATATTGATTTCCAAAGTGGTTGTACAAGCTTGCATTCCCACCAGCAGTGGAGGAGAGTTCCCCGAGTTCCACATCCTCTCCAGCATAAAGTGTCCTCAGTGTTTTTGATCTTAGCCATTCTGACAGGCGTAAGGTGGTATCTCGGAGTTGTTTTGATTTGCATTTCCCAGAATCCTGTACAATAAAACAACCTCTGGAGGCATCACAATCCCTGACTTCAAGCTCTACTATAGAGCTACAGTAATAAAAACAGCTTGGTATTGGCATAAAAACCGACATGTGGACCAATGGAATCGAATTGAAGACCCTGACATTAACCCACACACCTATGAACATAATTTTTGACAAAGAAGCCAAAAGTGTACAATGGAAAAAAGAAAGTATCTTCAACAAATGGTGCTGGCATAACTGGATATCAACATGTAGAAGGCTGCAAATAGATCCATATCTGTCACCATGCACAAAACTTAAGTCCAAGTGCATCAAGGACCTCAACATAAATCCAGCTACTCTGAACCTGCTAGAAGAGAAAGTAGGAAGTAGTCTTGAACGCATTGGCATTGGAGATCACTTCCTAAATATAACACCAGTCGCACAGGCACTGAGAGAAACAATCAATCAATGGGACCTCTTGAAACTGAGAAGCTTTTGTAGAGCAAAGGATACAGTCAACAAGGCAAAGCAACAGCTTACAGAATGGGAAAAGATCTTCACCAACCCCACATCTGACAGAGGACTGATATCCAGAATATATAAGGAACTAAAGAAATTAGACATCAAAATGACCAACAGTCCAATTAAGAAATGGGCTATAGAAATAAACAGAGAATTCTCAACAGAGGAAACTCAAATGGCTGAAAGACATTTAAGGAATTGCTCAAGATCCTTTGCTTTTTCAACTGTTTTAGCTCTTAGAGGAAGGAAACTTAACTCACAGAAACAACAAAAGACAACATTGTTTCTGTTAATGAAAAGCTACTAGCACTTGAATTGTTTGTTTATGCAAAGTAAATGCCTAACATAAGAAGAATCATTTCTTTGTTATATGGGAGGGTTTTCTATTTTTTTTATTTTCTTTCTTTTATTTTATTTTACAATACCATTCAGTTCTACATATCAGCTACAGATTCCCTTGTTTTCCCCTCTCCTGCCCCCCTCCCTTTCCCCCCAGTGTACCCCCCATTCCCACCTCCTTCAGGGCAAAGCCTCCCCGGAGGACTGAGATCAACCTGGTAGACTCAGTCCAGGCAGTTCCAGTCCCCTCCTCCCAGACTGAGCCAAGTGTCCTTTCATAAGCCCCAGGTTTCAGACAGCCAGTTCATGCGCTGAGGACAGGTCCCAGTCCCACTTCCTGGATGCCTCCCAAACAGTTCAAGCTAATCAACTGTCTCACTTATCCAGAGTGCCTGATCCAGTTGGGGGCTCCTCAGATATTGGTTCATAGTTCATGTGTTTCCACTAGTTTAGCTATTTGTCCCTGTGCTTTTTCCAATCATGGTCTCAACTTCTCTTTCTCACATGATCCCTCCTCTCTCTCATCAATTGGAATTCTGGAGCTCCACCTGGGGCCTGGCCGTGGATCTCTGCAACCGCTTCCATCAGTCATTGGATGAGATTTCTAGCATGACAGGGTGTTTGGCCATCCTATCACCAGAATAGGTCCGTTTGGGTTTTTTCTTGACCATTGCCAGTAGCCTATTGTGGAGGTATCTTTGTGGATTTCTGGGGACCTCTCTAGAACTTTGCTTCTTCCTATTACCATGGGGACTTCATTTATCATAGTCTTTTTTTTCCTTGTTCTCCCTCTCTGTTCTTGATCCAGTTGGGATCTCCCGCTCCCCTAAGCTCTCTTTCCCTCGACCCTTGCCCTTCATTACCTCCCCTTATGTCCAGTTTGCTCATGTAGATCTCATCCATTTCTCTGTCACTGGGCGATCCCTGTGTCTTTCTCAGGGTCCTGTTTTCTAGGTAGCCTCCCTGGATTTGTGAGTAGCAGTCTAGTCATCCTTTGCTTTACATCTAGTGTCCTCCTATGAGTGAGTACACACCATGTTTGTATTTCTGAGTCTGGGTTACCTCACTCAGGATGATTTTTTCTAGATGCATCCATTTCCCTGCAAACCTCATGATGTCATTGTTTTTCTCTGCTGAGTAGTACTCCATTGTGTGTATGTACCACATTTCATTTATCCATTCTTCAGTTGAAGGGCATCTAGGTTGTTTCCAGGTTCTGGCTATTACAAACAATGCTGCTACAAACATAGCTGAGCATGTGCCCTTGCGGTATGATTGATAATTTTTGACAAAGAAGCCAAAACTGTACAATGGACAAAAGAAAGCATCATCAACAAATGGTTCTGGCATAACTGGATGTCAACATGTAGAAGGCTACAAAGAGATCCCTATCTGTCACTGTGCACAAAACATAAGTCCAAGTGGATCAAAGACCTCAACATAAATCCAGTTACTCTGAACCTGATAGAAGAGAAAGTGGGAAGTAGTCTTGAATGCATTAGCATAGGAGATCACTTCCTAAATATAACACCAGTAGCACAGACACTGAGAGAAACAATCAATCAATGGGACCTCTTGAAACTGAGAAGCTTTTGTAGAGCGAAGGACATGGTCAACATGAAAAAGCTACAGCCTACAGATGGGAAAAGGTCTTCACCAACCCCACATCTGACAGAGAGCTGATATTCAGAATATATAAAGAACTCAAGAAATTAGACATCAAAATGCCTGATAGTCCAATTAAGAAATGGGCTATAGAGCTAAATAGAGAATTCTCAACAGAGGAAGCTCAAATGGCTGAAAGACATTTAAGGAATTGCTCAACACCCCTAAGCATCAGGGAAATGCAAATCAAAATGACTCTGAGATACCACCTTACACCCGTCAAAATGGCTAGGATCAAAAACACTGAAGACATCTTATGCTGGAGAGGATATGGAGCAAGGGGAACTTTCCTTCACTGTTGGTATGAATGCAAGCTTGTACAGCCACTTTGGAAATCAATACGGCACTTTCTTAGAAATTCGGGAATCAATCTCCACCAAGGCGCAGCTATATCACTCTTGGGCAGATATATGATTTAAAAAACTAAATGGAGATGCCTTTCCTACCTGTCCTTAAGTTATGAGAACTATTGAGCTGGCTTTCTCTTTAGTTGGCTGTCCAACTTTTGTCCTTATTTCTTGAGACCAATATTGTCTTTAACATCTGTAGCAAGATACATATACAGAATTTCCCTCTAGCCTGGGGGTTCCAGCACAAACAGGGGATTCTGTTGACCTATATTTTTCTCTTATTAATTATGCTATTGTCATTGATGGATATTAGAGAGTCTTGCCCAGACTGCTAAGGCCATAATCAAGTTACCTACATAAAGTTCCTATAGTAAAAACTATAGGTTTTGTATCTATTTCTTTTTTGAATCTGCTATTTGATGTTTACTGATGAGTACACATTATGCAGCTATAGCTAGAGTTTTTCTCTCTGGGTCCCGCTAAGCCCACTTATAAAATAAACATACAAATGCTTATATTATTTAAACCGCTCAGCCATTAGCTCAGGCCTACCATTGTCTAGCTCTTACTCTTATACTCAGCCCATTTCTGTTAATCTATATGTTGCCACATGTTCTGTAGCTTTACCTGCTGCCTCTACATGATGCTCCCTGGATGGCAGGCTAGTGTCTTCTCCTCTCTGCCGTCCTGTTCTCTCAATTCTCCTGTCTGCTAGTCCCACCTATATTTCCTGCTGGGCTACTGGCCAATCGGTGTTTTATTTATCAATCAGTCACCCACAGCATGCAGCCTCTTTTCTGATGCATTTTTTTTATTTATGGCTTTATAACAAACTACTCTCCCAAACTTGGTATCTTTACGCAAATGGATTGAGGCATAGCTTAGCTAAGTACAACTGCCTCTAATTTTGACAAGGTCACAATCGTACCAGGATCACTGAGAGTGCCAATAGGAGGGCAATCCACTTTTAAGTTCACTTGGGTATTGTCAGGCTTCAGATATTTACTGCATGTTGACCAGATAATCTGTCTTGTCACATAGCCCATTCCTGGGATCATTCAGGACACAGCAGCTGGTTTTCTTCAAAGCAACATAATCAAAGAAGAAGAAACAAAATATGTCAAGCTTCTAGGGTTCCCATTTCATATTCTAAGACTGGGAAATAATATATTCTATTTTCTCATAACTGTAGAGGATTGATGCCCAAAATCAAGGTACCAGGAGGCTGAGTTTCTTTCAAGGCCACTTTGCTTGGCTGGCAGATGTCTGCTTCTCATGATGTCCTCTTGTGGTCTTCCTTGAATCTATATATTTTGTGCCTCAATATATTCTTCTGATTAGGACTCCAGTCAAACTGAATTTAGAACCACCACAATGAATCCATTGTGCCTCAATTTCCTCTTCACAGGGCCTGAATGGAAATATGATCATATTTTGAGTAACTGAGATTCATATAATTTGATGAGTTGGACACCATTCAGTTGACAGGAAGCACCCTAAACAAGCACAACCTGAAGTGAGATGCCTACATATTTGCACTATTCTCTTTATTAGAAGTGAATTAAATCAAGTTCATACTCAAGGACTTGGCACCCACAAAGGCATTGGACTGAGAGGCGTTCTCATTGGAGACTCTCTACTACACTCACTGAGAGAGAAAAACCACCATTCAGATGTTGATTTTCAAGGCTTCTTTGGCATTATACATGAAAATATTTCCCTGATTCTGTCAAACAGAAGCTAAGCAGTAAAGCATGATATACTCTTTTGTCATCAGTTGTTGGAGAAGGTAGAAGCCATGCCTAATATCTCTGGTTGTGAATTCTTAATCTGCTAACGTAATATTTTTATCATCCTTTGCTTACTAGATATGTACAAGAGTTCTTTTCCTTAATTATTTGACTAACATCAAAAGGAAATAACAAACTATGATAAATCATGATTTCAATGATGGTTTATTATTCATAAAAGAGGCCAAATAAGCACTTATTCATGAACTTCATGGTTTGTTCTCTGCTCCCTTCATTTTTCTAGGTTGATATTGCTGTGGATGATAAAGTCTCATTTACTAGCAAACAAATCAAGCATACTCTCTTGCATTGTGTTGCTGTATTTTTTGCAAATCTATGCATAATTTTTGGGCTCATCATTCCAGCTAGTAAAATTTTGAAACTTAGTGCCTGAGCCATGATAGAAAAATTTAAATTTGCAGAGGAATCATCATCATCTGGGCATCACCTGAGTGACCCATTGTCACTGAGAATCCATGTTTTAAAATATTTTATTAATTCTTTGAGAATTTCACATATTACATATTGATTATATATATATATATATATATATCTGGAATTATCACCACAGGAATATTTAGGCATGGAGGAATAAGTAAAATTGTGGTTGATTAAATTTTTTGTGAATCTTTAAATTGGATGTAAACAGTATAGCAGCTGATCTAAATGAAAATTAAAATTACATACAATAAGTTCTAAATGAAACAAGCATGTAATAATGACTTTGTAATAGGTGAGGGTACCTCCCTGAGACACTTACTTTTAAAGAGAATTCTGGATTTACCAATAGATGGTTTACAAACAGTAAAATATATCCTTTCCAATGCACATTTCTCTGTGTTTTGAAAAATACATACCAACTTTTTTTTATGTTTTTTTTCTTCATTTTTTTTATTATTTTTATTTTACAACACCATTCAGTTCAACATAATAGCCACAGATTCCCCTGTTCTCCCCCTCTCGCACACCCCTCCCCCCAGCCCACCCCCCATTCCCACCTCCTCCAGATCAAGGTCTCCCCCGAGGACCGGGGTTTAATTTTCTTTTGCAGATGAAATGTAAGTCCAATGCTACATGACATTGTCACCTTGCCTGGAAAGACTATCTCCCTAGGAGCTATTGGCCAGATAGAAACTAAGATGATTCTAATCCAAAATGAAAGTTGTCTTGGGAGGTTCAGAAAAGCTCCTTGTAGTGAGTGTAATTCTTGCTGCAGACCCAAGTCCTGATTCTTTGCTGAAAGCCTATGAAGTCTCACTATCAGCACCCACTCCACACAGCTCCACCCTAGGCCCTATTTCTATTTGTTTCTCTTCTTACTTGAGCTCATTTTGCTACCTGGAAGGAACCACATCACAGGGACCTTCCTGTCACTACAGTGAAGGTATGTGTGTTTTTCCATTCTTAGGTGCTTTCCATAACATGTCACAAAGTAGCCTGTTATGCCTTTTCCATCTGTCTTATCACCAAATGATAAACAATTATGAGTTTTCAAATGAATCAGGTTCACTTTCTTTGATTCAGTGATTGAAAGTACTTCCAGTCCTAGACATTAAATTACTGCTTGGCATTCTCTGCCATCCACACTGTATTTGGCAACCATTCCTGACTTTAATTATGTCCAGTATTGCTCTTTAGCTACTGAATTATGACTATATCAAAATGTTCATTCTTCATCTTTCCCAGCATGTTTAACATCCGTCACTGCTTTGGTGACAATCAGTGGATGTTTACAAAGCAGATACTGGAGGAAGTTGAAGGGAGGTGGATACAGTCTGATGGTCTTTGTTGCTAATGGAAAAATCAGCTCTACCAGTCAATGGAGAGACTAGGAATGAGGAAATATCTTACTGTGTGGATGAGCTAATCCTTCTCATTGACTTTTCACAGTATAAGAATTTGCCACCTTATATACATGCAAAATAGACCTAATGTACCAGTTAAATTGCAAAGTGTATCATAAGCATCGCCAGACCAATCTGTACAATACTAAGCATGATCTAGGTGCACAATAAATATTGACAAATATGGACACATTGAAATTTTAAAAAGTATTTAAATCTCAATAAATATGTATTTATGGGTGAGTATTTGTACAGATGTATCTATGCATGTGAAATAATAAGGAAATATTGTTTTTACTACTTAATATTTGAAGAATAAAGGTCCTCATGACATTACACAGATCAGAGTCTAATATCTATAGACATCGCATGCCCAGGTATCTGTATAGACTGGCAATTTTTGAAGTACCTATAAAGCCTTATATCTCAGAAAGTTCCATAATCTGCTTAGACTTTTTATCATCTTTTATGTACTTGAAAACTTTTTAAAACATTTTTCACAGAACTCAAATAGTCATATCAAAGCACGTAGATTGAAGTAAACATCAAGGTAATGAAATAATGTGTTTTCATTTGCACAGGTGCATGTGAGTTTCCAACCCCTCCTTTATCATTGACTATAAAATACTACAGAGGCTGTACGTGTTGCAGAGACGTTCTGGTCTGCCTCTCCTGAGCTATGTGAGAAGACATATTTCCTTGGAAAGAGCTTCAGACTCTGTCATTGGCAAATCTCCATCCTTGCACCTTTGTTAGTGTGTGTGGAAGAGTCAAGAATAAAATACATTACAAAAATCAACTCAGAAATTCTCAGAAAACTCTCAAAAATACATTTAAAAACAGCTTTCCAAATGAGTATGTCAACAAATCTGCAGAACTCATATAAAAATGGAGCGTTTTATGCAGACAATATGTGATATCTTCCAGAACATACTGATGACCATTTTAGTCTTGGAATTAATCATTGGAATTTTAGGGAATGGATTCTTGGCACTGGAGAATTGCATGAACTGGATCCAGAAAAAGAAGATCTCATTTGTAAATCAAATCCTCACCGCTTTGGCAACCTCCAGAATTTGTGTGCTTTTGTTCTTGTTCACAAATTTATTAATTTCCTCGGTCAATTCAGATTCAGTGATAACTTCAAGGATGGTAAAAATCATTAATAATCTATGGATTATACTCAACCATTTCAGCATATGGCTTGCTACATGCCTTGGCATTTTTTATTTTCTCAAGATAGGCAACTTTTCTAGCTCTCTTTTTCTTTATTTAAAGTGGAGAGTTGAAAAGGCAGTTTCATTGGCACTGCTGGTGTCTCTGGTCCTCTTGTTTTTAAATATTTTACTGTTCAACTTGGAAATTAATGTGTGTGTAAATGAATTTCAAAGAAACATATCCTACAGTTTCAGTTCTCATTACCATGAAAAGTGTCACAGGCATGTGTTAAGCCTTCACACTATTTTCCTGTCTTTCCCCTTCATTGTGTGCCTGTCATCTTTCCTCCTGCTCATCTTCTCCCTGTGGACACATCACAAGAAAATGCAGCAGCATGTCCAAAGATGCAGAGATGCCAGCACTACAGCCCACATTAAAGCCTTGCAAATTGTGATTGCCTTTCTCCTGTTATATACTACCTTTATCTTGTCTCTGTTAATACAACTTTGGAAATATGAGTTACTGAAGAAAAGTATTTTCCTTTTATTTTGTCAGGTTGTATATATAGCTTTTCCTTCATTCCATTCATGTGTCCTGGTTATGGCAGATATGAAGCTGAGACAGGCCTCTCTCTCTGTGCTGTGGTGGCTGAAATGCAGGCTCAATTCCATGGAAACCTTAGATCTCTAAAACACTAGAGATGATGTTGCATTTTCCAGACAAAGATTAACAAAATTTTCTTCTGTATTTTCCATTTAAATAATCTTTGACTTTGAGTGAATACATTTTATATTTTGTTTGCAATAAGTGCTAGCTAAAATTATTACTAGTTTAGCATGTTGTGTACAAAGTTATTACTTTTTTATTAAGAATTTTTTTATTCATTTTACATACCAACCACAGATCACTCCTCCCTCGACCAGCCCCCAACCTTTCCCTCCAAACTACCCTCCATTCCCTCCTCTGACAGCTCAAAGCCTCCCATGGGGAGTCAGCAGAGCCTGGCACACTTGGTTGAAGCAGGTCCATGCTCCTCCCCCTGCATCAAGGCTGTGTAAAATGTTCCCCTGTAGGAAGTGGGCTCCAGAAAACCAGCTCATGCACCAGGGATGGATCCTGATCCCATTGCCAAGGAGATCCCCAAGCAGACCAAGGTACACAACTGTCTCGCCCGTGCAGAGAGCATAATCAAGTCCCATGGGGGCTCCACAGCTTTTGGTCTAAAGTTCATGAGTTTCCACTAGCCTGCTTTGGCTGTCTCTGTAGATTTCCCCATTGTGATCTCAATGCTCCTTGCTCATAGAATTCCTCTTTGATTTCTACAATTTGATTCCTGGAGCTCTGCCTGGTGCTCCCTGAATCTGCTTCCACTAGTCACTGGACAAAGACTCCATGATGACAGTCAGGACATTCACCAATCTGATCACTGGGGTAAACCAGTTCAGGCACCTCCTTCACCACTGTCACTAGTCTAAGCTGGGGTCATCCTTGTGGATTCCTGGGAACCTCCGCAGCACCCAGTCTCTCCCTATCCCCACATTCATAGGAGCATTACTCGTAATAGCCAGAACCTGGAAACAACCTAGATATTCCTCAACAGAAAAATGGATAAAGAAAATGTGGCATATATACCCAATGATGAAGTACTACCCAGCAGTAAAAAACAATGACATCATGAAATCTGCAGGCAAATGGATAGAACTAGAAAATATCATCCTGAGCGATATAACCCAGACTCAGAAAGACAGACACAGACACAGTATGTACTCACTCATAAATGGATACTAGATGTAAAGCAGAGCATACCCAGACTACAACCCACAGCTCCAGAGAGGCTAGCTAACAGGGAGGACCCTAAGAGAGATGCATGGCTCTCCCTGGGAAGAGGAAATAGATGAGATTTCCATGAGTAAACTGGGGGTAAGGAGGGGTAATAGCAGGTAGAGGATGGGGGAAGAGAACATAAGGGAACAGGATGGTCTAACTGACACAGGAACAGAGTGGGAGAGCAATGAAAGAGGTACCATGACAAAGTAATTTCTTAATACACATATTCAAATGAAGATGTGATTGTAACCCACTAAAACATAAATATATTAAAATTATATAAGCTTTGTAACAATTATTAACCACTGAGATTTTGAGTTATTGGCCCATACAATATGTGTTTTAGTATTCATATCAACTTTAATAAAATATATGATTGAAACCATATAAATATAATATAGAATACATGGACAAAAGTTTAGGAAGAAATGTATACTATCATACAGACTTATAAACCACTGGACATAAACGTATTTTATTAAATACAGAGATAAATTATTTTTGCCAATTCATTAGAATTATGAGACTACTGAGTTGAGTTACTGTGTCTCTATTATTAATTTCATTATTAATCATTCTAAAATAAGCTCTGATTATTAGGACTATGTATTTTACAATTCTAGGTACAATGTATCTTTTCTGTTTTACTTTATGGAACATAGTTTATTCTATTTTATTTTAATGCACAATTATAAGAAAAGTTTATGCTACTTCTAAAAACATTAATTTGAAATTGTTGTTTTTTATATTTTGTAATATTTTGTATCCATAGTATCATAATTTGTAATATCTTATTGATGACTCACACACAATCAAGAGGTCTTCTTGTATTTACCTGTTCTTATGATTTGTTATATGTTTTATTTAAAATAATTTCAAGTAATTACTATTACAATGTACATGGACAGTGGAACCTGGTCAGAGGCAGAGTATTTTATGCAATTAAATCTTTAGTAAGATATGATTCTGAATCTTATTAGAAATGAATAATTTTTGTTCAGATGTATTTTCATAAATAAATATTTCAGAAATTCTGGGTCAAATTTATAATATACTTTTCCATGTTCCCACAAAATATTACTCATTTATTAAAAAATATATATGGTTGACTTCTTTTAATATATTTTAATGAGAAACAGAAGCTCTGAAATAAAGAAAGTGAATATGTCATCCAAGAAGTTTCCAAGATAAGACCCTCTTATATTTCCCAGTCTTGGCAATTAACATTATGGCCATATTAAAACTGTATGTTGGACAAGTGCTTTAGTATTAAGGTATGCCACCAACCGTGACCATAAGTGTGTTTGCCTTCATTCAAGCTGAGTTCTCACAGATTGGTAATGCTTCTTTTCATGTGACTCTTCCAGGATACAGCAGGACATGAGGATCCAGTGGAAAGTGAAAGTAATAATTTTTAAAAGAGGGAACACCCACACAATTCATACAAAAGACAAGAAGACATCCCTAGTAACATTTGCTGGCAGAAAAACATCAAATAGAATGTGTAATTTTGGTACTTAAAGCAAGTATTCTCCCTCTTCTCTATGATACTTGATACCTAATTAATTTGTCTACCAAATGTAAAACTGTGTTCAGATAAGACTATGAAGTCATAAACTCCCTGTAAATGTCAGTGTGTTTGTGATGTACCTATCAGTGTCATTCAATGGAGAATGTGGTTATTAATTTCTACTTAACATCTATAGGGATGGGGAAAAATTAAGAGCCTCACCTATATTCCTGATAAAAGTGTGACTTAAACTATATATCAGGAAGAATATGAGTCTTGTCAGCTCAATTCTATGCATTTCAGTTTGTGGGCTGTAGTTCCCAGAGCTAGACAATTTATGTTAAATTTCCTTCAAGACCAACTTACTGACTGATAGAGGAGTTTGAATGATGACTTCTTGATAGTGGAGAGTTAGAATATTGTAAATTCAGAGCCAAATTATCTTCATCTAGCTTTAGTTCTTTTGGAAGCCATTCAGTGCACTTCCTTTGTGCCTGATCTGGTATTATTACAACTACCAGATGAAATCTTTTTTTAACTTATTAATATAACATAAAGCTAGCTATGTATATGTGTACATGTGTTTAAAATGATTTTTAGAGTAATTTTATGTTTGTGATAATGATATTATCATACAAGAGTTTATATTTGTTACTTTCCTACTGTAATAAGACATTATGACATATGGAAAAAGAGATAATGATGGAGGAGATATGACAGCTGGGAGAGGGAGTGGGAAAATGAGAGATTACATATTCAGCTGCAAACACAAAGCAGAGAGCATGAACTAGAAGTGAGATGATGCTATGAACCTGATGTTCCTGTTCCCGGTGATGTACTCCTTCAGCAAGGCTATATCTCATCCCTTAAAAATGCTACTGACTGAGGTCAATTGTTCAAACACCTGAGCCTATGGAGGACATTTTTCCTTCAAATCACCACATTCACCTCACTGACTTCCATAGTTTCATAGCCATATCATAATGAAAAATGCATTTAGTCTAACATCCCCAAACTCTATCATCTTTAACATTTTCATTGCTGTTTAAAAATCTAAATTACTTTGAGAGTATAAGTAGTTTCTTAATTGAGGTCACTGTAAAATCAAAAAGCAAATTGTGTACTTCCAACATACCATGGCACACATAGACCTTTTAATTCTAAAAGAGGAATGGGGGCTTAGTGGGAAAGCTGGAACAAAGCAAGAGTTAAACCCAATATAAAATTACAGAATCCTATAGCTTCATGTCCAGTGCTTGGAACTTCAATTCCTGTAGGCTTCGGTGAATGTGTCCCTTTACCTCCTGCAACACAAGTTTTTCTCTTGGGATGGTTTCCCTTACCTATGTTCACACTGACAGACAGAAATAGGTAGTGTGTTAACCAAATAGAAGTCAAGCAATACCTTCAAATACAATTTAAGTTATTCTTTAGTCAAGACAATTTAGAACATGGCATTTGAAACTCTGTAATGACAAAATCATTTCTTTCTAACAAAATCTAAAAGGGGCATGAGAATATGTCTTTTGCATTATACCTTAGGGCTGGAGAAATGGTTTTGAACTTAAGAAGACTCCTTTTGCAAAGGTCCTGGTTTCTGGTTTTAGTTCCCAGTTCCCATGCTGTGGCTCACAACCCTCTGTAAACCTAGTTCCTGGGGATCCAACAACTCTCCTGACATTCCAGGTCTCCCATATGTATGTAGTACACATACAAACACTCAGGTACATAATTTATACACACAAAAGAAAAATTAAATTTGAAAAAATGGTATAATTTATTGAGATGATTTGAAGGAATCAGTTTTCAAAGTAACTAGTATGAGATTTTTGTGGGGCAGCACAATTTTAATTAAAAATTAATATATTTCAGGATTATCCATGAAATGCTTCATCAGTACTGAAGAATTAAATTTTAATTAATCACTAAAGGTAGTTTTCTAGTACTATTCACCTGAGAGATGCACTTGGTGAGAATCACAGGGTAAGAAGTCTGAGTACATGTGAAAGGCTAATGGTGGGAGTGGATGTGCCTCTCACTTTGAGGATCATTTTGGAAAATATGGAATACAATTTTATGTTTATTTTCCCTAGAACTTTAAAGAATCCAGATGGAAACAGTGGGAGACTGTAGGTGGCAGGCATGTGTTTATTTGTGCTTATTATCCATATTATAGAAGATTTAATTTCTGGGAATTTGGAGGGAAAAAGGAAGATATGAATAGGAAAATTCTACAGATCTCTTCTTTTAATCCTCTTCATGAATGCAATGATTTCTTTGTAGCATGAATCTTAAAAGTTCTTATTAATAAAATCAAACCCGAGGCCAGTTATTGGGGTCAATGCTGGTAGATCAGAGAGACAGAACAAGCCACAGCTATCTCACCTTGCCAGATCCTCTGCTGGTCTTGTCTCCTCAGACTGGAGGCCTCTGAATCCTCATCCGGAATGGGTCTCAGCTGAACTGCTGCTTAAAAGCCTGAATGCTTAACCAACCAAATGCTGAACCAGCCAAATGCTTCTAGTTTCTGGTCCTCACGCCTTATATATCTTTTTGCTTTCTACCACCACTCCCTGGGATTAAAGGCTGGCTTTCTGGGATTAAAGGTGTGTGTCACCATGCTTGGCTATTTCCAATGTGGCCTTGAACTCACAGAAATCCAGAGGGATTTCTATCTCTGGAATGCTAGGATTAAAGGTGTGAGTGCCACCATTTTCTAGCCTTTGCATTTAGTGGCTGTATGTTCTCTGACCCCAGATAAGTTTATTAGAGTACACAATATTTTGGGAAACACAATACTACCACATCTCCTCTCTTTTAGTTATTGTACTTTTGTATATAGTTTTTCTTTTGTTAGTTATAACCTTTTGCTTTTTTTCTTTTTATTAAAATAGAAAAGGGGAAATGTGGTGGTAATCTAATTGTACTGAAATGTGATTTTGATTGTATGTTAATAAATAAAGTTGTCCGGGGGTCAGAGCTATTAGAGCCATAGCAAGAGTGTGGCAGTGGTGGCAAACGCCTTTAATCCCATAGATCTCTGTGTGTTCAGGGATACAGCCAGCATTGGAGACATATACCTTTAAGACCTAGGGGGCTGTACATTCAGACAGTGACGAGGCAGTCACAGTTTTGGGTTTACAACCAATGAGAAGGCAGAACAAAATACTATAAATAGACGAACAGACAGGAAATAGCTCTCTTTCGGGAAGCTGGGACACCGCAGGCGGAAGGGTGAGATTTTAGCTCTGAGCTCTGATCTCTCGGCTTTCTCTTTTACATTGTTTCTGTGTTTCTTATTTAATAAGATGGTTGGTTACATCTACATTTCTTCTAAAACATTATTCCTTGGTAATGATAAACAATTCAAAACAACTGCAGATTAGGTTTCATCTAGTAATTTAGACATTTTTCCTATTCTATCCTTTCAGTTTTAAATATTAGCTGACATCTATACTTGAATAATTCAAATGAAGCAAATGCTAGACAAGGCTTAAAGTGGTGAAACTATGAAAAGAAATACGTCTACATTTGCAAGCAAGCAAATGAGAAATGAGCTTTTCCTCCAACATCTGCTGTGGAAAATTCCAGCCTATGATGTCTAGGATGTGCAGTCTGTGAACAGGATTTCTGTGATATTTGAGGTATGGTGTGTTCTATTCAAACTGTTGAGATTTCTACAGTATACTATGTATTTTTTTACTGCTTTATACTGTTCAAAGGCAATAAAAGTAACCTGAAACTTAAATGCACATACAAAATCCCAATGTTAATTCAATTTTTAATTTGGAGATTAAGAAGTCACAGCTGTGAAGATTCTCTCTCTCTCTCTCTCTCTCTCTCTCTCTCTCTCTCTCTCTCTCTCACACACACACACACACACACACACACACACACACACACACACACTGCTCCAAAACTTGTTTATTAGTAAGAATGATTCCCATTCAAGCAAACGAAATAGGAGAATTTGTTTCTGGAAATTTTTCTAATGTCGCCACTGTACTGGTGACCTGCCCGAACTGGGTCAGGAGATACCGTATCTCAGCTGATTGAATTAATTGTTATGCCCATCTCCAGTGCTTTCTTATTTGAAAATGTTAAGGCATTAATATGAAACTGTGATCAAATGCATTTTATAGATGAAAAAAATAAAATTGTTCTTAATGTTTAGTAAATATCAATCACTGCACCTCTATTACCAGCTCCAACATATTATGTTTGCTATTAAGGTGGTCAATTCTCCAACCTCATATTTTCCTCCCCCAAAATTCTGTGAGGTAAGACTTCACATTCAAAGATCAATATCTGGGATGCTGTGTTACTTCTATCAAAAACCAAACTGATTGTCCTGTATCTTTTTATACCTCCTGCCATTTTTTCACAAGGTTGATTTGAGTATTCAATACCTCCCTGTGGACTGCCCCCATGTCAGCAACCACAAACACCCTTAACACCCCTTTTTACACAAACCAGATTGGAATTGACATTTATACAATATCACAGTCTAAAAAGTCAACAACCACCATGTCTCCCTGTACACAGGTTACCACTAAAGGGAATGACACTAACCCCCTTATAGATCTGGTAGAAAAATCATGTATGATTTTAAATGCCTCCTGGCCCAAATTGACTAATGCCTGCTGGTTCTGTTATGATATGGCTCTGTCTTACTACAAAGGCATAGCCACACTGGGAAACTACTATACCAGCAATAATCCATAGCAATGCCAATTCACATGCAAAACATCATTCACCCTGCAGCAGGTAAATGGAAAGGGGCTATGTGAAGGAACAGTACCCACTACTCATCACTACCTCTGCAACAAGATCCTTCTCTTAGATACCATGTCTGGCTACCTTGTCCTCCAGTATACTTGGTGGGCTTACTTCACAGGACTGAACCCTGTGCTTATACCCAGGTTATTGCCAACAAAAAGGGATTTTGCATGCTAGTTAGACTAGTTTTCAGGCTTCTCTATCACTCAAATGAAGAATTCCTTGCCAGATGGAGCTCATCCCCAGGAAAGAGGATAAAAAGTGAACCAATGACAGCACACATGATTAGTCTATTGTGTGACAGCCTGGTTGGGCTAGGAACAGAGGCAGCCTCCTTGATCTCCCAGGAGAAGTGCTATTCCAATCTGAGGGCTGCCATTGATTCACATATTGAAAAGCATGAGAACTCTATCTTCCACTTGCAGGAATCTCTATCTTCTCCCTCATAAATGGCCCTACAAAATAAGCAAAGACTAGACCTAATGTTCCTTTAACAAGGTGGGCTATGTGCAGCCTTAGGGGAATAATGATGTTTTTACATAGATCACTCAGGACTGGTCAACGATTCCATGGCAAAGGTCAAGGAAGGACTCAATAGGAGGAATTAAAAGAGAGAAATGAATCAGCTGGCTCAAGTCCTGGTAAAACTCATCTCCTGGGCTCACCATCCTAATCTCAACAATATTAGGATGCCTTATGATAGTGCTCCTCATTCTAATGTTTGGAACTTGCCTATTCAATAAGGCAATGTCCTTTATTCAGAACAGGATAGCAGACATTGAAGTTCAGACCATGCAGGTAAAATAAGAGAGAGTCCAGCATCAGGACTTAGAAGGTACATTTGATATGAGGACATCATATGGTGATATTGCTTAATAGTTGTCAGCTTCTATGTTTCAGAAAGGATGGCACAAAGTGCATGGCTCTGGGGCAGATCAGAGCATGAATGATGGTCATAATCTTTTTTTTAACTGGACAACTGTCATGAAGACCTTATTTTTTATTAAGAGATGTTTTTTCATTCATTTTACACACCAATCAAAGATCCCCCTGTTCCCTCCTTCCATGCCCCCCAGCCTCTCCCTTCCAACCCACCCCCTACTCCCACCCACAAGAAGGCAAGGCTTACCATGGGGAGGCACATTCAGTAGAGGCAAGTCCAAGCCCTTCCCCCTGCCTCAAGGCTGCATGAGGTGTTCCATCATAGGTAGTGGGGTCCAAAAAGCCCACTCATGCACCAGGGATAGATTCTGATCCTACTGCCAGGGGGCCTCCCAAGCATATCAAGCTACACAACTGTCTTGACATGTCCCAGGATATCTAAAAGAATTCTGTAGAACAAAACCACCTCTGGAGGCATCACCATCCCTGACATCAAGCTCTACTATACAGCTATAGTAATAAAAACAGCTTGGTACTGGCATAAAACCAGACATGTGGACCAATGGAATAGAATTGAAGACCCTGACATTAACCCACATACCTATGAACACCTGATTTTTGACAAGGAAGCCAAAACTGTACAATGAAGAAAAGAAAGCATCTTCAACAAATGGTGCTGGCATAACTGGATGTCAACATGTAGAAAATTGCAGATAGATCCATATCTATCACCATGCACAAAACTCAAGTCCAAGTGGATCAAAGATTTCAATATAAAACCAGTTACACTGAACCTGATAGAAGATGCTCATAATTTTTGATGACTGAATACTAAGGCCAAATGTCTAGTATACCCTAGACATTCTCCAGGGATCCACCCTTCCAGGGCTGGTAGTCAATGATGAGTAAGAGCTTGTCAGGCAGGCCAACCTAAGACAGGCACAGCCCAAATGCTGGGTGCGACCTGAGGTGGGGACAGCAAGATTAGAGCAAAGGACTCTAATTCCCACAAGCACCCACAATATAAAATAAAATGGGTGATATGAGACAGGTAAGGTCGAAGCACTGGGCCATGCCTTAAGCAAACAATGAGCTATGATATTTATAGTGAGTGCTCTGGCCAGATGAAACATGACCCATAAGCTCCAACTGAAAAAAAAATGATGACGTGCAACTCAGGGCCAACTAAGAAACACCACAACAGCTAGAAGCAAAATTCTGCCAAACAGCCCACACATAAATACCTCAGCCTTTTGTTTAATAAATAAGATTGCTTGCAACCTCCTGGGGTCTGTGTTATTGTCTCCATATCTACTTATTCCCTGCCCCTGAGTATTAGAGACAGAGAGACCCAAGGTGCAGTGCCAGCAACAATTGGGTATGCTTTGTGTATAGTTTCCTCAGTCTATAATTTATCATTATATGGATGACATCTTACTAGCTGATTCAAATATAGATACTTAGAAGATGTTTGAAGAAGTGGAAAAAAGAAAGCATCTTCAGCAAATGGTGCTGGCATAACTGGACATCAACATGTAGAAGATTGCAAATAGATCCATATCTATCACCATGCACAAAACTCAAGTCCAAGTGGACCAAAGACTTCAATATAAAACCAGTTACTGTGGTGATATTTTATTTGTACTGAAATGTTATTTTAATATTATGTTAATAAATAAAGTTGCCCTGGGGTCAGAGCTATTAGAGCCATAGTAAGAGCGTGGTGGTTAGAAGAGCTAGGTAGATTTCTGTGTGTTCAGGGATACAGCCAGTATTGGAGACATACGCCTTTAAGACCTGGAGGTCGGTACTTACAGGCAGTGATGAGGCAGTCATGTGGTTGGGTTTACAACCAATGAGAAGGCAGAACAGAAAGATTATTTAAACAGGGACACAGGAAGTACCTCCCTCTCTCGGGGAAGCTAGGAGCACTGCAGGAGGTAAGATTTTATCTCTGAGCTCTGACCTCTCGGCTTTTCTCTTTTACCTTGGCTCTGTGTTTCTTATTTTAATAATACGATTGGTTACATCTACATCTGGCGCCCAACGTGACAAGAATCCATTAAAAACTGCTTGGGGCCGGCTCCCTAGCCGGAGCAGCCGGCTCCCTAGCCCCAGCCCAGGTCTGCTTGGGCTCAGGCTGGACTGTGAGCTGCTTGCTTAAAGCCAGTGCTACAAACAGCTCAGGCCTGCCCTGCTAAACAGGGCCCCTGCCTGTAAAGCCAAGCCTTGACTCGGCTCAAGAGGGAACAAGTGGCTGGCTTTAAGCTTTAGCCAGCTACCCCTTCGCTTTCACTTTCACTTTCACTTTCGCTTCCGCTTTCGCTTTCTCTCTTGCTTTCTGTCTCTCTGTTTCTCTCTCTCTCTCTCTCTCTCTCTCTCTCTCTCTCTCTCTCTCTCTCTCTCTCTCTGGATTCACACCTAGGACACTAGGTGGCTCTTTTGAAATTCGCTCGGATTTCTACTGTTCTACGCAGATTTGGTAAGTCATAAAGGAAACTATTTAAAAGACAAATTTTTTCCACATTTAAAAAAAAATGGGTTTCCTATGTACATTGGAAGAAAATTGGGTTTTGTTTGAAATTTTAGGCAGTCTGACAATGGAACAACTATATGAAAAGATTAGTATTATGGGAATTATGCAGTTAATCACCATGCTTATTCTCATTTTACTATTTAAAAAGATAGTCGATTTAAGTGCCAGGATAACAGCTTTAGAAAAACCTGTTAATTTTAACAGTGAAGTTGGTTCAAGTTTGGATCATAAGGTTACAGAAAGAAAGCCTGTTTTCACACAGTCATCCTTAATTTATCCTGTAACCGTACAGTAGATGCCTGATCAAATGGCTACACAAAATATCTGGGCTCCAATTGAACTGATGGATTTTAAAAGGTTTAAGGAGGCAATAGTATCTTATGGCATGCATTCCCCATATGTAAAGCAAATGTTAAACTCTTGGTCAACATATAATAGGATTATACCACAGGACTGGCGGGACCTTGCACAAGCTGTTCTGGAACCCAGCCAGATAATTCAATTTCTAACGTGGTTTAAGGAGGAAGCTAGAAACGTAGAAACACAATGGAGGGATAAAGGAATACAAGTTTGTCAGGATCAGCTTATTGGAGAAGGCCAATATGCTTCAATACAAACACAATGTTTATATGATGTTCAAACCGTAATTTTATGTCGAATGGCAGCCTTGAATGCATGGGACAGAGTTGATGAACCAGGAAAAAAACCTGAGTCATTCACAAAGGTTATGCAAGGCCCAAAAGAATCTTTCACAGATTTTTTAGAAAGACTGGCTTCAGCAGTAAACAGAATGGTCTCAGGATCAGAAGCTAGTAAGGCAATAATTGAAGCTTTGGCATTTGAGAATGCGAATGCAGCATGCAAAAGAATAATCAGGCCGTTAAGGGCAAGATCTGCACCTTTGGAAGATTGGATTAGAGAAACAATTAATGTTGAGGTTGATGAGCATGATACGTGGGTAGGAGAAGTAATTTCAAAAGGTTTGAGGAGTGTTAGATGTTTTGGGTGTGGAAAGCAAGGACATTTTAAAAGGGACTGTAAAAAGGTCATTCCTAGAAGCAATGTTTCTTCAAGGAACAATGGCAACAGAAGGCCCCTTCCTTCTGGAGTATGCAGAAGGTGTGGTAAGGGAAAACACTGGACCAACGAATGTAGATCAACAAAGGACAGACAGGGTAATCCTTTGCCTCAGTTTTCAGGAAACTCCCGGAGGGGCCTCATGCAGGCCCCCATAGCAAAACCAGTTCAAACCTTTCCTGCAGCTGTAGAGGAAATCCCTGCTCTGAGCGATTAAATAACCAAATGACTATTGGAATAAATCATGCTGGTCAGGATGATGAAACAGAGAGAATAGAAAATTCAGGAGAAAACATAAAGAAAATTTTTTGGCAAACTTCTATTAATGAACAGAGACCAAAATTAACGATAAAAATAAATGGTGTTTTGTTGTCTGGTCTGGTAGACACAGGTGCGGACATTACCATAATTGCACCAGAATTTTGGCATCCAGCTTGGCCTCTTCAGGAGGTAAACGTTCAACTGTTAGGAATTGGGACATTATCTGGAGTGAAACAGAGTGCAAGATGGCTGGAATGTATAGGTCCAGAAGGACAGAGAGGAAAATTAAAACCATATGTCGCTAACATAGCTATGAACCTGTGGGGTCGAGACTTGTTGCAACAATGGAATACTCAGATTAAAATCCCTCCAATCTCAGAAACAAATCATAAACTAGCACATGTTTCTGAGAGAAATATTAGAAGGCATTATTTTGAGTGGTCACCAGCCATCCATATTATACAGGAACAGGGCACAACAACTGATAATCCTCCAAAAATACCAACAGCTCTACCTTTAAAATGGTTAACAGACAAGCCTGTATGGGTTCAGCAATGACCTTTAACAACAGAGAAACTCCAGGCTTTAGAAGAGCTGGTAGAAGAACAGCTAAATGCTCAGCATATTGAACAGTCAACCAGCCCTTGGAATTCTCCTGTATTTGTTATTAAAAAGAAGTCTGGTAAATGGAGAATGGTAACAGACCTTAGAGCAATTAACAAAGTAATTCAGCCGATGGGCTCTCTACAATCTGGAATTCCTTTGCCTACTCTGTTACCAAAAGGATGGCCTCTCATAGTTATTGATTTAAAAGACTGTTTCTTTTCAATACCCTTACAAGAAAAAGACAGAGAAAGATTTGCTTTCACAGTGCCTACTTATAATAATTCTCAACCGGTTAAAAGATTTCAATGGAGGGTCCTCCCACAGGGAATGTTAAATAGCCCAACTCTGTGCCAATATTTTGTACAACAGCCATTGGAAGTGATACGTAAAAAATTTCCTAAATCTATAATTTATCATTATATGGATGATATTTTACTAGCTGACTCAAATGCAGATACTTTAGAAAGAATGTTTGAAGAAGTAAAGAAAATTTTGCCTTGCTGGGGATTACAAATTGCTCCTGAAAAAATACAAAGAGGAGATTCTATTAATTATTTAGGATATAAAATAGAGCTATAAAAAATTAGACCCCAAAAGGTGCAAATTAGGAGAGATAGACTACAGACTCTTAATGACTTTCAAAGATTATTTGGAGATATTTCTCATCTACGAACTATTGTTGGGGTAAAAAATGATGAACTGACTAATTTGTTCAAAACCTTAGAAGGTGACAAGGACTTAAATAGTCCAAGAGAATTATCACCTGAAGCTGAGAAAGAATTGGCCTTGGTAGAAAAGAAAGTACATGAAGGGCACGTGGATCGTATTGATCCAAAGCTGGATTGCATTTTGGTTATTTTACCTTCTAGGCATTCCCCTACTGGAATATTAATGCAGAGGGAAGATATTATATTGGAATGGATATTTTTACCAAATAAACCAAATAAAAAATTAAAAACTTATGGGGAAAAAATCTCTGACTTGATTTGGAAAGGAAAATTGAGACTTCGTCAGTTAGCAGGAATAGACCCAGCAGAAATTGTCGTACCTTTAACTAAGGAGGACATTGAAAAATTATGGACAGAAAGTGAACCTTGGCAAAGAGCTTGCAGTAATTTTTTGGGAGAAATTAACAGCAAATATCCCAAAAGCAACAGAATTGATTTTATAAAGAGAGCTGATTGGATCTTGCCTCGAATTGTACGGCAAAAACCCATATCTGGAGTTCGTACATTTTATACAGATGCCAACAAACAAGGAAAGGCAGGTTACAAATCAGAAAATTTAAGTAAAGTGGTACAAAGTCCTTATAATTCAGTGCAAAAATCAGAATTGTATGCTATTCTGTTGGTATTAATGGATTTTTCAGAACATCTCAACATAGTAACTGACTCTCAGTATGCTGAAAGAGTGGTGTTACATATTGAGACTGCAGAATTTATCCCTGATGCTTCAGAATTAACTTCACTATTTATTCAATTACAAGATACAATCAGGAAAAGGAGTCATCCTTTATATATAACTCACATCCGATCTCATACTGGTCTGCCAGGCCCTTTAGCACAAGGCAATGATGAGATTGATAAATTATTGGTAGGAAATGTGCTGGAGGCCTCAGAATTTCATAAAAAACATCATGTCAATAGTAAAGGTTTAAAAAAGGATTTTTCCATAACCTGGCAACAAGCCAAAGAAATAGTAAAGAAATGTCCTACTTGTTCCTTCTATAATCAAACGCCATTACCAGCAGGATGTAACCCAAAGGGTACTCAGAGAAATGAAATCTGGCAGATGGATGTGTTTCACTTTGCAGAATTTGGAAAATTGAAATATGTACACCACACCATTGATACTTATTCAGGATTTCAATGGGCAACTGCTTTGAGTTCTGAAAAAGCTGATTCTGTAATCACTCATTTGCTAGAAGTTATGGCCATCATGGGTATACCTGCACAAATCAAAACTGACAATGCTCCATCATATGTCTCTGTTAAAATGAAACAGTTTTTTGATTATTACAAAATAAAGCATATTACAGGTATACCACATAATCCTACAGGTCAAGCAGTTATAGAAAGATCAAACAGAACTCTAAAGGATATGCTAAATAAACAGAAAGGAGTAACAAAAACCCCCAGAAATAGACTGCATAATGCTCTATTAACTTTGAATTTTCTGAATGCCAATGAGAAAGGAACAACAGCTGCAGAGAGACATTGGGTAATAGAAAAAACTACAGAATTAAATCAGCCTATATACTTTAAGGATGTGCTGACCTCAGAATGGAAGCCAGGGTATGTATTACGTTGGGGACGAGGTTTTGCTTTTGTTTCTATAGGAGAAGATAAGCTCTGGGTACCATCAAAATTGATAAAGGTTCGATTTGAACAAGAGAAACCTCTTAATTAGAGGAGGTCATAGTTCATCAATCAGCATGAACATCCAATTTAAACTAACTTGTACCTATAACACATGTCTTTTCATTTAATCAGATAATAACTTGCCAAAAAGGAACATCCCCAAAATTAGTCTTGGGGGAAGGTTTTTGTTTTTGTCTTTTAGGAGAATGAAGGTTAAGGAATCTGAAGGACACAAGACAAATGAGACAACTGAAGAAAAGGGACAAATCATCTATCCCAGGAAACAGAGTATATGGGAGTATATGGCATATGGGTATATATTATCTGAAAAATTTTATGTCTTCTTAAATGTTTGTTTCTGCTTTTCTCTAAAGATTTAACACTATTGGTCTTCTAATAGTCCCAGTTCAATTAAAATTTAAAGCTGACTTTGGAGTTGGAGAATGGCTCTCTCCTTCTTCAAACTCAAGCATGTTGTTAAAAGGAAAATGCAAACTCCCTGTATCATGCCAGAAAGAGCCATTTTCTGCTATGGGACAGGACAAAAGCCAAATTAATTAAGGGACTATTCTATTACTAATCTCAACTCTTTGATTCTATTCTGATTCTTTAAACTTTTCTTAAAGTATAAATTTTATATCAAAATTTACAAGATTAATATATATATATACATTTTAAACTTGTTAAGATATGAATGGTCATATAGAGTACTATCTAATTCTAGAAAAAAGGCTTCAATTAGCTGCATATATATGTCTTTGTGTTCGAGTCTCTTATCAGTTTTCTGCAGGAAATCACGGCCAGGCCTAACATCAACTGAAGTCTCCGGAAAGAAGATGGGGCCCCACAACAACAACAACAACAACAACAATTCCACGTGGACAATAATAATATAACTAAGCTGACAAACATCATCTACAGATCAGCTTTGAACTACAAGGTGCTCAGAGCAATTTTGAGATGACTAGCTGAGATGATCCAGTCTCAAAGACTACTTGAATAAGGACTTGAGATAAACCCTGAACTTTGGCTTTATACATAGACTGGATAATAATGAAGGATATAGTTATCTTTCCTAGAATTTGACAATTAACCTAAAAAATTTTCTTTCAGGATAAAGATAACTTCGCCCATACCCAGCAGGAAGCAATTTTAAGAATATGACACCCACATTGCCAAAGAAGTGGTGTGGGGCGGGTGGTTTTTTGGTTCTTTTAATGGGTTTTGGGTCTGGGATAATTTTCATTGTTTAGGGGGGTTGGTTACAAGTTGTCAAGGGTTAGGAAAAAGGCTAAGCAAAGGAGATTAGATTTAAGGTTCTTGTTTTTTTAAAAAAAAAAAGAAAGAAAAAAAGAAAAAGAAAAGAAAAGAAAAAGACAATTACTAGTTTTAAATACTTTACATTATTACCAACTATTAGGATATAAAGAAATGAAAGTTAGTAATTAGACATTACAATAGAAATTGTAGTCATATTAGATATGTTTTAAAAATTGAGCAGATATATTTTAGACAGGTCATCTTCAAACCCTTCAGAAATCTACCGAATATGGCATTTAAAATGTTTTAATAACTTAGAAATTTTTCTTTTTTGAGACATGTCGGCTCCTGGCAGTACCAATCTACTTCAGAGAAAATATGGGCATTGAAGAAACTGCATATGGAGTTAATTTTCATTGTGGCAAAAGTTAGCCACTGGACAACAAAGTATCCTCGTATCAACAGGACAAAATGGACAGACAGAACACGAAACAAAGGACTACCGATTCCTGCCAAAACAAGTGTGGTTATGGCTTTATCAGATGGCATCTTCTGAGGCCAGGACAATATGGCACCATCCCTGAAGTGGCCTTCACAATCTGGAAAAGGTACAGTGCCCTTTTCTTTGAAGGCAGCTGAACAGGCAGTGGGCCGATGGCTTCTGTTGTGCAATGGAACAGCAACTGAAAGCTCACGCTCAATAGTAGACTGGCATTTAATAGAGGGATGTGGAGAAGGGCATGCTTAGATGAAGCCATATATACACAGCCAAGAAGAATGGACAGCTGAATTCAAAAACCATCAACAATTTCCAGAATTTAAAATCCTGAATCATGACATGACACTAGTGGAATTCAGGTGTTTCTGGTACATGGACTGCTCTCACCCAAATGGAGGTTGAACTGTTGACCTTGTGTACAACCTACTTCACAAATGAGTCTGTCAGATACCATAAGCCTATAGGCTGAAGATGATGCCCCAACACTGTGGAGAAACCTCAGGTGACTGTCCAGGCAGCTGGCTGTTTCTGTCAACTCACAAAATTTTTGGAAGTTGCTTTTGTGCACTTCCTGTTTTCATTTTTGTTAGCTAATATTATTTCCTTCTTGGGTCTCTGAGGGAGTTGAAGATTAGTTAGTTATAGTTGAAGATTAATTAGGATAGAAAGTGAATTAGATACATTTTGGACTTACTAAAATAGGATAGATAAGGGAATTATTTTCTCTGATTTGTCAAATACAAATGGACTAGACATCGTTTAGGTATTTGTTACTTGTATATATTGTATATAGTTATTGTACTTTTGTATATAGTTTTTCTTTTGTTAGTTATAACCTTTTGCCTTTTTTCTTTTTATTAAAATAGAAAAGGGGAAATGTGGTGATATTTTGTTTGTACTGAAATGTTATTTTAATTTTATGTTAATAAATAAAGTTGCCCTGGGGTCAGAGCTATTAGAGCCATAGTAAGAGCGTGGTGGTTAGAAGAGCTAGGTAGATTTCTGTGTGTTCAGGGATACAGCCAGTATTGGAGACATACGCCTTTAAGACCTGGAGGGCGGTACTTACAGGCAGTGATGAGGCAGTCATGTGGTTGGGTTTACAACCAATGAGAAGGCAGAACAGAAAGATTATTTAAACAGGGACACAGGAATTACCTCCCTCTCTCGGGGAAGCTAGGAGCACTGCAGGAGGTAAGATTTTATCTCTGAGCTCTGACCTCTCGGCTTTTCTCTTTTACCTTGGCTCTGTGTTTCTTATTTTAATAATACGATTGGTTACATCTACAAGTTACACTGAACCTGATAGGAGATGGTCATAAACTTTGATGACTGAATACTAAGGCCAAAGAAATTTTTGCCTTATTAGGGATTACAAATTGCTGTTGAAAAAATACAAAGATTAGACTCTAGTAATTACCTAAGATATAAAATAGGCTTACAAAAAATTCAACCCCAAAAGATTCAAATCAGGAGATCAATTGCAGACTCTTAATGACTTTCAAAACTTGCTGGGAGACATTAACTGGTAATGTCCCACAACTGGATTAACAACTCAAGAAATGAGTAATTTGTTTCAAACCTTACAAGGTGACAAGGACTTAAATAGTCCAAAAAAAAATTATCATCTGAAGCTGGGAGAGAATTGGTTTTGGTAGAAATTATAGGATGCACATGTGTATTGTTTGGATCCAGAGCTTGATTGAATTCTGGTTATTTTACTTTCTACTCATTCTCCTACAGTAATTTTAATGCAGATATAATATAATGTCTTAGAGTGGATATTTTGATCACACACAATAAAATATTAAAGACTTGTGTAGAAAAGGTTTCTGGGTTGATGATAAAAAGAAAATTGAGATTTCACCAATTAGCAGGAATAGACCTAGCAGAGATTTTAGTACCTTCTACTAATGCTGAAATTTCCTCTTTATGGGCAGAAAACGAACATTGACAAAAACTTGAAGTATTTTTTTAGGAGAGATTAACAACAAATATCCCAAAAGGAAGAAAACTGGTTTATAAAGAGAACTAACTGGATCCTTCCTCACACTGTATGGAGAATACCAATTTCTGGAGTCCCTACATTTTATACTGATGCAAAAAATATCAGAAAAGGCAGGTTTTAAATCAGGAAATTTGAATAAAGTCAAAGCCCTTATGATTCTATTCCAAAGTCATAATTATATTCTATTCTGATGGTATTATTAGTTTTTCCAGAACCTATTAATATAGATACTGACTCTCAGTATGAAGAAAGAGTTATTTTACATATTGAAATTGCTGAATTTATTCCAGATGATAAGAATTGACTTTGTTGTTAATTCAATTACAAGAAATAATCAGAAATAGAAATAATCCCTTATATAAAACACATATTAGATCCCATATGGGTCTACCAGTCCCTCTAGCACAAGGGAATAATGAAATTAATCAACTATGATAGAAAATGTGCTAGAACCCTCAGAATTTCATAAAACCATCATGCCAATAGCAAGTATTTGAAAAAAAATATCCCACTTGTTCCTTCTACAACCAAACTCCACTACCTGCAGTTAATAATCAAAACAATATTCAAAGAAATGAAATTTGGTAAATGGACATGTTTAATTTGGCAGAGTTTGGAAAATTAAAATATGTACACCACACTATTGATACCTATTCAGGATTTCAATGGGCGACTACTTAGAATTCTGAAAAGGCTGATTCTGTAATCACACATTTGCTAGAAGTTATGGCCATTGTGGGGATACCTGTATAAATTAAGAGTGACAATGCTCCAGTATATATCTCCAGTAAAATGAAACTTTTTTGCATATTACAACATAAAGCATATTACAGATATACCACACAATCCTATAGGGCAAGTAATTATAGAAAGCTCTCATCAAACTCTAGAAGATATGCTTAATAAACAGAAAGGGGTAATGAACACCCCCAGAGTTACATTGCATAATGCTTTATTAACTTTAAGTTTTCTTAATGCTAATGAAAAAGGAATAGCAGGTGCAGAGACACTGGATAATTGAAAAAAACTATTGAATTAAATAAGTCTGTATACTTTAAAATGTGTTGACCTCAGAATGGAAATCAAGGCATGTGTTACATTGGGGAAGAGGTTTTGCTTTTGTTTCCACAGGAGAAAAAAGCTTTGGATACCATCAAAATTGATAAAGATTAGTTTGAGCAAGAGAGACCTCTTAATTAGAAGAGGTAGTAGTTTAACTAGCATGACCATTCAATTGAAACTAATCTATAAGACTAACAAATGAATTTCATTCAATCAGATATAACTTTCCAAAAGATAAACTCCCTAAAGTTAGGGTTTAGACAGGGTTTTGTTTTTGTCTTTCCAGGAGAATGAAGACATCCAGCTATGGAATCTAAAGACTACTGGACAAATGAGACATTTGAAGAAAAAGGATGAATCGTCCAGAAAAAATGTCCCAAGAAAAAGTATTGGCCTATTGGTATCTCACATTTCCAACAGGATAAAATTTAATATATCTTTCCAAATGTTGTTTCTGCTGATACACACACACATTATCACACACACACACATATACATATATATATATATGTATATGTGTGTGTATATATACATATATACATACATATATATATATATATATATATATATATATATATATAAAATGGTCTTTTTGTAGTCCAAGCTCTATTAAAAATTAAAGCTAGTTTTGGATTTGGAGGATGGTTCTCTCCTCTAAATTCAAGTATGCTTTAATAGGAATATTAAAACTCTCTGTCACCTGCCAGAAGAACCACCTGATATGAGATAGAAGAAAAACCAAAATTAAGGAACTACTGTATTGCTATTAATATCATAATCTTTTGGATTTATTTTGACTCTTTCAACCTTTTCTTGAGATATAAATATTATATTAAAATTTATAAGATATATATACATACATACACACATATATATATTTAAAACTTCTGTCATGATATTAATGGTCATATCAAGTACTAATTCTAGAAAAAGGATCCATATATCTTCTTGTACATGATTTTGGGTTTGAGTTTCTATCAGGTAACTAGGAATTAAGGTTTTGTACTCTGGATATACATAACAAATTAAGGTCCTTCAACATTTTTGAGATCTGCTACATATGACATTTAAAATGTTTATGTTTTCTACAGTGAAACATGACCATACATAACAACAACTTTTGAAGTCCCCAAAAGGAGGATTGTGCCCCACAAGATGGTTCCACCTAGACTCTAGTAACTCCACTAAGCTGATAAACACCATTTAAAGATCTTCTTTGGACTACACAATGCTCAGGACAATTTCAAGGTGACTATCTGATGTGGTCCAGCCTCACACACTATTCTAATCAGGAACTGAGACAAGCTCTGCTTTTTTCCATTGCACAGAGACTGGTTAACAAATGATACAGCTAGATTCCCCAGGACTTAACAATTATCTCAATTGTTTTCACGGTTTCCTGAAGATACTGTCATCCCCAGTTAACAGGAAGTAATTTTAAGAACATGACACATATATTCCTAAGAGGTGGGGTGAGCTGCTTTTGGTCATTCAGTGGATTATGCATATTTCTCAAGGTTTAGAGGGTTGGTTACAAGTTGTTATCAATATGGTCAAGAAAGAAGCTGAACAAAGGAGGTTAGATTAGAGATCTTGTTATACAAACTGGGGGGAGTATAGTAATAGGATAAAAGGGTAGATTATTATACTTTTAAACCAAAAAAGCAACTACTAGTTTTAAATATTTTACAATGATATGGATTTTTGTATACTGATAAAAATTTAAGGTTATTTTTGTTAGAACATACTATACATATGGTTCTACTCTTGTTCAAAATATTGTACCTATGTAGCTCATTTAAAAATGCAATATAAATTTTTAGTCTTTGAAAGATGTTTTTACAAACTATTTAGGACAATATAGAAGTGTAAGCTAATAGTCACCTCTTACAATCAAACTTGTAGTCATGTTAGGTATGTTTTCAAGGTCAAACAGATATATTTTAGAGTTGCAGGTGGTCTTCAAATACTTCAGAGGCCAAAGAAAAAAAATGTCATTTAAGAAGTTTTAATAACATAAAGTTCTTTTGGTTTTATGACAACAAGGCATATTTGCTCCTAGCAGCACCAATCTACTTCAGAGAAGATAATGAGTATCAAAACTTTGTGATGAATGTTAGCAACTGGGCAAGAAACTGCCCTGGCCTTGACTGCTGACAGTATGCTGTTCAAATTTGACAAGCGAGAAGAAAAGAAAATTATCTACGAACATTGGCAAGACAAGGTGGAACAGTCCTTCAATAACCCTGCTTCACAAAAAAATCTGTCAGATATTCTAGGCCTTCCAGGCTGAAGATGGATGTCCCAATGTTATGGAAGAACCTTGAGTGAATGTCCAGGCAGCCAGCTCTTTCTGTAATTTCTTGGTTTTGGAAGTTGTTTGCTTTGCATTGCCTGTTTGCTCAGGTCATATTATGATTCAGGTCTCTGATGGAGTTGAAGATTAGATAGTTATAGTTATAGTTTTCCTTTTTAACAAATTTAGAGAAGATACTCATAAAAAACATGTATATTGTATAAGGCTGAGAGACATAAAGAGATAGTTTTTGGTTGATACTGTAAGTTAGGGAAGAAAGTGAATTAGGTACAACACCTTGGACTCACCAAGATAGGATAGATAAAGTAGTATTTTCTCTGAATTTGTCAAATTCTAATTGAGTAGATATTGTTAATGTAATTATTGCCTTTATGTATTTGTATATAGTTGTACGTATTGTATATAGGGTCTTTTTGCTAGTTAAAAACCTATTAGTAGAAGTATTAAGGCAACTCCATATAGTTAAAAGGGAGGTTTATTTTGTGGGGTAACTTACAGGGTCCAGGATAGATGGAGTACAGTCCAGCGGTGTTCTCTGGGGAACTCTGCTTGGTCTACCTTCAGTGTCCAGGATCCAGGAACCAAGAAAGCCAGCACATCTGGATCTCAGGTCTTAAGGGATCCTTTCTTGGCCCCACCTCATAGGTGTGACAGTTACCGGAAGCCTCAATGGGGGTAGTATTTCCAGGTCAAAGCTGGAATAACTACCTACTACAAAAACCTTCTCTTTTTATTTAGACAAAAAAGAGTCACAAGTTATGGTTGGTTATGGTCAGTGAGGAAACTAAGCAAAGAAAATTAGATTAAGGAATCTCATTCTGAAAAGAAAATTGGGATATGGAAATGGTAGGATAACAGTGTAGATTGTTGAATCTACTTTGAAACTAAAAGGGCAGCTACTAGACTCAAATATTTTACATGGGTATGGTATTTTTGTATATTGATATAAATTTAAGGTTATTTTTGTTGTACTGTGTATATGCTTCTACTTATGTTCAAGATATTTTTGTATATTGATACAAATTAAGGTTATTTCTGTTATACTATATCATATGTATCTATTTCTTCTTTAAGGTATTATACCTATGCAGCTCATTTAAGAATGTAACTTTTTAATCCTGAAAAGCTTTTAGGATAATATGAAATACCGGTTAGTTCTCAGTGATCTATAACAATCAAACTTCTAGTCATGTTAGGTATGTTTTCATAGTCAATCAGAGACATAATTTAAATAGATTGTCTTCAAACACTTCTGAGACTTACAGAATATTGTATTTTAATGTTTTAATAACATAAGACTTTTCTTGACAGTGAGGCATCCCTGTTCCTGCCAGCACCGATTTACTTCAAAGTAGGATGAGCAACATCAAAGAACCTCCTGGAGTTTGATTTCTTTATGGCAAAAGCTAGCCATGGGCAATGAAACTGGCTTTGACTCAATTGCTGACAGTATGTTGTACAAATTGGACAAGCAGGACACAAAAGAAGGCAATTGCTAACCTATGCCAAGACAAGGTAGTATAATACATCAAAATTCCTGCTTTACAGAAAAGTCTGTCAGATATTTTTGGCCCATAGACCAAACATACATGCCCCCATTTTGCAGAGGAACCTTAGGGTGACTGTCTAGACAGTCAGATATCTCTGTTGTTTATGAGTTTTGGAAATTACTTGTTCTGCACTTCCTGTTTATTCAGGTAATATATCCTTCTGGGGTCTCTGAGGGGGTTGAAGATTAGATAGTAATAGTTACAGTCTTCTTAGTTTTGATAGAAAGTAAATTTATTACAAAACTTTGGATTCACCAAGATAAGATAGGTGATACAGTATTTTCTCTGAATTTGCCATATATTAATGGACTCGACATTGTGAATATATTTCTTACTTGATAGTTGTTCTTATTGTACAAAGTTTTGCATTGTTAGAGTTAAAACATTACATTTGTATTGAGACAAAAAGGGGGAAATTTTGCAGGAGAATTGTTCATACAGCCAATCCACTGTGCCAATAAAGCCACCTGAAATCAAAGGACAGAGTCAGCAATTGGCTGATGGATATTAACCATAGAGTTCTTGGAGGACTTAGGAGGTTTGATAGAGAGGACAGAGAGAGAGAGAAGAGTGGATTCCCAGAGGTGGTTGATTGGGGAAAATGTAGAGAGAGGGTCAGCCAAATGGTTCTCTGCTTTCCTTGGGATTATCAGGTTTGTATTGCAATTTCTGACTCCCAAGGTTTTAGTATACTGTAACAATTCAGGTAATTGTTTCAGTCAACTTCTATTTGAAGTCAGTCTTCCCACTTTTGTGAACACTTTTCTTCTTCTACTTTATCATTTCTTAGTACTTTTCTTGCCTTTGCCCATGTAATTCTTTATCCAGATCTGAATGGATTGCCAATAGACACACCAAGATTGACATTTAAGAAGAAGGAATCTAGTTTCTTTAAGACAGCAGTCAACTTTACTGTTTTTCTTATGGTCTCTAAACTCTCAATAAGTTAACAGATAAAGTTGTAACTCATAAACTGATACTGGATAATAATGAGATTTTAGAAATTTCCTAAATTTCTAGGAAGCATAATAACCCATATATGTATATAGCTCAAAGAAAATTAAACATAATTTCCTATTTCCCATTTATAAATGACATTGCAAACATCTAAATTATTTGAGCTTAGTATTTCTCTCTTTCCATAGACAAACAACAAATGTGTCTTTCTCTCCCTGCCTTCAACAAAATCAGAACTTAAAATATTCTTTGTTCCCTAGCCTGGTAGCCTGGAGGTAGGTGAGATGAGTCATAAGAGAAGATAGGGCTGCTTGACAGGCTGTCAGGTAGGCATGATTACTGTCTTACTGATAAGTCACTCTAATGTGGCCTTCTGACAAGAAGGATTCACCATCATATAAAAAGTGTAGGCAGAAATAGCAACAAGACCCTTTTGTGTATGAGAGTGAAAATGGAGAGGATGTTTCTATTTCTCTGTCCAATAGTTTCAATTATATTATTTCATTTCCTGTCCTTAAAATGACCATGGCCTCTGTCATCTTTCCTTCATACACAGAACAGTGAGGCTACTGGCCTTCACAGTCTGTTTTAATTACCAGTGTCTTCAAAACTGAGCCTCTGCTTTTCCTAAACACTCTGTGACTCCATTTACCTCACATCTCCTGTCCTACCTCCTGTCTCTTTCCTCTCCTGCAGTATTGTCTCTGTTCTTTAAGCAGAGTCACAGTATCTACACCCATATTCACATAGCTTCACCTGGTCCCTGAGCAGAGCTCAGGGCCAGCAAGTCTACTGTGAGCATAACCATCATCATCTAAGAGGAGGCTCTGGAGTTTCTCCAAAGTCTTTGCTGGGGACAGCAAGGCAGTTGCCTTTGTAAGGAGGAGCAGAAGAATGGTGCCTTTGAATTCCACTCTATTTTATTATTTACTTAACAAAGCAGGAAATCTTCCATGCCAGACTCCAAACTGGGACTTCTGCCCAGCAGGATGAGATAAGGAAGAGGTGCCAGTGTGCCCTTTCTAAATGGCAGACAGATGACTACAGTAAGTTGGAAAGAAATCGCATGCAAGAAACTAGCTCAGATATTGAAGAGCTATCATTACAAGAATCTCATTTTATTTGATGAGATGGTCTGTACAACATCATTCATTGGAGGGTAGGAGAAGTGTGTGCACACGGGTTTATATTGTCAGCAACGGTCTATAACCAAATTGATGATGGTCACTGTCTCTCATCAGTAGCATGGCTTAATCTCTATCACTTATATGTATGTGTATGATACATACAGGGATACACATTATAGTTAGTTAAGACTGATGGTATTGAGGTCATTCCTATATAAATTTGAATTAATTAGGATACCACACTTGGAATTCCTAGCCTGCTAGGCTTCAGCAAAACTTCCCACCATTCTCTTGATCTGACCCAGCAACAGGAACATTGGCTGTTAAAACCAAATGACCCAAATCATCACTAAAATCCCAGCTGAAGTGACCACAGAATCATATGGGATTAACATGAATCAGTATTATGAATCTGTAATTCCTTAATGAATCATTTTACCATTTTACATTTCTAAGTTCCATATATAGCACCATTATCCAAAATGTTCTATTCAAATTACTAAGGGCCACAGTTACAGAGTTGAACACAACAGTCTGCTTATTCCCCTCAGAGGGTCAACTAAATACATTCAGAATCTTTTTCAAAGTCAGTAATAGACTGTTTCCTTATGATGACATTTTGCAATGTTTATGTGTAATTTCCTGATAACGCTGCATCTCAAGATTATTTTTCTGAAGGCATTTTCTTTATATTATATGTTATGACCCAGTCCTCTATTTTTGTATTTCATCTTCAGCTTGGACATTTTTCAGGCATTAGAATTGAACTCTTTTAATTTTGTCTTCTATGTAAGCATCGAACAAATACATGCTGATCAAACATATATTTTGATTTTAGTGATTCATGTCTCATTTTTATTTCAAAATTTGCTTAAAAAATCTTGCATGCCTAACATTTCCTTCTTTCTTTTAATCTTGTCTTACTTTTACATCTAAAGGTTTCTTTCTCATTCTTTTCTTACAAATTTTTAGTCTTTGGCCATCTTTTATCAACTCAAACTCTCTATAGAATTTATTTGTGTCCTCCTGAGGTATAGTGCAAGGCTTGTGGTATCTGAGGGCTGCTTAATTAGAGTAAAGATAGAGAAGGCCATGCAACTGATAAACCTACATTTGGGCCCATTTTGCACTGTGGACCACTGGACTCTCTGCCATGCATGTGAATGCCTGTCTGGCCTTTTCCATCCTATTTCAGTGAACAATTTAGAAAGGCTCCCTTATCAATGGGCTATGGATGCTACATGCTATGTGACCTTTACAGGATCACCAGAGTCATGCTTATATTTCCAGGGTAATTATATTTGTACTCTACTTTTTGGAATTTACCAACTTTCCTTGTTCATGCTAAAAGCAAAGCTGTTTGCTCTGTTTCCATGGGATTTCTAAGACACAGAAGTTTCTTACTTCTGACAGGTCTCTCTGTTTCTCAACACACCATGTCCCTAGATGCCTGAAGACATGTTGTCCTGTCCAGGTGATCACAGACAAGCAGCATGGTCAAGAACCATGCAGTGTGCTCTTTGTAGAAGTCAGCTTTATTCTTGAGTTGTTGAATCCTGGAATACAATAGTAGATTCTTTCAAATATCACTCAGCTCAGGACATTTCCCCGACCTTCTCAGTATCAGCAATGTGTGAAAGAGATTAGTATATCTGAAAGAAAAATATCACCTGTGACCTCATCAAACACAACAGAGGTAGAAAATACAGAACTGAGAGTGTGCTTAAAGCTATGAGTAAGAAGTAAAGCTATGTAACAGATTTTATGACACCTAATAAAATCTTGAAGCACATAACCTTTATGTAAATTTGCATCTCTGAATATCTATCTATACATACAATCTATATCTATACAGATATGGAATATATATTCTAATTTCATAGCATATATATTTGAAAAAGCTACTAAATTAGAACTTGTGATTTTTTTTAGTTAAACCTACTGTCTTATGTATTAGTTCAATATTGATGCTGAGAAAAGGCTGGACACCTTCTGACATAAACAGAGCAAATTTACAAAGAAGCTTTATTTTGCAAGTCATGAATAATTTTGTGTGTAAATCCATTTCCTCAGAGACCCTTTTCCTTGGCTTCCTTCTCTTTGTTTATACGTGGTTTGTGCAGTGCTTAAGTGGGGCTGTGTCATCGAATGCCCTTTCCTTATAAAGACACAGTCAATTGGATGGGGCTGGTTAATAATTAATCATTTTTCTTTCATGTGTTAGCTAGTTATATTTGTTCTTTGAAAGTTTGATTCATGTATATAATGCAATCTGATCAGCTCACTTATTACTGTCTCCTAGTTTCCTCCAACCCCCGTGAAATCTCCCTCCTCCCTACAAGTCCTTTTCTTAGGTTCATGTCTTTTTTTGTGATCTTTTGTTTCCCATTGAGTTTCACCATGGATTCATGTGACCTTGAGTGGAAAACTATCCATTAGATCCTGGTGGGCTCTCTAAGTAATAAACAGCTGAAGTAATGACTCCCCTTCATCCACTATCCATCATTATCTACTGAAATCAAAACAGCTGCACAAGATTTGCACAGTATTAACCTGGTCAAAATGGAGGGTGGAAGGTTAAGAAGTTCTATTCTTAACTGAGTGTCTATTGTCAGTTAATGGCTTCTAAGGGAGCGAAGGTCAGTTTTCTTTCAGATTATGGCTTCTGGTAAGTCTCCTATTCTCCAGTGGATGGCCTAACACCTATTAGAATATAAGCAACAACCATTGGGTCTACTGGAATATAAAATAGTAATGCATGGACATGATGTTTGGTAAGGGACATGTTGAGTGTCTGGAGAGAACTATAGAAAAGAATTAGTGATCAAGCCGAAATATATAAATACATGCATGAAGGTATCAAAGAATAAATATAAACCATTTCATTAAAAACCTTTCCACTGCATTTTCTATGCCTCCAATTCCAATATATGTAGTCCTATTATTTGCCTTACTTCTTGCTTCCCTCTCCACCATAGACCCTTTCCAGTCTTCTACTCCCAATAGATAGTCCAAGTTAAATATAAGAACTACTTAAGGGAGCACAAATGGCATTTGTCTCCCTGAGCTGTGTTATTTCACTGAGGGTAATTTTATCAGTTCCATTTCTCTACTGCAAATTTCCTAATTTCATTTTTGCAGAATAGGTTCCCACTGGGTATATGTACCACATTTTCATTATTTATTCAGCAGTGGATATACATCTAATATGACTCCATTTCCTAGCTATTGTTTAAATGGCAGCAATGAACTTGGCTGTGTATCTCTACTATAGGTTATTAAGTCCTCTGCATTTCAGCTGAGCTGTACAGCAGATCTACATTCAGTGTTCTCAGGAGTCTCTACACATATTTCCATTTTGTTTAATCATTCTGGTAACAGCTAAGCCTCCAGAGATGGCTATGATCTGAGTTACTGAACTTTAATTATTCAATAAGATTATCAAGAGTAACAAGACACATTATGATCTGTTATGCCTTTCAGTCATATTTCCATTGATGACCTTTGTTTTACAAATTTTCAAAAACATAGCTATTCTAGATTAACCATCCCATCTCCTCATATTATCTTCCCCCATCCCCTACCTGCTATTGCCCCCACCCCCAGTTTACTCCAGAGATCTTATCTATTTCCCCTTTCCAGGGTGATCCATGTATCTCCCCTAGGGTCCTCCCTGCTAGCTAGAGTCACTTTGGAGCTGTGGGTTGTAGTCTGGGTATACTCCATTTTACATCTACTATCCACTTATGAGTAAGTACATACTATGTCTATCTTTCTGAGTCTGAGTTACCTCACTCACAATGATGTTTTCTAGTTCCATCCACTTACCTGCAAGTTTCATGATGTCATTGTTTTTTATTGCTGAGTAGTATTCCATTGTGCATACATACCACATTTTCTTTATCCATTCTTTGGTTGAAGGGCATCTAGGTTGTTTCCAGGTTCTGGCTATTGTGAATAATGCTGCTATGAACATAGTTGAGAAAGTGTCTTTGTGGTATGATTGCACATTCCTTGGGTGTATGCCCTAAGAGTAGTATAGCCGTGTCTTGAAGTAGATTGATTCCTAACTTTCTGAGAAACTACCATACTGATTTCCAAAGTGATTGTACAATTTTGCACTCCCACGAACAGTGGAGGAGTGTTCCCCTTGCTCAGCATCCTCTCCAACATAAGATGTCATCAGTGTTTTTGATCTTAGCCATTCTGACAAATGTAACATGGTATCTCAGAGTAATTTTGAGTTGCATTTCCCTGATGACTAAGGATGTTGAGCAATTCCTCAAATGTCTTTCAGCCAGTTGAGATTCTCCTGTTGAGAATTATCTGTTTAGCTCTGTAGCCCACTTTTTATAATTGGTATTTTGATGTCTAGAACAGGAACAGAATGGGAGAACAATGAAAGAAATACCATGATAGAGGGAGACATCATGGGGATAGGGACAGACCAGGTGCTGGGGAGGTTCCCAGGAATCCACAAGGATGACCCCAGCTTAGACTAGTGACAGTGGTGGAGGAGGTGCCTGAACTGTCTTACCCCAGTGATCAGATTGGTGAATGCCCTGACTGTCATCATGGAGTCTTTGTCCAGTGACCAGTAGAAGCAGATGCAGAGAGCCAAAGCTGGGCACCAGGCAGAGCTCCAGGAGTCAAATTGTAGAAAGAGAAGAGAGATTATATGAGCAAGGGGCATTGAAATCATGATGGGGAAATTTACAAAGACAGCCAAAGCAGGCTAGTGGGAACTCATGGACTTTATATCAACAGCTGTGGACCCCCCATGGGACTCGACTATGCCCTCTGCATGGGCCAGACAGTTGTGTACATTGGTCTGCTTGGGGGACCCATTGGCAGTGGGATCAGAATCCATCCCTGGTGCATGAGCTGGCTTTATGGAGCCCACTACCGGTGGGGGATACCTTGCACAGTCTTGATGAAGGAGGAGGGACTTCAACCTGCCTCACCTGCATGTGTGGGGCTCTGCTGACTCCCCATGGGAGGCCTTGCCTTGTCACAGGAAGGAATGGGGTGTGGGTTCAGGGAAAGGCTGCAGAGCAGGAGGAGGGAGGACAGGGGAATCTGTGCTTGGTATGTAAAATGAATAAAAATATTCTTAATAAAAAACATAGATATTATTTTACAATACTCATTTTTTTCTAATTGTCATCACTAGCAAATCCATTTGACTCTATTTTCAGAAGTTGAGACAGTATGATTATTGCAGAACACTTACTCCTTGCCCCAATGCCACTTTGTCTTCTATGAAGCTGTAAATCACACTTATTGTCTACCATATCCTCTATCAGTGCTTTTAATTGCTGCTGAAGACCTTTCAATAGCAAGTGAATACTATACAGCTTAAAATCTATGAACACTGTCCCTGTTCTCACAGTAATATGTACATTTCACACCTTAGTCTTTAAATAAATATGTGCCTCTCACTTCCTGGAAAGTGCTTTCTGCTTGTCTCAGGGAACCTTCTTTGTTAACTTTGCCAGGCTCTGCTTTGTCTACATATTTAAAGTTACTTTTACTAGGAATGATATACAGCAAAAATATGGACAAACATGAGCTTAGGGTGAGTGAATTGTAGCAAATCCTTCTGCCCTAGGAGGAGTGTGTTGGTTTGAAAGAAAATAGTCCCCAAAGGGAGTGGCACTATTAGGAAGTATGACCTTGCAGGAGAAGGTGTAGTCTTCTTGTAGGAAGTGTGTTACTGTGGAGTTAGGCTTCAAGGTCATATATGCTCAAGACACCATCCAAGGTCATGGACCAATACCTATTATCTTCAAGATGTAGAACTCTCAACTACTTTCCAAGCACCATGTCTACCTGCATGATGCCATGTTCCCTGCAATGATGATAATCGAGTAAACCTCTGAAACCATACTCTTCCTTTTCAATTAAATGTTTTCCTTTAAAAGAGTTGCCATGGTCATGGTGTCTCTTTACAGTTATAGAAACCCTAAGACAAATTCATACCAGGTACTGGGGGATTGCTATGATAGCTCTCACCATGTTTTTGCTTGAAAGTGTTTGAATTTTGGTACTTTGGGTTAGGAAAGCAGTGGAAAGCTTTAAGCACTGCTTAATGGGACATACAGTCAGGAACATTAAAGGCAATGGTGATGAGAATGACTTGAATTGTCGGGATCAAGAAGTTCAAGAGGAGAAGCATGTCACTATGTTGCCTTGAGACTTGCCTTGTGATATTTTGGTGAAGAATGTGGCTGCTTTTTGACCTTTTCCAAAAAGTCTGCCTGAGGCTAAAAAGAAAGTTTTGGATTAATTCCACTGGCTGAGAAAATCACAAAACAGTCTACTATAGATTCTGTTGTGTAGTTATTATTGGTAACTCTGGTGAAGATTTTTAATGAAAATGAGCAAGACCGTGACATAAAAATCCAAAGCTGGGTGGTGGTGGTGGCAGGCCTTTAATCCCAGCACTTTGGAAGCAGAGCCAGGCAGATTGATCTCTGTGAGTTTGAGGCCAGCCTGGGCTATCAAGTGAGTTGCAGGAATGGTGCAAAGCTACACAGAGAAACTCTGTCTTGAAAAAAAAAATCCAGAATGTACAGATTTATAAATGGGAGCCTCAAGTAGAATAGAGTATGGTCTTCTTGGAGGAAGTGTGTCACTTTGGAGCTGGGCTGTGAGGTCTCATATATGCTCAACATGGAGCTCAACATGCTCCAATGTGACCGACCACTTCCTGTTGTCTGCAAATGAACATGTAGCAGCTCTGTCTCCAGCAGCTTGTCTGGCTATATGCAGGCATGCTCCTTGCAATGATGATAATGGACCAAACCTCTGAAACTATAAACCACAATCTCAATGACATGTTTTCCTTTGTAAGAGTTGCCATGATCATGTTGTCTCTTCATAGCAACAAAAATCTTAAGACAAGGAGGTTCTATGAATTAAAATGATACCATCCTGTAGTGGGTAGCCATTCCAGCTTTGGTCTGGAAGTTCCAACCCCCATTGAGGCTTCGGTAACTGTCACACCTACAAGGCAGGGCCAAGAGAGGGCCCTGAAGACCCAAGATCCAGATGCGCTGCCCTCTCTTGGTTCCTGGACCCTGGACGCTAGAGGTAGACCAAGGAGAATTCTCCAGAGAACACAGCCAGACTGCGCTATGTCTTCCCCAGACCCTGCAACCTACCTATCCCTTCATTTGTAAGTTATGCCACTAATAAAACTCCCTTTTAACTACGTGGAGTGGCCTTAATAATTTCACCAATACCATCCTCATAATTAAGCATTTCAATGGCATAATTAGGAAATAAATATCAACCTCTTAATAATGAAAATTTACTTTTATATTTTCTATATATTTTGTCTAACCATTATGCTATTGGTCCATAATTTCATCTGGTTATATATTCTAAAATCTTTATTACCTTATATAATATTTGTATATATGTGCATATAAGCTTCACACACATGTTTCTTTCCATATATATGTTTCTTTAGACACCAGCTTAGTACTTCCATTTACTTCCTAGTTACACCACAGAAAGGAGTGGGGCCTCTCTCCCCTCAATGGCAGCCTTATGCTTGGTGGGAAAACCACCTAATGCAAACATATACAGGAAAGCCATATGGACAGTCTTGACACTAATTTTTATGAGGCAAATTTATAAATTTGCTGATCAGAAAGCTGATCTTTTCTAAAGTTTGAGGTTTTAATATATGTTTTCTATTGGCATAAAGTGTAGTGGGCTCACTGAGATTCACAAAGAGCTGTATTCATATATATATATATATATATATATATATATATATATATATATATATGGAGAGAGAGAAAGAGAGAGAGATACAAATATATATGATTTAACAAGGCTTATGTGAATGGAAAACATTTGAGTATTTTTTAGGCACTTACCATGGGTGATTATATTTTCATAACCATCTTTTGTGAAGAGGATGGTGATGGTCATGCTGGCAGTTTCTAACATCTCAGATTAATGGGCTGAGAACAAGACCAAAGTTTTCATAAAGGTAACCAATGGTCTAGGAAGCTGTATGGCCCAGGATCTGGACACTTTCTAATGCTATTCAATATTTGTTTGCTTATTAATTGCAATTTCTTTGTGAGGTGAAAGAAAAAAAAGCACAGAGAATAACCAAATAATTTAGAGTGAGAGGTTGTAGATATAAAATCAGTTTTCTAATCAGAGAGACAGAGAGAGAGAGAAGAGAAAGGAAGAGAGAGATAGAGAGACAGAGACAGAGATAATGAGATTGAGAGACATGAGGGACATGTGATTATTTAGAGTATAAGGCATACATTTTAAATCTAATGGTGAATTACTTGTGCAAACTTTAGAGGATTTTTTGGCAAGAGAGAGATGCGATCAACATTCTGTCTTGAACGGCTCACTCTGACAGTTAGAAAGGGATCTGATGAAGCACGTTTGAGGGCAGGAATATTTCTAATTCTCCTGGGAGATTGTTAAAATTTACAGAGAGAAATATTGCTGAAAGACAGAGAGAAACCTTGGTCCTAAGGGCTGTTGTTGGGGAGATTACAGGCGGCACATGGGTGCACATTCTAAAAATAATAAACATTGTAATCAGGCAGCCCTTGAAGTACAGCATGGTACAAAATAACCCTTAGATTTTGCATAATAGGAGAGAATGGCTGTCAGGCTTTGAGAGGAATCATATTTGGTGTTTTTTCTTCTAATTAGTGTTCCTAAGTTGAACTTATAATGCTAAAGCCTCAGAATCTGACTATGTGAATAATTGGGAATTTTCCTTAGAAATGATTTAATTTTAAAAAGTAAGGTATTATTTGTGTCATCCTTAATGAAAGCTGACTTGTATTCTATTTTATTTAACTTTTCAGTATATGAAACTATTTTATAACAGTGTAATACAATAATCAAGCAGATATGTATGATATGTGCTTTTTATGAATCTCAGTGAGCCCATTGCACTTTATGCCAATAGACAATTTATATTATAACTTCACCATTTAGAAAAGATCACCTTATAAATTTGTCTCATAAAAATTAATGTCAAGACTGTCCAGATGACTTTCCTGTATATGTTTGCATTAGGTAGTTTTCCCACCAAATATAAGGCTGCCATTGAGGGGAGAGAGGTCTCACTCCTTTCTGTGGAGTAACTAGGAAGTAAACGGTAGTACTAAGCTGGTGTCTGAAGATGAGTTAGTTAATGAGATTGTAGAGCAGATTACAGTGTGATGTAACCTTGTACCAATAAAACAATGCCAGTGTTAAAGAATGGAGAGAAAAGATTGGTGAGACTTTAATTCCCCTGGAATAAACATAACCTGGAGGTAAAGAAGGCAATGTTCACACACACAGTTGATATACTTGAATGTACTAGAAATGGGAAAGAATTCTTACTTGTTACGACAAGGATTGTCCAGGTTCGTACATATGTAGCGACCCTGTATTCCTCCACTAAAAAATTGTTGCTTCTACTGCAAATCTGTTTCAGACTGACACTTTTCCTCCCTGAGAAATGCTCTTCAGGAACTCAGGGCCGAAATAAGCAAAGTCAAATATGAGAGCCACAACATGCATGTAGAGTCACTAAAACAGTATTTATGCACTTTTGAATCTGTTCGGGTAAACAGAATTATCAACAAAACCAGATTCTTCAATTCTGTACCAATTGTCTTTTTTTTTTTTTTGTCATCCTTTCCTTAGGTATCAATGAATTTGCTGTTGTGAAAACTGTATTCCTTAGAATTGCTGAAAGTATCTCCCCTAGGTAGAGGTGTGTGTGTGTGTGTGTGTGTGTGTGTGTGTGTGTGTGTGTGTGTGTGTGTGTGTGTGTGAAGCATGACCATAAGGTTTCTGGTGCTGGAAATGACTGGCAGATCAATGTCACAGGAATATTTCTTGTCACTCAGGATCTCATGGCCTCCTCTGGGTACATGACATTGTTCACTTCCATCTTTTCTCCTGGGTTTTTCTCCAGGTCATAAAACCTTGGCAGTCAGGACTAGCTTTCCCTCCACAGAGTTGCAGGATGCAGTAGAGTTTGATTCATAGGACAGGGTCTCAGCATGAGGAGACAAACTGATCACTAGATTCTCAGCTGGCTTGTTCTGTAAAAGGCTGAAAACCCTGATGCCAGACAGGAGAGTTTTGAATATAGAGTTCTTCAAACAAGGGCAAATAATTTGGGAAATGTGTGAGGATTAGAGTTAGTTTCTGAAAAGCAGTTTTCCTTTTTCATTCTGGCTTGTTGCAGACATTGTGTCATGACGGTGAAGACAGTGCAGCAACTTTCTCCCAAATGCCTTGGTGATTTCAGAGTGAGGTAGGCTGTCCCAGAAGTGGGGTACAATGCAGTAACACGGCCACTATGGAGAGGCCTCTTTGTACCTGAAGATTTCTCAGGTGGAGATGACAGGCTCCATTGCAAAGAACCTCCTGGTGAAAGTAGGTTTGGCTCTGGAACATCTTTGCCACTTCCTATTGTCTGTCTCCCTTTTGACAGGAGTTTACTAAATTTGAACTGTATGGAATTATTAACACCCTATTCAATACTGAGTTTTTTATGTGGGAGCTTGTTCTCCGAGGAGCCTTCAAAGACAAGGTTTCCTCTCTGTAGAGCAGACATTCTCAAGAAATTAATTTGATAAAATCAACTTGTTTGCTGTCTGAATTTTCTTCTTAGTGGATTCAGTTAAGAGTTAATTCACATCCAACACGGTTCAAAGAAATGTGTTCATTTTGTGTTCTGCCACATTTTCCCATCGAGAGAGCACTGGTGGAGCATAGACATAACTCAGGCAGCATCCATCAGACGATGATTATCAGCCAGAAGTGGGGTCTGGGGCTGGGGAACTGAAGAGCATCTGGAGAGACCCAAGCCACTTTGTTTACAGGATTCCTCCACTGTGTAGACACAGGACACTTGTAGTTTTTATGGTTTCTTGGTCCATGGACAGAATACAGCTTTCTTAACTGAAGGTGACCTGTCTCCACTCTTTGGTTCCAGGAATCAGAGCCTCTGGTGGCAGTGGACAAAGTCATATGGGAATGTGTTAGGATAAATGTATCAGCATGTGTTGAGGGACATGTGATAAGGCCTGACTTGTATTCCTATAAGGAAAGAACTTACAGAAATGATGTAAAAACAGTATTTGTGTATGAAATTCTCAAAAATGTTAAACCAAAAATTTAACAAAATAAATAGAGAACATATGGACCCACAGGGAAAACCTACTGAAGGATCTGCACAATGTAAAAAAAATCATTGTGGTTAACCACTGGAAGACATGGAGAAAGGGTTGATGCAGCTTCCACCATTTTGTTTACCTTGTAGTCTCCAAACCTGCTGTGTGTGATGGCCTGGACTCTAAATTATTTTGGGAGTCATACTGAACTAACATGAAGATCAGAATTTTCCATGTATAGATATCAAGAATTATTGGATGTATACTAGTTGTTGAGTCCATATTATAAGACAAGTGTGTGCCTAAGGACTTCCTCAAAAATCATTTACCTTGGAGCTTGCTACATTCTTACTCAAGGCTTCACAGAGCCTCTTTCAAGTGATACTGGTTAGCTCTTAAGTCTTCCATCACATCTGTTCATGGATCATATTTTTCTTTTGTGGTGTATTAATCCCTTTCACACTTCACTGATACTGAAAAGGGTCAGGGAAATGGTACCAATTGTGTGAAATGTGGTGGAATTAGTATACGGCCAAGATGACTTTTCCTTGTCTGTCACTTTCTTACCCACTCACAGGTGTGCATGGCCCTCCTTCTGCTCCTTTCATCTTACATTGAAGGTTAACTGTAAGTAAGCATGTGGGTGACTCATGTCCTGGTACTCTGCCTCAACAGGGTCTGCAGAATTAGAGACAGTTATGATAATAAACTGAGGAGTCTTCCAGCATCAAGTAACTATACCCTACACCCAATCAAGCAAAATGCTAAGAGCGTATCAGATTTCTAAGTAGCCAAGGAGAATTGCCAGGTCCTAATCGATTCCCTTCCAAGGCAACTCTGCCTGTAAAGCCCCTACTGACAAAACCTTCCTGAAAACCCAGGAAAGGACAAATAGCAGAAAATTAAATGTGTAGTAGAGAAGACACATATCTTCAGTCCAGAAGGAGCTTGTCTTTGAATTTCCAGTCCCATGGCCCACCACCATATGGTACCTCAACAAAACAATACACAAAAATTGAATGTAATTTTGTACTAAAATTAGCAATAACAAAATTTTATAGAAGTGTGATGTTCAAAGAAGAACTGCCTAGGCTAGTAACTCTCTGTCTTAGATGATGTAGAATAACTGCCTATTATCAGATATGACAGAATAGACACACAGTAAAAGGGAGCAAACTAAGACAGCTGGATGGAAATATGATGACATCTTGTAACTAAATTTTAAATAAAAAATAGAGCAATATATTGAAGAATATAATGGATAATGATTTGGGGTGTTTGAGAAATTATCCTGTAATGTCTAAAATAAAGCAAGTTACACAGTAAGAAATGACACAGGGAAAAATATTCAACAGCTTCTAAGAACAGCAGTTTGGATTAAGACCGAGGTTGGAGATGAATTAGGATCAATATGTAGCAGAGAAAATATTCTGGGTTGAAGACCATTCTAAGTAAGCAAACTGGGATCAGACTACAAGTGAGAGCATAGATATAATATGATTGAAATTGCATGTGATAGCCAATTGTTTAATTCTATTGTATACTCATGGCCAACCATTGCTTACTGGTAGTGATTGAGAACATTTGCTAAAAGTGAGAAGGTATAAGCCCAGCGTTAGGAAACCTTCTAGAAAGGGATTTGGCTATGGAAATCTCAGAAACAGGAAATAGCATGGACTTGTCAAGGAATTATGTATTTGTCTTACAGTTTTGCAGAAATTCCATGGCACTTTTTGTGCTATTTTTGTTAACAGGGATAGAATGTTTGGAGCTGAGGAAATGGCTCAGTCACTAAATATCTTTCCTCTTGAGCATAAGAAACCAAGTTCTAATCCCCCTGAATCCAAGTAAAAATCCAGGTGAGAAGACACATTGCTAAGTCCTAGCAATTATGATTTGGGAGATGGAGATACCTTTAGTTCCGGAGACTTGCAAGCCACCTAGTTTCTCAACATGACATTTTCAGGGCAATGCCATATTTTATCCTAAGTACAAGGTAGAAAGTAGCATCTGAGTACCAATAGCCAAAGCTGCACTCTGTCCATGTTTTACCATGCATGTAAAGAAATGCACACACACACACACACACACACACACACACACACACACACACAAACAAACATATGTACGCTCACTCACACACAGAGGAAACAGAATATTTTAGGTAATGTAAAGCTCCAAGTTTTCCCCATTTTGAAACAACAAATTTGGAATTTTGAATAGTCTTTGTGGACATGATTTAGATAAGGATGCAGGGAATGCATCTTATCCAAACAAGAATGACCCCTAAATCATGAAAACATTGGAATATCACACACATAGTTACAGTATGTCTACAGATGGTCTATGGTTGAAAATGAGAGCTAAAGATATTAGGCATCTTCATGGTTGCCAAAATATCAGTGAGTACAAACATATGCATATGTATGAACTGCCTGCCAAATGTAATGAAATTCATGTAATGCCAAAACTCTAAAATAGGGTTCGGCATGATATTTCACTTTATCAACTCTTAGTCTAAATCAAACTGCCAATGCCTCATATTATGCTTCCTGGCTGAAGTCCCAAAGAGGAGTCAAGGATGCAGTGCATCCTCCTTTGTCAAATGTGAGGTCACCCAGTATGAGGATCAAAGGCACCTTTCTTCTGCTGTGTCTTATAAATGCAGCTACCCCACTGCATGCAGCACAGACTTGGAAGAAACTCCAGAGCCTCCTCCAAGATGCTGGTTGTCCTACTCACAGTGGCCTTGCTGGCCCTGAGCTCTACTCAGCGCTTCAGCGAAGGTAAGAAAACAGGGCTGTTTGTTCGGTGAATCTGCTTGTGGGAAACAGATCACACATCGCTCCTGGAAGATGCAGAGATAGAGAAGGAGATTAGCAGAAAGGCAGGACTGTAGAATCAGCACCAAGGTAGTGCATTTGAATCCTCATTCCATACCAAGGATTTGAATGTTGTCATGTGTAATAGAAACTTGATTGAATGTTTGAACAGAAGGATGATAGATAGAAGGATAGAGTAGGGCTGGATTTCTAGATTCACCTCTCTGTGTTGTGAAGGATAAAACAGGAAGGCTCACAGAAGGATGTCCAGCTGTGAATACACTGCAACAAAGTAGTTAGGGGATAACAGGCATCTTGCTTCAGTGAATGTAGAACAGAAGAAAGGAAAAATATAGGGACATTTCTGGGTAGGATAGTCAAAATCAGTAATTTGAAAATTCTATCCCTTTGCTTTTCTCTGGTCCATGGAGACAATGCCTAGAAAATCGGTTGTCTGAGACCTCAGTTGCTAGTTCCAAGCATCAAGATACAATGTTTGAATTAAGAGAAAATTTCCATATAAACTAGATAGAAGTTATAATGAGGGTGATTGAGAAATAAGTAAGAAGTACTACCCAATAGACATTGAGTTAATACTTGTAAGAGGGCATTTGTTTTATTACTAAACTTACCTCTTCTTGTGATGTACCAATAAAGAACTTGAGACTACATATCAAAGCCCTAATCACAAATCACTTGTTTCAGGATTCCCCCAAGGACCCCCTCCCAAGCAAGGTTTTGGTCCTCAGCAAGGTCCACCCCAGCAAGGTCAGCAACAGAACCGGCCCCCTCAGCCAGGAAACCAGCAAGGCCCACCCCAACAGGGAGGCCCACAGCAGAACCAAGGCCCTCAGCCTGGAAACCAGCAAGGCCCACCCCAACAGGGAGGACCACAGCAGAACCGACCCCCTCAGCCTGGAAACCATCAAGGCCCACCCCAACAGGGAGGCCCACAGCTGAACCGACCCCCTCAGCCTGGAAACCATCAAGGCCCACCCCAACAGGGAGGCCCACAGCAGAACCAAGGCCCTCAGCCTGGAAACCATCAAGGACCACCCCAACAGGGAGGCCCACAGCAGAACCGACCCCCTCAGCCTGGAAACCATCAAGGCCCACCCCAACAGGGAGGCCCACAGCAGAACCAAGGCCCTCAGCCTGGAAACCATCAAGGACCACCCCAACAAGGAGGCCCACAGCAGAACCAAGGCCCTCAGCCTGGAAACCAGCAAGGCCCACCCCATCAGGGAGGCCCACAGCAGAACCGACCCCCTCAGCCTGGAAACCAGCAAGGCCCACCCCAACAGGGAGGTCCACAGCAGAACCGACCCCCTCAGCCTGGAAACCAGCAAGGACCACCCCAACAGGGAGGTCCACAGCAGAACCAAGGCCCTCAGCCTGGAAACCAGCAAGGCCCACCCCAACAGGGAGGTCCACAGCAGAACCGACCCCCTCAGCCTGGAAACCAGCAAGGACCACCCCAACAGGGAGGACCACAGCAGAACCGACCCCCTCAGCCTGGAAACCAGCAAGGCCCACCCCAACAAGGAGGACCACAGCAGAACCGACCCCCTCAGCCTGGAAACCAGCAAGGCCCACCCCAACAGGGAGGTCCACAGCAGAACCAAGGCCCTCAGCCTGGAAACCAGCAAGGACCACCCCAACAGGGAGGTCCACAGCAGAACCGACCCCCTCAGCCTGGAAACCAGCAAGGACCACCCCAACAGGGAGGACCACAGCAGAACCGACCCCCTCAGCCTGGAAACCAGCAAGGACCACCCCAACAGGGAGGTCCACAGCAGAACCGACCCCCTCAGCCTGGAAACCATCAAGGACAACCCCAACAGGGAGGCAGACCTCAGGGACCTCCCCAGGGCCAGCGTCCTCAGTAATCAAAGTTACATTGTCAGGTATGATCGGTATTTACTCTTCATGAAACGTCATAATTCTTACAGTTTTGTAAGTATAAGCTGCAACGATTCAACTTTAAACACATTTGTATTCTATAGTTTGGGTTCTCATTACTATTTGGGTATTCTGTGGTGGTATAGGAAGATGATTTATATATTATATTCTCCTCAACATATTGTAATTGTGAGGAGCAATGACTATACATGATTGGCCACATGATTGTCCATTGTCTGTGCAAGAAGTACAATGTTCTCCCTAAATCCTGCTGCCTCCTTTCTCATTATAGCAACACTACCTTTTACAGTTCTATTTGATTATTCACTGCTTCTCCAGTACATGAGACCTTAAGGCAGTGCTGTTAAATGTTATCTGCATTTTTAGAATTGATTCATTTTAGTATATGACCAAAATAGGAAAAAAAACACCAAACTAGAAATAAAAGCATCAAATTAAATCTTAAAAGTATATGTTATCATCCCTTCTCACCACCTCATCATCTAAGGCTACCACTGATTCTTTCAATAGGCTATTAGGAATACACACACACACACACACACACACACACACACACACACACACACACACTTTCTATTATTTTCATATCTGCACATTGTAGCATGAATCGTAAAGAGTTCTTATTAATAAGATCAAACCCGGACCAGGTATTGGGGTGAATTCTGGAAGATCAGAGAGACAGAACAAGCCACAGCTAACCTCACCTGACCAACTTCTCAGCTGGTCTTTTTTCCTCAGACTGGATGTTTCTGTGTCCTCATCCCAATGGTGCTCAGCTGAACTGCTGCTCGAAAGCCTGAAGCTTAACCAGCTAATAGCTTAACCAGCCAAATGCTTCTTGTTTCTGGTCTTCACACCTTGTATATCTTTCCTTTCTACCATCACTCCCTGGGATTAAAGGCTTGCTTTCTGGTATTAAAGGAGTGTGTCACCATGCCTGGCTGTTTCCAAAGTGGCCTTAAACTCACAGAGATCCAGAGGGATTTCTACCTCTGAAATGCTAGGATTAAAAGTGTGAGTGCCACCATTTTCTAGCCTTTGTATCTAGTGGATGTTCTGTCTCTGACCCCAGATAAACTTATTAGGGTGCACAATATTTTGGGGAACACAACACCACCATAGCACATTACACATATTAATTAAAATGTGTTTTAAAACAGCCACAGTATTTCAAAGAGATACCATATTTCTGTTGATATTTTTGGTGTTTTGTTTTTTGTAGTAGTGAATGATCACATTCTGTAGCTCCTGCTGTCATTGATTAGCTAAAATCTGGTCAGTGGTCTTTCAAGCTGGTTCCTGTGTTTCACTAGTATAAAATGTGCCTTTGTAACCATCTGTCTAAATATGTCTTATGATTTGTAATGAGTTTTTGAGACATTGTTCATATAGATCATGCTGGCTTCAAACTTCCTGTGTGGCCAAGTATGACCTTGAGTCCCTGATCATCTTCCCTCTACTCCAAAATGCAGTGATTATAGACATATGTCCTAATCACCGGTTTAAGATGAATTGTATTCATGCTAACGCCATATAACCAATAAAATATATTTTCTTCATTTTATCAGCCCCAATTCAGAGTACATTATGTCCTAGGTGATTAGCAAGAATGAGTGAAGAGAATTAGAATGGGGAGAGAGAAAGAGTAGAGACAGAGAAAAAATACCTGGACTTCTAACCACATCATTTACAGTGTCAGAAAAGGATGAGAAACTTGATCTTATTTTACATTCCCTATAACTTCCTTTTGTGTTTGTTTCTTTCAGAAAATGATTGGGAAGATAATGGCCTTGCTGGACAGTGCAACTGGAATAACATGCCCGTAAATTATCCTCATAATACCAATAAAATCACAAGCATGCAATTTCTGACTCTTGTCTCTACTTATAAGTATAAGTTAGTATGGAAGTCGACTACCTTAGACACAATTCGTGAGCACCCTGAACCCTATGTCATGGATGTCTCTACCTTTCTATCTTCCTGTGTCCACAAACCAGTTGTCAGATGAAAAAATCCATTTTACCTACAATTGATTATCTTCTAAGACAAACATAATTTGTATAGTCACACACTATGTAGATATATACTGTAGCTAGAGTTTTCCTGCCTTGCCCACAGTCAGGACAAATCTTTGTCACCCACCAATCTCACAGACGCTCAGACCCAACCAAGTAAACACAGAGACTTATATTGCTTACAAACTGTATGGCCGTGGCAGGCTTTTTGCTAACTGTTCTTATATCTTAAATTAACCCATTTCTATGAATCTATACCTTGCCACATGGCTGGTGGCTTACCGGTGTCTTTACATGTTGCTGGTCATGGTGGCAGCTAGCAGTGTCTCTCTGCCTTTGTCTTCTGCTTGCCAGAATTCTCCTCTCTCCTTGTCCCACCTACTTCCTGCCTGGCCACTGGCCAATCAGTGTTTTATTTATTGACCAATCAGAGCAATTTGACATACAGACCATCCCACAGCAATATACACATATATATTATGTATATCATAAATCTTCAACTGATATTCTTGTACTTTAGAGAAACAGAAAATTCAGAATAATTGTAAGGAAAGTTTAAAAACAGAAATTCTTAATACTTCCTAAATAGTTGATTGCATTTTCATGGGTTATTGATGTGCTTTTCCATATTGTTTTCCTATAATATACTACACTCTCCTTTCATGTTCACAAAAATGTTGTCTTGCAAAGTATAGCCAGAATTTTTATTAAAGCCTACATAGATTCCATAAGGCAATATGATAGATTTTAAAAGATAAAATATTTTAAGTCCTTCAAATATGATTTTGAGACCTACAATTTTTTCTTGCAGAGGACTCCTAGTATAATTGGAAATAAATACACACAATAATACTGTGATGTTGCAAACCTGGTTCTTAGGAATCATAAAAATCTGCAAAACCCACTATTGCCTTATTTTACCCTAACTCACAAATGGTTAAACAGCATTTCCTTTTACTACAGTAAATTTGATATGATATATAACATAACCAGTTTAACATACATATCTATTTAACACAGAGAGATTTGAGTTATTTTCCAAGATCCTTGGGGCATTTCTTATTATGAAACTGAGTACAATAACAATTAGAACTTTATTTTATGGAAATGTTAAAGTTATCAGAATTTTAAAACATGTTGAGTTACAGTTTTGAAGATGGTTAAACATACTTGTTGCTCTTGCAGAGGATACAGGTTTTGTTCCCAGTACCCACACTGCAATGCACAGCTGACTATAACTCCACTTCCAGGGAATTTGTTGCCCTGTTCTGGCCTCTGCAGGCATTGAGTCCATGTGGTACTCATACACATTCAGGCAAACACTCCTATGTATGAAATAACATAAACAGGTATTTAACAAAACCTATGAGGTACAAAAATTATAGCTCACGATAAAGCAATACTCAAGTTATAAAATATTAAGGGTAAACCCATGAAGTTATAAACTACTGAAATCTCTAGCTATGTCAATTTTGAGAAGTTTCACTTTTACACTTAAGGATTTAATTTAGGAAAACACAAAGCATAAGGCACCATGTGTATGAAATACACTATCCATCATCTTGGTTTCGAATCTATAAGCATTTTCTTTTTAAGATTACATTGTATCCAAGAACACATACTATTTTAGCAGATATCTTCTTGTTGGAAATATTTTCTGATGTTAGGAATCATCATTTTAACTGATGAATAAATCTACTGAAGTCTGATGATGATTAATCACAAGTGTAATTTCCCTGTCACATCCCTACATTTTCCTCATCATGGTTTTGTCCTCTTACAATCTCACCACTCCTGAGGTGGTGATAAACAGATGAGGAGTAAAAGCCTGTGTGTCTCCATAGAAATACCCTGTCTTCAAAAAAAACAGAACAAGGAAAAACCCTCCTTTATAAACATGTCTGATGTTCTTATAGCTGTTTAGTTTCTTTCTTCTATTTTTCTCCTTCAATTGGTAGAAAATTCACTTATTTTACTTAGCAAACATCCCACTTTGTCTTTCTTTAAAAATAATATTTATAGCTTAACTTCTGAAAAAGATAACTTTTCTCATATATAGATATTTTTCTTACTTTTTCTAATTTTAGTTTCCATGTATTTGTTATAGCTTTTAGCTAATTAGCTGTATTTTGTGAAGAATGTGATGATAGATAAAATGTTGATGTGGCATAGAACTTTTTTTTTAGTGCAAGGAAAAGTCTTCAGGTTCTGTGGTTGTTTATATACCAACGGCCTCCATAGGCTTATATATTTGAATTCTTAGTCATTAGGTAGTGGTGGTACTTGAGAGGGATTAGGAGGTAGGTATGGCTTTGTTGGAGTAGGTATGGTAAACTATTAATGCCACTAGTTCCATAATGTTACTATCTTGCAAATTATGGATTACCTGTTAGTAATACATTGGCAGTAATTTATAGATGAAAATCCTCAGGTGCTTGTTAATTCTCTCAAGGAGAAATCATTGATTGAAGTCCTTATGGCTCCCCTTGAGGACTATGTTTTCAATTGTGGTAGGTAGAATAAAGGTCCAATTGACCTAAAACTATGGAAGTTGTCTTTGCTTTTAGAGACCCTGTTGAGTGGCATGAAGTTAGAATGTCAAACTCTCAATTACAATTTGGTATTTCTATTCACACTAATTTGTGGAAATTAAGTGCCTTTACCTACTTAAAGCATGGAATGGAAAGACAAACTTTAATAATGACAAATTTCATTAGTCCTCTAATTTAGATCAAAGTTGCACATTTATGGCTTATGTTCCATTACCTTTTCTATTACTGAAAGGACCTGTGCAATGGCACCCTAATAGTTATATCATCATTTGTATACAATGTATTCTTCATCCTGTGCCAATACTAGTATGTCCTTTGATGTTTTGAAAGTTTATATGTTCTCAAAGGGAGACCAGCAGTCTAGATATGAGTGAAGTTGTCAAGACTATGGCAAGACTCACCTGTGATGATGTTAGTACAGAAGCTTGATGAAAACATATTCAGAAGATGATGGAGGCTGGGACTGATAATTGATACTGTCTTGGGAATCATCGCATTAACTCTGACTCCTACCATAGCTGGAGTTGCTCTTCATGAAGAAGTTCAAACTGCTGAATTTGTTAACAATTGATATATACATTCTCATGTACTTTAAACTCAACAAATTAAGGTAGATGGGGAAACAGTTGATGAAACAGCTTAATTGAGACAAGGTGCAACAATCATTAGAGATCATTTAGAATTATTGAGAGAACAGATGAAATTGAAATGTGATTGGTGTGTTACTTCTTATTGTATTGCACCTTTAAGATTCAATGCCAGCAACAATGATTGGATAAAAAGTTAAAATGCATTTGTTGTGTCATCCTAATTCTTCTCAAATGATTTATGATTAAAAGCAAGAAATTACAGAAACATTTCAAAGACACTGCCTGATGTAACAGGGATGAGTGTTGTAGAACATCTTGCAGATGTTGTACCTTCATTTAATCCCATGAATAATTCTCATAAGTTCCTTACTTTGTTGTGTTACCTTTACTGGCTTTGAAATGTATGCTGATTTATTTGCATAAAACTGTTTGACATCTAGATAGACAGAAGACCTTATTTATTATACAACTTCATAATCTCCAACATATTTGTTATCTCTAACAGATCTGCCTAAAACTGAAAGGGGGATGATATAGTGATGTGCAAGTAAAGCCTTATTACCTGCCTTTAAGCAAAATGTATAGTAAAGCTGTTGTGTCTTGCTTTGAGAGAAATGGTTCAAAAAAGGCTTTGGTATGTTTGGGTTTATCATTGGGCCATAAATTGTTTTGAGACTATTTACCCTGAAGAATTGTTTTTCTAGAGAGTCTGCACTTGTTACTATGTGCAAGCTTCACCAAATCTGGCCCTAAGACACTCCTGGCAGAACTGGAGTTCTTAATTTTGACATAATCAAAAGGTACTAGGATATTTGTGGGTTGTCTGCCCTCACGAGTAGCTAGAGCAAGATGACTTTGGAATTTGGAACTTTTCCCAGTACAAGACTCTTAAATTAGGATCTTGTGTTAATAAACCAAGGTGAAAGTAAGGAATTAAGGATTTAAGGTTAGTGGGGTTAGCTTCTCTTATCTGTAGATGAGGTGAGCTCAGGGCATACTAGTGCTCATCTATCTGCAGTCTGTCCTTGGATGTTTGAGAAATGTCTCAAATGAGTTACTTTTTCCCAGAGATGACAGTGGCCAGATGCCTGCTAATAGCCATAACTCCAGGAAAGCAGATTCTTAGTCTATGCTGGAATAAGATGACCAAAGACCTGACTGTGGGAAAAGGATCTTTGTTTGCGTGACTGTTTTCACATACAACTAAAGGGAAGCTATTTATGTTCCCCAAATGTATAGGGGAAATTGTGCCCAATAAATGATCAATCATGCAGTTAGAAGTTCTCAGGAAAAGAATCAAATGGGAAGGCTACAATAGCACATAAGAAATTCACTGCAGAAAACAGCTAATACATCAAAAGCCAATATCACAAAAACATCTTGTTTGGCTTCAACTTCCACCAGAGCGCCTGGCTCTAATGGATCAGCCTTGTCAGTGCCAGCTGAGTTCCTGCTTCATAGTTCTACACCTCGCAGCACCTATAATAGTTATAGCTTCTAATAAATGTGTAATTAACAGAATTTGCCTTTTCAGAACTTAAAGCAGTTGACTATTGCAGTCTTGTTTATGCGTCTAGAGTAGGGTGCACATATTTTAATTTTTTAAACTCTGAAAAGTTAAAAAAATCCATTTGACAAATTTTATTTCTTTTGGTACCTTTTGGGTTACTTCCTGCAGGTAATGGAGTTTTGTTATACAAAGAACAAGCAGGACATTTACTTATGATGTCCTTGGGTTGTTGCCAAGTGACAGAAAAATCTCCAAATATTTGCTATTACCATGATATTGTCTTCTAGTACATTTCCTTTTAAGAGTTGATCAATTTCATTATTACTTTGTGCTAGAGAGCATGGTAGACCCAAACTAGATCTGATTTGCGTTATATACAATGGATGATTTCTATTTCTGCTTATCTGTTGTGGTTGAATAAGTATCAAAGTTAATTCTGAAACATCTGGAAAAAGTTCAGTGGTTTCAATATGTAAAACTACTATTTCTGCATATTGAGAATAACTATATTAAGAAGGACAGAAAATCTAATAACACCATAATAATGGCACACAGCTCTGATTTTTTTTCCCTGAGTCATATGTTCTTTGAGCCACTTTACTTATTTTTTCTGACTTATAACCTGCCTTTCCTGATTTATTTGCATCAGTATACACTGCAGGGTCTCCAGAAATTGGTGTCCCTTCTACTATATGTGCCGAATTCAATTAGTTCATTTTATAAACTGAGGTCTCTTGCTTTGGGGATTTTTTTGTTAATCTCGCTCCCCAAAATTACTGCATACTCTTTATCAATGTTCTTTTTCTGCCTATAATGATGCAATTTTAGCATTAGTAAAAGATACTTCAATTTCTTCTGGGTTTATTCATGCTAATTGATGGAGTTTCATTTTTCATTTCAGAATCAATTCAGAAACCTTTTCTATATGTCTTTAATTTTTTACTTCGCATGTGTGCTAAAATATTCATTCTAAGATATCATTGTTTTTAATTAAGTCTTAATCATTCTATTTTACCAATAAAGACTTAGAAACATGATGCTGGGTGAAAGAAAACCTGCTAGTCAAGACAGGCAGAGCATGCAACCAGTTGATCTGTTGATGTCCCAGCAAGAGAGTTTTGACCTATGCCATCTCAAACAAAAACTCTCCCAACAAAATGTCCCTCCCTTCTGTCTCCTTTGCATCTCTCTCTCCATCCTGCTGACTTCCTCTCACTCTCTATAGCTTTTTACTGTTAAATGGTTGCTTATTCTGCCTCTTGACCTACAGTTGGTTTTATTTAATCCTGTTTACAGTATTCAATCAGAAAGCTCTTAGACTAAAGATGTGTAATAGGGCTGACCCAGACCACAGCTAGAAGTGGGTTTTTCTAGTAAATAATACAGTTTCAGGGTTCACAGTGTGATCAAATATCCTGCAACACTGGACTAAGAAGTTCCCTTTAGTTTAGCAAAACAGACTTCTGTGAATATATGAGAAATTCATCCACAGAGAATTAGCTAAAGGAAAAGCACCATCCTGAATGTGAGTGGCGGTAAAGGCTTGGAGTCTTAATGGGATGAAAAGACTGAAAGAGCCTATGGGCAGAACTATTCTCTGTCAGCTGCTGCCTGCTAGGATCTGAACTGTTATGGGACATTCAGAGATTCCCCAACCTGACAATAAAAATGATTTTGATAAGAAAGGACTTTTATACTGGCTAGGACACTAAATATTACAGCTCTGAGGGAAAGACTTCCCCAATGGAGGTATTTAAACACTGTGGGGGAAGGTTTCTCCTGCGGAAGTATTGAAGCTCTGAAGGAAAATGCATCCTGGCAGTTGGGATCCAAGGAATTCAACCATGTCACACCACACAACAAACCTCATAAGAGATTTATTGGGAAAGATGCTGTGGGATGTTCTGTATGGCAAATGTGTTGCTCTGATTGGTCAGTAAATAAAACCTGATTGTCCAGTGGCTAGGCAGGAAGTATAGGCGGAACTAACAGAAAGGAGAAAAGAAAGAACAGGAAGGCAGAAGGAGTCACTGCCAGCCACCGCCAGGACAAGCAGCATGTGAAGATGCCGGTAAGCCATGAGCCATGTGTCAAGGTATAGATTTATGAAAATGGATTAATTTAAGCTATAAGAACAGTTAGTAAGAAGCCCGCCATGGCCATACAGTTTGTAAGCAATGTAAGTCTCTGTGTTTACTTGTTTGGGTCTGAGTGGCTGTGGGACTGGCGGGTGACAAAGATTTGTCCTGACTGTGGGCAAGGCAGGAAAACTCTAGCTACAGAAAGACATGAGAGGATGGCTGCCAGTAGGGAACGGGGCAGGATACAGGCTTTATAGAGGGGCAGAGTTTTATAGATGAGATTTCCTAGAGAGGATTGGTAGGATCTCAAGCCAAGCCCAGTGATTGGTGGGATTTTGAGCTAAGGGATTGATAGGATTTTGAGCTTAAGGATTGGTGGGTTTCATTGAGTTTTTAAACCCAGAAATGAACTCAGACCTTTTACCATAAAAGGACCAAACAAGAAACTTGTAATTCTTTAGGTAAGGCCTTGGCTATTGTTAGTCCAAAGATTTTAAAGCCAAATCCACAAAGTTGCAATATTTGGTGGTTGAATTAATTCATATCTGGACTGGGTCAGACAAAGCTTAATTTTTGTAATGGATGTCTGAGAAATGCCTCAGTTATCCTGAACAAGCAAGCATTTCATACAAAATCTGTGTTAGCAGTTAGCTTGTCAGTCTTGTGACCCATTATCTTGTAATAATAGCTGAGTCAGCATGTGATCTACACACACGCATGGAGTAGTGACGTGACCTGGCCACGCCCCCAGCCAGTTTTTAAAGCGGAATGCCATATTCCCAGTTCTCTCTTCTCTCCTCTCCTCTTCTCCACGCACTGTCTCTCCCACAGGCCTGCGCACTCTCTATCCCTGTATTTCTAATAAACTCTTATAAGCGGGGAAAAAAAAAAAGAATAGCTGAGTCAGTAAAAGATTTCACAACAATCAGAAGTTTTTAAGAATAGCCCTACTGCATCAAGAAACAGTCCATCTTGTACAAGTTAGTTGACGAGATTCATTCAAGATAGGAGCAACTTCCTCATGACTTACAAACTAAAAACAATTTTTGTGTTTACAAGTCTTTCCAGCACAATGCATTACCCTCTGAACATAATAGGTAAACATCACAGAACAGATTCTTTTCTATACCATATCCCTCCACCACAAAGAACTAAAGGCTGTGCCAAAATAAATGATAACAAATTCTCATCTTACATTATTTTCTTGAATATGTCAGTCACAGCTGTAGAAAGTCAATACAGGGTTGGTACTGAGAAGAAGAATGTTGCTGTGATTACCTAAGAGAGTGTTTCAGGAGCATTTCTGATGGAGTCATAGGGGAATTTGGAAACTATCAATGCAGGGTAATGAAACCGTACAATGCTGTAAGAACAGCTCAATGGGAGAATCAGCAGAAACTCAAGAGCAGAATTTCAGTAGAAATGTAGAACACTGAGATGGATGTTAATGTTTCACTGAAGCAAAGAACTTACTTTCAATTTGTTCATAGTCTGAAATTCTGTGAGAGACTAACTTGAAAGACAACAGATTAATTGATATAGTGAAATTTCAAAGTGATCCAGCATTTATTCCATCCATGCATGGGTATTGATTCTTTATTTTAACTCTGTTTATAGTGAGAATTGTGAGCAAAAGTCAGAATGAAAATGTTTCAAAAACTCACAAATCTGAGTAACATTGTTATAAGAAAGCGTAATTTCTGGAGATATTACTTCCCTTAAAAACAAACCAAATGCTTCACATAGGGACTGCAAGAGAGACAACGTAAGAGCACTTCAGGAAATGGCTGGGCCTCAACCACCACAGTACAGACCATGGAGACATAAAATCATATGGAATATTTTCCCTGAAGTGAGTAATGCCAGTGTATTATGCTTCAAATGATCCCCTAAGAAGATATTTCTCAGATTCAGATTCCCAAGCAACCAACTATTTCACAGCTGTGGTCTCATGGTTCTAGGAGCCTTTACTTGAAAGCTAAGCTAGCATCGTATATATGGTACTGGTTTTGTAGACATGCAGAATGCAAGGTTACAGCATCACAGAGACTTATACCCAGTCTTCATAGGAAGCCAGACAGTGTAGTTAGTGTCAGAACCCCTAGCAGTCCTGAGAGGGTGATAATCCAAAGAAAACTAGGAGAATATTAATGCTAGGAACTTGGGATTTCTGCCAAAAAAAAAACTGTAGACCATGTGAGAGAAATAAGTTATAGAAGAGGACATCTCTGTATGTGTGTATGAGGTTGGAGGCATGAAGGCAAAATCAACTACATTCTAAAGAAAGGGCTACTCAGGCATCTAAGATCCTCCAGCAGGCCTTTGCTCACACAAGTTGAACAACCATCCTTACATTAAATTGTCTTCACTAGAGGTAAGAAAAGCAGGTGAGAAGCCATATTTTAGTAAATTAAAACTTAATTAATGTGGTGATATTTTATTTGTGCAACCCAATAAAGTTTATCTGATGATCAGAGGAAAAAGCCAACCACTATGTTATACATAGTAGTCAGGCATTGGTAGCACAAGCCTTTAATCCTATCACTGGGGAGGCAGGGATCTTTCTGGATCTCTGTGAGTTCAAGGCCGTGCTGGGGAACAGAGCCCAGCATGGTGACAGATGCCTTTAATCCTAGCACTAATCATAGAGGTCTGAATGTCTGTACAGACAGACAGGAGTGACAGAGCTAGGCAGGAAGAGGAAATGTAGCTGGGCAGAGAGAGGAAATGAGTTAGCAGAACAGAAAGAAATATAGGCATGGGTATACAGGAAGTAGGTCTCTTTAGAAGCTCCAGAGTTGGTGAAGTGAGGTAAGCTGTGTATTTTCCTATTCCTCTGATCTCTCAGGCTTTAGCCCCAATTTCTGGCTTAGTGTTTTTTATTATTATTAATAAGACCTTTAACAATTCATCTACAACACACTGAACACATTTACGAAATACAATTGTCAGAGATTGCAGGCAGTCACTGAAAAGAATGACTAAAAAGCTAAGAATCAACAAAATGCTCATGTTACTTCTTTCCCAACAACACACAGCTCATCTGAGAAAGAAACACTTGCTACATGTTGGAGCTAAAAGTAATTACATGACAATTCTGGCTTGAAACCTACTACCAGACTTCTACACAGATCCATGGCATCCCTGGCCCTAACCTGCACCGCAACCTACTACTGAAACTTTATCAGCCTAGTGGACAAGGGTCGGCCATTACTGTTCCTCCATCCCTTTCACAGTATAGGGTAGAGGGAAGAGAGGGTACTCTACCTAATGGAAAACAGCATGAAATGTAGCACTGGAGGTTTATTTGGAGCTCAGTGTCTGGCTCACTAACATGAGACCACTATACCCAGGCAAGATTTTTTAAAAAGAACATTAGGCTGGCATGCTCTTTCCAATGGATTAGACTCAATTATTGCCTGCATTATTTCCTGGTTTGGTGAGTATTAACTTTTAGATTATCTACACAGGTTCCTAAAACTCTAGGACTCAGATTCAACCAAGGTTAGCATCAGCCTCATAGATTAAGAGACTGCTTTCATTAACACTATTTTAGTCTTGCTCAGCATAGTTTTTTTTTTTTTTTTAACAAGATTCCGCTGAAGACAGGATGTACCACTAGGCAAAATATTTTGAATTGGCACTCATAGTCAGGATGGTCAAACCTGAGACAGGGCGGATACTAAAACCATTCACTGTGAACTAAAATCTGCGTTTAAGCTCTTAGGGCCATCTGAGTATCAGACAGAGTCACACAGCCCCACTCTATGAACACTAATTCCAACCATTTGAACCAGGGATGGTTGCAGTCCCTCACTAGTGTGAGGGTTGTTTATTCAGGAAGTAACATAGAATTGTGGCCCTGTAGCTATAGCGATATAGTATAGCAACCCAGAAGTAGCTGTTTCCAGGTGATTGTTTCCAGAGCAGAGAAGAATTCTGCAATGCTGAATTACACGTTTCCAGTGACTGTGGATGAAGACTTCGGACCCACCGAAGCTCCAGGGTGTGGCAAGGACAGACTATCTAGTATACTGAAACACCTCCCTGTCCTTGCCCAATGATGACTTAGTGCAAACCTAGATTTGAAAGGCTTGCTACTGATACAGTAGTGACAATGCAGTAGTAATCCCTGTAATCTGGATTTAGAACACCATCTAGTGTTGACATACTAGAAGTGACTGGAGACACAGAAAGGAGGCCCTGGCTTGGATTTCATAAAATCTGGTCTTGAAGAATACCAGATCAAGAAGATGATACCAGGAGAAATCCTTACACAAAGAACTTGATCATCAAGCACAACAATAAAACCCTGTATAGTTAACAGTTTTAATATTCTTTCATTAGCTTTGCATTGTCCTAAGTTGAGTCTAATTGTGGATTCATAGTGAGGTTCTGTATATATTCAAGTTTTCTACACAACTCTCTTCTGGATTGGAGTTATAGGTGGTTGTGAGCCACCCAATGTGGTTGCTGGGAACTTAACTCTGGTAAGAGCAATAGTCTATGAATTCATAGTCTTTCAGAAGTTACAATTTTCTAAACTGGCTGGTTATGAATATCAAAATTCCGAAATAAAAATTGGTATATAAGTATAAGTTGATTAAGTATCTCTTAATATGAGAAAATTTAACATATAATATAAGGTAAATATATATAGTTAATATATAAAATACCCTTTCATTATTTAGGTAACATCTATGTATGCTTGGAATATCTTGACACTTTGACTTAGTTTCACACCAAGCAGAGATTTTATTTATTAAAGTCTTTTCAACCTTTCAATTAGTCTGATTACTTTCAAAAGTCAGTTTCTAAATTAAGATATCTCTTTTTTTTCCAAAGTAACTTTGGAAAATTTGAGGGGGCTCTTGTAATCCCAAAAGATTTTGTCCTCTCTCCATAACAAAAAGGAGATAATTAAGCTAAGATTATTGGATGTGCTGAACTTTTACAGGAAACAAAAAATGATATCACACCTTTATTGAGTTGCATAGATAGACTGATTAATAAGTGTTCAAGGAATTTATGAAATGCCTAAAAGTCTAATATATATGTGTATAATGCTATTATTTACTATTTTAACTGTTAATAAGCACTCAAAGACTATTAGGAAAATAGATAAATACTAAATCATATTAGACAGACTCAAATTAACTACACCTTAAAATCATGTGCCATTTTTTGTGAAATCTACACATATTTAGAAAAAATCTTAGAGGAAGCAAGGTATAGTGACAGACACTTAAATCTCAGAAACTGGGAGGTAGAGTCAAACTGTGAGTTTGGTACCAGCCTAGTCTACCTAGTGAATTCTAACTCACAAGGTTTATACAGTGAGACTTTGTGTGTGTAGCTGGAAACAGCTACCTCTGGGTTGCTATACTATATTGCTATAGCTACAGGGCCACAATTCTGTGTTAGTTCCTGAATAAGCAACCCTCACACTAGTGAGGGACTGCAACCATCCCTGGTTCAAATGGCTGGAATTAGTGTTCATAGAGTGGGGCTGTGTGACTCTGTCTGACACTCAGACACACATATATATCTGTGTTTGTGTGTGTGTGTGTGTGTGTGTGTGTGTGTGTACAGAGAGAAGGGGGGGAGAGAAACAGACAGCAAGAGAGCACTAACCAAGCTAAATCAAAGAAAGAAAGAACCAAGAAATGTTGGAAGGCTGTGAACAGTCAGAAGTGAGAATCAGGGAGAAGATTCTTAAGAGAATCATCTTGTAACCACATTCATGTCTGAAACCCGGTTCAATTATAGAAATTGTTAGGATCATTGTTTTGCACGCTATTTATTCCTTATTTCTTTAAAATTGTAAGAGTATTAATAATAATTATTATGAAAAAAACTTACATAAATTTTCTTTGTCCTGTAGAATGCAGAGGTACCTAAGGGAAACCCACGTCTTTCACATGGCCTGTGGGTAAAGGGTGTAGAGAAGCTTGCCAAAAGCACCCGTGAAAAAGAGTCATGGATGTTCTGATTCTGTATCCACAGCTCTCACCCATGCTACCCTCCATCCTTCAGGAAAAGAGACAACACAACAAGACATTGCATGCTGGCTTTTTATTGTGAAGCTGAAGAGGGAGCTATGCTTCCAGTGGTTTACTTTCTTGTACTTATTTGTGTATGAATGACACGTGGTCTTAGTGAGTAGCATAGGCTGGTCTTGAATTCAGTCTCGAGTGTTGTGGTGACAAAGGAACAGCACCATGCACAGCTCCAGTGACATAACCTTTGAATATTTTCTCATTTCCTGTATGAAAAAAAAAAGCCAAACTGAGAAAGACCATAGATATGAATTGTTACAGCAGAAGGTTTCTGAATCTCGCTGCATTCACTAACAAGAACAGCTGGGAGCCTGACTTCATGGCTTTTCCTTTCCTTCCCTCCTTTTCTTTCTTAATAGTGTTTTGTTCATTCTTGTTAGGCATCTAGCGCATTATGTTCTTTAAGCTGTAGCTTATACCATGAGAAAATGGAGGTTATTCTTAGTCAGTTTGTCTTTTAGCTGTTATTGAAAATGAAAAGTGACATAGTTACAAAGTGATCATTGTTAAATGCAACAGTGACATTGAAAGGCAAATAACCATCTATGCACAGGGTTTGTCAAATTATTATGGCATGGTTGCATAATGGATGCTGTACAATTAGGAAAATAGTGAAGATGAAAAAGAAAGCAAGAGATTGAGAAGAAAAAAAACAAAAAATTGGAGAAAAAAAGAAGAAAGTTGGGAAGGGAAAAAAATAAAGGAAGAGAAAATACAGATAGTTTCAAAGCTCAAAGAAACTTCATGATTAGCCAATGGTCCTTTGGTGCAGAGAATGAAATTTGTATTGAAGTATTTCTACTTGCTTTTGATATATGCTATTTCTGATTTTTTTCAATTCTAGCCAGTTTGCCAACTATTAAACCATATGAGGATATTTTAAATAGTCTGAGGGGTCAATAGGCATATTTTAAGGGACCTCAGGGAAGGAGGGGGAATCCTGTATATTAGTAGTAAACAAGGAATTGACCATGCATGCTTGATAAGCTTAATTGAAGACCCTTAAGCATTAATATGACTTAAATACTCACAGAAGGCCCTGGCTTCTAGGAAAATAAAGTTTTCATTTTTTCCAAACATGTCTATTGGTTGGCTAACATGTGCTGGACAGTGTTCTTACTTGAGTCCACTGTTGGACATATAGCTACTGAGAAGAAAAATTTTGAAAAATATTAAAAACAGAAAGGGCCAGACAAGAGGATGGAATAATTTAGATATGAGAAAAAACTGAGCAGGTAATCTAATGTTTAGGGTAAAAAGACTACACTGGGGAGGGGAGATGGACCTCAGAATAATGTCCCTCCTCTCTGGCTTTTCCTGTGGAGTCAACAGGTTTTCAGCCATAAGGCACAAAAGACAGGAGGGAGAGCATGTGGCCAGTCTATGGCCGGGTCTTAAAGAGCCCGCAGGCAGTCTCAGCATTTCCAGGGGAGGAGCTGCAGATGGCAGGCTTTCTCAGGGGGTAGGGGTGGGGCGTGGGGGTGGGGTGGAGGGTCTGGAATGGGAAAAGTGAAAGCAGAGCTGATCTTCCCAACAAATATGTATTCATTTCACCTAGAAAATGACTTTTATGCATAAAGAGAATTGGTGAAAAGGCAGCTTTAAAGGTTTGGAAACCACAAGTACATACGAAGTTTCCATCTGAGGGAATGAGGCATAACAGAAGGGTTGAATTACTTGTATTTCCAACGCAAGGTCCTTAATTTGTAATTAGACATTTCAGATTCAAGTACAATACACTGGTAAATTGTTTTACTAAAATATGTTAACAAGTTGATGTTATAATTTGAAGAGCTAAATGGCCCTATTTCTGTGATAGATGCCATCGCAAATATTCTGGCCTCATTAGAGGAAATAAGCAGCTTGTTTATTTGTTTCTTTTTCAAACCCAGAGTCATCGGGGAGTAGCTTCACTCTGCTCTTTTTATTACGTTGGAATTTTTTTTTTTAAAAAAAAGAGTTTTAAAGCTAAATTAACCAATGTTTTTTTTTAAGAAATAGGTTGTTTGAAATGTGTGTGTGGGGGGGCGGGGTGTTACATATAATTTATAGGGAAAACTGATGTTTGGATATTTCCAAGATGGTATCAAAAAAGTTATCCCAAATGGGGTTTTCAGTGAGGAATATGAAGAAATATAAAATAAGATTTTTTAATTTAGTTTTTTTGCTGTTAGATTACTATTTTATTTTATTTTTAGTTTGAGGGTGGTTCAATAAACCAAGTAAGCATTTGAAAGTCTAGAAGGTATGGAGAAGCGTAGATTTGAGTGTCACTTAACAGGGACATTAAACTGAGTACTCTTGTGTGAAACCATGGATTGTGAAGTGGAAGCGTGGAATGCGAAGTTCTTGAAGCCAAGGAAGAAAGCAGAGATCTCAGAGGAGGCAGAGGACCCCAAACCAACGCAGGTAAGAGAAATGAAATTACTGGAGAAAAGAACACATGGAAACAAAGCTCCAGAAATACCAAAATTATCTGGAAGAACTTTTAAAAAGCAAATAAAAATTCTTAGAAATATTTTTTGTGGCCATGTAGTTTCACATGTTCCCAACTAATTTTGTGGCTCTGTACATGGGGAAAGTGTAGAGATGAAGGTGTTTGCTGCATGAATAAAGCATCATTCTAAGGGACACCGAACTTAGGTTAGTCAGGCAGCTGGCCCTGAGTCTTTGCCATTTGACCTATTGGAAGGATAGTGGTGCTTCCACAGGTTGAAATTGATGGAGTTGTGTAGGATTACCTCTTATTGCGGTGGTCTGTGTCAGTAGTCAGGACAAGGAGTCGTCAGATACTGGGGTGGTCTGTGTCATTGCCTAGGTCTGGCCGGGGAGGACGAGGCTCTGTCTGGTTGCCTTGGTCAGGGCGAGGAGGCCGAGGCTGTGTCTGGTTACCTTGGTCTGGTCGGGGAGGACGAGGCTGTGTCTGGTTACCTTGGTCTGGTCGGGGAGGACGAGGCTGTGTCTGGTTACCTTGGTCAGGGCGAGGAGGACGAGGCTGTGTTTGATTTCCTTGGTCAGGACGAGGAGGACGAGGCTGTGTCTGATTTCCTTGGTCAGGGCGGGGAGGACGAGGCTGTGTCTGGTTACCTTGGTCTGGTCGGGGAGGACGAGGCTGTGTCTGGTTACCTTGGTCTGGTCGGGGAGGACGAGGCTGTGTCTGGTTACCTTGGTCAGGGCGAGGAGGACGAGGCTGTGTCTGGTTTCCTTGGTCAGGACGAGGAGGACGAGGCTGTGTATGATTTCCTTGGTCAGGACGAGGAGGACGAGGCTGTGTATGATTTCCTTGGTCAGGGTGAGGAGGACGAGGCTGTGTATGATTTCCTTGGTCTGGCCGGGGAGGCCGAGGCTGTGTCTGGTTGCCTTCACCGTGGGGTGGTTTGTGCTGGTGGTGGGGAGGTAGATGGTGAGAATGTGAGTGGCTGCCTCCACCATGAGGTGGTCTTGGGTGAGACGTTTCCTCTTGGCTTTCACTGCTAGCAGGGGGTCCAAGTGGGTGTCCTCCAGGAAATGGTCTCAGAAATATGTACTCATCTTGATCCTTAATCTCTGTGTAAATATGGTACAGAATATATGAAACTTGTGGTAGAAGACTTCCCTTTGTATTTCTCTGACCTCATCACACATTGCCTGTCTAGAACTCTTTCTCAGCAACCAAATACTATCATATATACTTCCTGGTCTAGGATAGTCTTCTATATGCTGATGATATGGTAGAATTCATATCTAACTACTGATACAAGTCATTTTCCTTAAATTTATTCAAAAAATGAGATGTATTATATGCATTACAGTTCCATGAAACAAAGTGGGGTGATTATGACAGACACCCTACGACGTCCAGTCTCACCACATGAACCGCATTGAAATGAAAGCTAGTAAGTCAAGATCTAAAAATGCTCAGAAATACAAATACATCTGGTAAGGAGATTCCACTTCCATTCATCACTTCTACTGTCTGTAGGATCTTGTCAGCCGCACTCTGAAATGTTCTCAAAAGGGGGCAGGATCCAGAAGAATGGCAGTGTGATGGACAGAATGAATCACAACCAACTGCCTAAACAGAGAGCACACTTTTTTGTCTTCCTAGAATCCCTCCAAATTTACTGCTAGTATTTGGTAAGTTTATTTCAAGTCCAAGTTTTGCTATTTCATTACCCATTTTCTTCATCATTTCCTTTCCTTATTTTAGTAAGCTTTCCCAAGAAGAAAATAAAATAATAAACATCTATACCGTCTCACATGTGCTACTGCCGTACCCTGAAGTTCTCAATGGGAGTTTGAGTAAAAGCAGTAAAGCCCACCCCTAGGCAAAAAGCTACAGGCAATGAACAGCTGCTGAGGAAGGGAGAGTCAGTTTTCTCCAAGGTGAATGCCCTGATAGGTTATCCAATGGTCAGCCTTAAACCCATCTACATATTTGCAACACTAAATAGACTTAGTTGTGTGCGTGCACACATGTGTGTACAACAATAATAAAGAAGTCATGAATTTAAGAAAGAGTAGGGGAGAAACATGGGAGGAGTTGGAGGAAGGAGGACAGGAGTGCAAACAATGTAAATAGAGTACTCATGTATAAAATCTCCTCCTCACCACCCCCCCCCCGATTTTTTTAATAAACGTGCAATTTGGGCCTTAGCATGTCTATTTTTATGTATAAAGGCTCAAGCTTACTATCTGATTCTCGGTCAGTTTTCATGTATGCTTATCCCCTTCATCTTTCTGAACCCAGTCTATCACTGTATAACAGTATGTATAATATTTTGACTATAATATTGGTGTCCTCTGTTACCCTCCCTCTTTCTTACATACAAAAATCCACTCCCAGCCTGTTTTCTTATACCTTCACTTGAGCTCTGAGCTGAGCTCAGTGCCAGCAAGGCTCCCGTCAGCAGGACCACCAGCATCCTGGAAGAGGCTCTGGAATTGCTATCAGGTCTGTGTCGGAGTGAACGAAACAGGGGCAGTTCTCCTTATATGGAGGAGCAGAACAATAGTACTTTTGAGTTCTCTATGAGGTGACCTCACTACTGGCAAACAGGATGCCTTACATCCCTGACTTCTCTTGGGACTTGACCCATAAAGTAGAATGGGAAGGAAGGCTGCCATTGTTTTATTTATAAAAGGTAAAATGTGTGCCTTGAATAACATTGTTGAAGGAGTATTGGGTGAGATCCCAGCACATGTATTCAAACTAAAGTCCTGACATAATTTGAACTTCAGTCTGTTTAATGAGACTGAGTCTGTTCTTCAAGTGTGTGTTGTTGTGGGGAAGGGATATTAGTCAACAGTATTCTCATATCACAAAAAGAAGATAGCAGATACTTCTGACATTCTTTATAGGCCAGATTCCATCAGTCATAATGTGTGTGTCCAGTGTACATGGTATTTAGCCATAATGTTAGTTAATACAGCAGTCATTTCAGCTCAAGTTGAAATTCATTAGGACATTACACTTGAACACATGGTAAATGAAGGTAGACACTTATTCTACCCTATTTCTTCAAGAATTATCTATGATATCCAGGCTCTATCCCTGAACAGTGACTTATGGTGCTATAGAGCATTGGTAATATACAGTATTCCAACTTGTTAATATCTATGGGGTTTGGTGCCTGAAATAGCTAAAGAAACTACCATTTGGTTTCCATTGCAGTCTATTTTTCCTTTACAAATGGCATTATTTCACATTTCTGATATTTCAGTGTCCTCCATTTTATGAGACCATGCTCTACATTTTATTTTGATCCTATTTTTTTCTAGGAAATTATTTAAATAAGCACCACTTATACTGATCTCAATTATACAGATGAATGAGATAGTCTGCTACCTTCTTTAAAGTCCAACTTGCATTGAGTAGATGCTCTGATTTAAAGTAATATTCAATGCTATTGTCTCAAAGTGGCCTGATGTGAGGAATTCTCTCAGAAATGTATTCCCACCCTCCTTGTGAGACTGACTCATTAACATTCTATGTTCTGACTCTGTCTTATCATTTGATTCCTAGCATTTTTAATGTGCATCGTTCAGAGATTCCTTTAATCAGATGTTTTCCTGCTTATTATCTCACTAATATAGGCCTGGCACTGAGCTCCACAGCAAATTACAATGCTACATTTCAGCCTTGTTTTCGCAGGCATTGGAATCCTCATCTCAACTCTTTCTCCCAGCATGTTGAGGGGCAGTGAAAGCAGTCTCGCAACATCCAGATATAGTAATTTCATCAGGTCACATTACAGGTACTGGTATACAGATGTGTTCAGAAATTGTTTTCATCCAAGTAAGATTGGTTCTTGATTTTCAGTGACAGGTTTTGTTTTAATTCCTTCCTTATCCTTCAAGAAGTTGTTGTTATTGATATGGCTTAGAATTGGGGAAAGATTCATGTGATTCTTTATTCACAAACTATCAGACTATTAGCAATTTAGCTGATATGCTAAGGAATAGAAAGCAAGAAACTTTCAAAGCTTATAAACCAATGCTTCTATCCCCATCATTCCAAAGAAGCATTAGAAAGGTCCTCACCAGACACTTAATATATGATGAAGTTGTGATCTTTCACTTTCATAACTCCAAAATGTAACAAACAAACATTTATTATTTATAAAGCAGTCTGACTACCCTTCTTATTTAACTGAAGATAAGCTGGGCAAGAAATGTTGCTAAGAAGTAGGATGTAACAACTCTAGTACTTGTCAACGTAAACATGGTTTTCACAAGAAGTAGTGGTTAGAAGGGTTTGGGGGCAAATGTGAGAAGCTTATAGTACTAGAACTAACACATGAAAGTCAGTTGCAGTGTTTCATCTAAACAATACTCTGTTTAGGGACTAACCATTGGAAAAAAGAAACTACCATATATGCTAAGTTACTAAGTGCCATCTATGTAATGATGTACATTTTCAAGCAAAAAGGTGTAGCAGTTGCACAAGGCTCTTTAGCAGAAAGAAATTTCCAGCTCTCAAAGAAAATCTGTAAATATACATGGAAGTCAATCACTAATCACTTGAGCAAAATCTCTCTCTTAAGGTCATCTGTCTATTGCTGTGGGATAATGCCCTTGTACACTGGTTTAATAAAACACTGATTGGCCAGTAGCCAGGCAGGAAGTATAGGCAGAGCAAGCAGATGAGGAGAATTCTGGGAAGAGAAAGGGCTGAGTCAGGAGTCGCCAGCCAGACACAGAGGAAGCAAGATGACAAGGTAGAACTGAGAAAAGGTACCAAGCCATGTGACTGAACAAAATAAGAATTATGGGTTAATTTAAGTGTAAGAGCTAGTCAGGAATAAGCCTGAGCAAATGGCAAAGCAGTTATAATTAATATTAAGCTTCTGAATGATTATTTTTATAAGTGGGCGACAAGACTTTGGGTGCCTGGCGGGACCAGAGAAACTTTTCTGGCTACAGTCTATCTGATTTTTATGTAGATTTATAGACTATTAGAGAGTGATATTATGATTTTGAATGTCATTTAAAAGAAGTGTTGACTGTGTTCCTCCCTAAGAACTCATAGAAGAATAAAAAAAAATTCATAATGCACCTGACATCTTAAAACTCTAGTGATGTAAGACTCTAATCACTTCTATAGAGAGAAAAGGAACAACACATTATTGTCTATCTCTAAACTTCTGAAGGTGAAACTGCTTCAAGGCTTGAGAGACTGCTCATGAAGAAGAATTAAGTAAGTGAATATAATATACAAATACATTATCTAATAGACATCTTTTTTACTGAGCTTCTTGCTTGCTAGAAATTCACATCTACTGAAATTAGAGGAAAAAGAGCATCAAAGACCTGGGCATAGTGGTATAATGTCTATGATCCCAGAACTCACGAAGTGAAGGCAGAAGGATCATAAGGATCATACTACATAGCAAGTTCAAGGCCAGCCTGAAAAAAAAAATACAAAACAAAACAAAACCAGCCTGAAAGATCCTTTCTGAAAAAGAAAAATAAAAGAAAATGAAGAAGAGGAAAGGTAAGATAAGGAGGGAAAGGAAACCATGAATATATAAGAACAACAAGAATTATTATTATTAAAGAACAACACACTTCAGCTTGATGTGGAAACACATGTTCTAAATCCCAGCACTTGGGAGGCAAAAGCAGTTTGTCAACCTGGTCTACATAATGAATTCCAGGCCAGTCAGGGACATCAACATCAAAGTAAATGGAGAGAAACTCAAAGTGATTCCACAAAAATCAAGAACAAGACAAGGCTGTCCGCTCTTCCCATACTTATTCAATATAGTACTTGAAGTTCTGGCCAGAGCAATAAGACAACATAAGGATATCAAGGGGATACAAATTGGAAAGGAAGAAATCAAGTTTTCACTATTTGCAGGTGACATTATAGTATACATGAGTGTCTCCAAAAATTCAACCAAGGAACTGATACAGCTTATAAACACCTTCAGTAATGTAGCAGGATACAAGATTAA